>NW_027206159.1:0-457500 GCF_024711535.1 Dipodomys merriami
TCAGTCACCTCTCCTGACTGAGACAAACATTTTTGGTAAGGAAAATCACTATGATATAGATCATGAGGCATGAAGAATGTAGACTAAAAAGGAATATTTTGAAAGCATTAACAATACTGAAGTTATCACAAACTTGCCGGCTTCAGTGAGGAGAACAATGAGAAAAAAGTTCCAGAGGCAGAGAATTGCAGACTAAAGATAAGTGAGTGAATATCTCTTTGTTAGCAGAGCTACTGAAGATTTCTTTTTAGAAAAATTGAGCTTCATATAGTGGTGCATGCCTATAATTCTAACTACTTATGACTTAGACTCTGGAAGGTATCGGAGGCTTGCTTTTGGTATGGTGAAAATATCAACACCTAAAACAAACGTGACACATGTTGATAAGAGAGGCAGAAGTAAGAGGATCACAGTTTGAGACAGAAGTGGGCCTTTGTGTGTATGTGGACGGTAATTATGTCATGGAGGCAAGCCTTCATGACTGGGATTTAAGTAAACAAAACCAAATAGATTTCACTCCTGATCTTTAGTACAGTGCATCACTCAGAAAAAAAAATCCTGACTCTCCTGGCATTGCAATCTTGGACCTCCAGGCTCCAGAGTGCAGAAATAAATTTGTTGTTTATAACCGATTCAGTGTCTGGTAATTTGCCATCATAGGTCAAAAGGACTAACAGTAAGCTAGTTGACAAGGACTGTTGTGGTTTCTCTTTTTTTCCCTTTTTCTTTTCTATTTTGGTGGTTGTGGGGCCTGAACTCTGGGCCCGGGAGCTGTCACTCAGCTCTTCAACTGTAGAGTAGCGCTCTACCACTTGACCCTCAGCCCCACTTCTGGCTTTTTCTGCTTATGTGGTGCTGAGGAACCGAACCCAGGGCCTCATGCATGCAAGGCAACACTCTACCACTGAGCCACCTTCCCAGCCCCAGTTTCTCTATTTTAATTTTCCATCTTTCTGGAGTCCTTCTGATATTGAAAAATGCTAAGGCTCCATAGAGAAAAGTTTTAAAATTGCCCTGTTTTCAACTCTGACTTCATAAATTTTGGAGTGTAAGGAATTACATCAAGTACCCGAGAGACCTAAGACAGCACACTTCATCTTCTTCTGCTTTGCTCATCAGCACCTGGTGCAAATGTGCACTATATAAACAAGTCAACTAACGGTAGTTATAATAAATTTAAAAATGCATAGCCAGAAAACACTTTAGAAATACCTTAGCACGGTAGTCTCATTGGCTCCCATGTCCAAAACAGGAAATGGAGGTTTAAATAGAGGTAGGTAATTTACTCAAGGTTGCAAAACTGGTATATGGGTACATTTAAACTCAGACTAATCTATATCCATACTTAGGTTAACATACCATGTGTATTTATTTTTCTGCAGAAATAAAAGGTTCATAGACCATTTTTCAAGTTCTAGACTCATATGTGCTCTCATGATATCTCTGTCCTGGGTGTTTACTGGTGCCCCGAAATCATATGAGCTGAAGTTGATAGATCTGTACCCATGCAACTAAAAATGGCTGGGACTTGGGCAACTGAAGTTAAAATCTCCCATGCAGTAATAATGTGTAATCAACAGTATGGAATCATGGGCTAGAGAATAAAAAGTCTATGATGGTGCTGGGCCCACCTGACAAATCTTTCTAGGTCTCTTTCCTTCCTTCCTTTTTAGTGCTGGGGATTGAACCCAGGGCCCTGTACATATTAAGAAAGTGCCATAACACCAAGCTATATGGCCATTTCAATTTCTCCAATTTCACTTTCCAATTTACTGCTACCTAGTTCCTGATACTTTACATTCCTTGGTCATAATATTTGGAGTTTACTGAACTTCATAAGCTTTTCATCATTTTACAGAATATTTGTTTTCTCCCTTCCTACGTATCATGACATTGTGCAAGAAAGATTTTCTTGAATTCCCCAGCCAGAGTTCATGGCTCATCATCAAGTTCTATTTTACCATGTATGTAATTATATTACTATATTTATAATAAGAAATCACTTAAATAATTGCTTTTCTTCAGACTATTGGTAGACCCATGTTCAATCCTAGCTTTATATAAACAGGAATAAAATTTTTCTTGTATTAGTTTCCTCTTTTTGACTTGGTACAAATTTTCTTGTTTTTGTAGAACTGTTCTATATCTATGAATATTTTTTCAGGACATTTCTGCGTATTGTATATAATACAATTAAGAGATTTCAAGCCAAAGAAGACAACTCAGAATTCTAGAGGTTAATGTCTGTAATCTGTGTTCCTGTGCACTTGGCAATGCATTTGGCATCTCAGTGTTACAACAGTAGAAATCTATATTGAAAGTTGCTTTCTTTTTTGTTTCCCATTTTGACCCATATGAAGCATTTAAGGTGTATAGCAAATTAAACATGGGAGTATGAGCTGGAAATCTTTTTAAAACTATTTTTATTGTAAAGATACTGTATAGAGGTGTTACAGGGTTACGGTTACAGTAAAGTAATGAGTACATTTCCTGTCGAGCATTGTTACGCCCTCCTTTGTTTTCCCACTACATTTCCTTCCCTCTGTACTTTCCCAACTCCTTTTTCCCCCTACCCCGAAGTTGTGAAGTTCATTTTCAACATAGTGTATTGCACATCTCATTGTTACATTTGGTCAACCTGTATCCTTGTTTCAGCATTTTGTTATTTCCCTTCCCCTCCCCACATTAGAAAAATGTATATACAAGATACAGGGAACGGGAATCAAATGCAGTAACAACAGAAGATATATATGCTGATAATCTTTAGCCTTCAAATTCCAAAAGAAAATTAAGCAATGAATGATAAAATTTGTTCATAAGGGTACTCTCAGGCTTTCAATTGATGCTCTGATTCTTCCATTAAAATAAAATCTTGTTAGAATCAAGTTCTGATCCAGGCTAAAATGGAAATACCCATGGAAATGATGACATTAATTTGCTATTAGTGAAATATGCCTTCCTTTTAGTGAAATACAATGGAAAAGGTTTGTACAAAAACTGGATGATAGAAAGAGGGATTTTAGACAAGGCATTATAGTAGGTAAGGTGTGTAAAAGTTACAAAAATGGAAATGCATGCTGGGAAAAAGAATAACTTCACAGGGAGGAATAACTACTGTTTCAGGTGAGCCAAGTTAAGATGGATCATTTTGTAAGAAGAATGTTTGTATTTGGTTCTTTCTAACAACTAGCAGATGCTAATCTATTTATAAAAAAATAGATATTAGAATGAAAAATCCAAAAGTACTTTGATGATCCATTTAAATATTTTCGAGACAACAAAGATTTTCAGGGATAGAGACAGTTCAATTAATTATGGAATTTAGTAGCACTGGAGTCTCATGTACTCATTATAAGTAATGTTCTTAGAACAGTATGAAATTTCTAAGGATGTTTTTGGATAGGAAATATATGCATGATATAATGAGATGAAAAGTCAAATTATAAAGTAGGCTCACACCTGCAATCCTACTGACAAGGTTGAGATTTGAGGATCATGGTTCAAAGCCAGCCCCCATTTAACCACCAAAATGCCAGAAATGGAGCTGTGGCTAGAATTGAGGAAAAAGAAAAGCTGAGAACAATGTGCAGGCCCTGGATTCAAACTCCAGTTTTGGCAATAAACAAATGAGTAATCAAACAAATATATGACCCCAAATGGTAGGAAAATATGTATAGAGGGCTCTAACTGTGGTGTTCCAGTGTTTACCTCGTGGAGCTCCAAGATGGGAACAGCACAAATATTTACTTAAAGGAAATCAAACATAACAATATGTTGGAAATGATCTGTACAACTTGGGGGAGGCGATTGAGAAAGTGAGGGAAAAAGGAAGAAAAATGAGGGAGGGAGTAACAAGTTAGATAAGAAATGTTATCACTACCTTACTTATGTAACTGGAACCCCTTTGTACATTACCTTGACAATAATACTAAGATTAAAAAATAGAAACAAAATCTTTTATTTATGTCATTATATTTGAAAGTATATTTTAAGAGTTATATGCATGTTTTAAATTTCTAATGCATTGCCCCACTGTACTGGATTATACTGGAATATGGGGGGGGAATTATTTACACATGAGTCGATGAGTAAGGACCCCAATAAGAATTCTACAAAGAAGCGTCCAAATGGACCAAAGGGTCCTACTCATAATACTTTGCATCTACAGTAAATCAAACAACCTCCAAAATCCACATTATTTAATCATTTAAAGGCAAATGATGAACCAGCGTCTCCATTTGTAGAAATAGATACTTGTGACAAGGATGTAAAAGGCACCGAGAACCAAAGTGAATGATGCACAATTTTAAGGAAGATTCCATAGATAACAGAATGTGTCCCACACATTTCCAATTGTAAATCTGGGAAAGTCAGTCATCTTTGTCATACTAATAAAAACCACAAAAAAGCTAACTGTGAGATTCAAAAAGATTGCATGAGAACAGGTGTTCATTGTGACAGCAGAGCAACTGCAGTGCAAATTACTTTCTCTGTCTTTGCTTGTCTTATTCCCACCTCACTCTTGAATTCTGAAGGGGAGATTCTGGAAAGCCAGTTCTCTTTGCTCCAGTAATTAATTGGAGATATAATTTCTTCACATAGTTCTTGTATTCTCACTGTTTATTAAGCTTACTGAGTACTAATGGGATTATAAAACACAAGGAAGTCTTAACTTTTCCACTATTTTTTTTAAAATGTCTGCTGTAAGAACAACAAAGCAAAATCTCAGAAGCCATGGTACCAGAAGAAATTGAAATGTCACATATAAATACCAAATGACATTTACAAAGCACAAATACTAATTCTTCTGTGAGCTAATATGATAATTACACATGTATATTTTACAACAAAATCACCATTAAGAATACCACAGCCAATTTCAATCACAGAAGCAAAGCTGCAAAGAATTGCTAAAATTTCCACCTATTCTTTCCTAGAGTTGAGAGCATTGATTCTGCTGACATTGACTGTTTGATCCTCTTCCTCCTCACAAATAAGTGTGCCTATGTAGAACAATTTATATCTATATCTTAACTTCATGTGTGTTTAGCCTTTCTGGTCTGACCTTCAGTCTCAGTACCATCTATGTAGCATATGTAGTTTATGAGCATGAACCATCCCTTAACAAGCAGAAACATGCTCTAAAACGGTTCTAACAGAAACATATGTGATAATGGAAATATTCTGTATATGCATTGTCTAACACACTACCCACTGGCTATATGTGGCTAATGAATCTCAAATGTGAATAGTGTCTGAAAAATTAATCTTTCCAATTTCAGTTAAATGAAATTTTAAATAATAAGATTCATCTATTCACTCTTAACTGAACAGCTCAGTTTCCAAATAAGGAAGCTGAAGTTCTCACAAAGATGGTAATAAGTATGAAGTCTTGACTTTAGACATGCCAAATTCTTACTCTGGCGCACACTTAAATTCCTAGCGGTCCTGGAGGATTGAACCAAAAACCCTATACTTGTGAAACAGCATCTCTACTAGTGCCATACCTGCAGATTGTAATTGGATTGCTTATTTTGAGGTAGTATCACTATGCCTGGGACTGATTGGACTGCGGTCCTCCTAACACAGGCAAGAAAACATTGCACCCAGCAAACGGTTAGAGTTTCTGAAACTTCTTTTTATTGTCTGGGCTTGTCTGGCACTGGAATTCTCTAATCTTTGTTGCCCAAGTAGATAAGATTAATATTTGAGCCACTTTATCAAGTAAAGCTATATGATTTCAAAATATCCTGATATTGCCTGTATTTGTGCTTAACATATAGATCTAACCTTAATTTTCTCCCTCTTTTGTTTAGTACTCTGAGTTGAAATCATTGGCTTTCTCGATATACATGGCTTTGTTTTAGATGGAATCCCATAACAATAAAAAAATCTCCCAAAATTTTATGTCAAAAATCATGGAAAAGAAGGCTTCAGGTTGGAAAACAACAACAACACCGATCCTTAATTTATAAATACAATATATTTATAGTGTTAGTCAGTGCTTTCTTATATGAGAAGAGAAGGAAGGCAGAAATGTGAAAAATTTGTACATTACCAGAGTTGCTTTATTAGTCTGTAGTTGAACAAAACTTTGACTTATATATTCGCTGTTGTTGTGAATAAGGTGAATAACAATGAACCACAGATATATTTACGAGTTACGGAGAGAGAAATAGTCACATTATTGGTGGGTAAGATGATACATTAACTTAGCATTTCTCTTTTTTTGTCGGTTGTGGGGCTTGAACTCAGGGCCTGGGCGTTGTCCCTCAGCGCTTCAGCTCAAGGCTAGCAGTCTACCACTTGAGCTACAGCACCACTTCCAGTTTTCTGGTGTTTATTGGAGATAAGATTTTCACAGATTTTTCTGCCTGGGTTGGCTTTGAATCTGGTCCTCAGATATCAGCCTCTTTAGAAAACTGCATACTACTTTCTACAACGAGAATACTAACCTGTATTTTGACCAAGAATGTAGAAAATTTCCTTTTCTCCACACTCTCACCATTATTACCTTTTATAATAATGGGCAAGTTTTTACTATCTGCAGTACGCCCCAGACTGGCCTTAGACTTAAATCTAACCTCCTAAGTGCTTGGAATTACAAGCCTTTACCACAGCACCTGGTTCCTTTGATTTTGTTGATAAAAGTTATAGTAGTAATGAAGTAGTATCATAGTAATTTTGAATTACATTTCCCTAATGACTTCTGGTCTCAAAGCAATAAGCCAGCATAGAAGTTGTATTAAGTACAATTTTGTTAACCCACTGTCGATCTTCAAGGATTTAAGGAAAACATGTCTATTCTGAACTTTTGTCCATTTTAAATCAAGTTTCTTGTTAATCTAATCTTTAATCTTCTATGCAAAATCAATACATAATTTAAGGTAGTAGAAAGGAAAAAAATTAAGCAACTCAACATTTTTCAATTATCAATAACATGATATTGCTTAAATCATTCTCTATTTACGTTTGAGAATATGTAACTCAATTTAGTTAGACCTTTTACAAGGCTGTATGTATTTTATTTATTTTACCTTGATTATTCATTCCAAAGTGTACGTGTCTAATTTCCCTTGGTTTCTTTCAATCTCAAGTAGTTCAGATTTGGACTGAAGAATAAATTGAAGGAAACAACAAAAAAATACAGTTCCTCTCATCTGATGCTGCTGCTACAAGAATGGGGAAAGAGTTCATCTTTCTAAGGACCTATGATAGGATATCAAAAAGAGAATTCATTCCTCTAGGTCTTCCTTATGATGGAAAACCCTATATATTGCTCAGATACTTTTGTTTTATCAATTTTTCACATTTACATATGGACTTCACCTCAGTTAACAACCTTCATTCATTCTGTTCCTGATATTTTTACAATACCAAGACGTAAGATAACCAGTTTGATTTACAGCATGAGAAGTTATCCACCTGGCTTCCTTGGAAGAAGAGCATGGTCAATACATAACATTACTTCTGGTTGCTCACTACATGTAATAGTTTTTCTAATGCTTATCGCAATCTATTTAGTATTTTAAAAAACGCACTGGCTAAACTCAAAGCTCATTCATAGAAGTTTAGGTTAAGTATTTCACAAGTTTTATTTCCCTTAATTCTTAAGACAACATTTGCTATAATCTTAATGTTATTTCCATTTTAGTGTTGGGAAAAATTGCAATTAAGGGCACTAAGTGCATGGCCCAAAGACACACAGTGAGAAAGATAATGAGTCAATGTTTCCTTTTGAAAAGTACTAAAACTTACTGTCTTTTAAGAATCCCAAAACGAAAAAAAATTCACATTCAATCAACAAAAATGCTTTAAAATAGGAGATAATAAAACAGGCCCCCATGAAGTAAATTTTCTTCTACTTTTAAAATTATTCTGAAATCCTTGTGGTGCTTCGTCACACCTGTAATCGTGTCTACTGGGGATATCTACTCAGGAGCTGGATATTTGTGGATAACTGTTGGAAGTCAATCAGGGCAAAATAAATTCATGAGATTATTTTTCAAAAATTTTAATTAACTAGCATAGGGCCAAGAATAGAGATGTAACTCATAGAGTAGCTCCCCAATTGAGAAAGGAAAGGCCTAGCAAGACCTTGAAGCCCAGATTTCCAATTCTGAGCATGCCAAGTGGCTGTGTGCTCATGCACACACGCATACATTTATTCAAAATACTTTCATATCAGTGTTTTGCAATGATTTCTTTGTTCACGGTATTATAAAATAAAATAAAGGAAATAAACTCTTCCATCTCAGAACATTTTTACACATTTTTATTGTAAAAATACTATACAGAGGGTGCACATTTACATGAGCAATGTAATGAGTACATTTCTGAACAAGCATTGTTACCTCCACCTTTATTTTCCCCCTACCTCTCTTGCCTCCTACCTCCACAAGTATATTCCCGTCCCCTCTTCCCCAACCTAAATTGTAAAGTTCATTTTTCAACATAATGTCTCGTGTATCACATCGTTACAATGGGTCAATTGTATTCCATTTAAGCATTTTGGTTTTTCCCTTCCCCTTCCCAAATTAGAGGAGCATGTATACAATATGTAGCAGCATCAAATACAGTGAAAACAGGTGTTATAGTATGGGGGAGGAACCTATAAAGAAACACAAAAAATCACATTGCACTTTATAAGTATGTTAGAAACAATAGCAAGAAAGAAATAACCACTTGTGTCCCTATCTTGGGGTTCATTTCCATTAACATTATCTTTCTGGTCAAATGGACATAGCTTTGAACATTTCTGTTTATCCCAGACATACATTAGTTATTGAAAATTAGGGAAACCATGGGATGTATGTTTCTTTGGACAGGCCATACTAATATTTTATCTGCTACATTGTTGTATTAGTTTATTCAAACACACACAAATATACACATACAAACACACAGATATACATAGGTGTAGTATGAAGAAACAGTCAGTCTGTAAGGCAATATTTTAATAGGAATTCCATAAAGTATTTAATCTGCTGAGATTTGATTAGAATTTGTAGAAATATCTAGTTGTCCAGTCTGTTTATTTTTCTTCAATCTAGTATTAGAATGCCTAGCTACAGCAATAAGAAAAGATGCAAACATAAAGGGGATCCAAATAGGGAAGGAAGAAATGAAACTCTCCCTCTTTGCAAAGGACATGATCTTGTATTTAAAGAATCCCATAGACTCCACTCCCAAATTACTCAAGCTGATTAAAAACTTTGACAAAGTAGCAGGGTATAAAATTAACCCCCCCAAATCAATGGATTTTATGTATGCCAACAATGAGAAAAGTGTGGCTGAAATTAGGAAAGAAACACCATTTGTAACAGCCCCACAAGTGTAGGGAGCCGAGGCAAGACTCCGCCCATTCCCTTGCAGCTTTGAGGTAACCACCCCAGACGGTGCTTGGCGGGACTGGGCTGTGCGCGTGCGCGAGCCAGGTAGAGTCCCCAGCCAATCCCATGACACCTGGTGACGGTGAAAGGCAGGCGACCAACAATAGAAAGACCCGCGTTCCGATTCTCCTATATAAGCGGCTGTGTTTCGGGTGCACGCTCTCTCGCGCCCAAGCTCTCCTACAACTAAAAGGCTCTCCAATAAAGCGTGATCTGAGAAGACTCCTGGTGTGGTGGTCGTTTTTCCTCGCTGGTCGAGTAGACGGTCACTACAACTGGTGCTGAAACCCGGGAACGAACCTGGGACGGGACCCGCGCGAGAGGCTGAACCGGAGCCAGAACTCAACACGCGGAGAGGGGATGTCGTTAAATATCCCCCGGTATGCTGTTCACTGTAGATTTAGATATTTATTGGTTGCTTGCATTGCTTCTTCCTTTGTGGCTTGTCTTTTTGATGGTGCGCACTTGCCTCGAGGAGGGAGGGTTTGATTTAATCCAGGAAGGATGCAAAGTACTAACACGGCATCAGGATAGTCTATCAGAGTCAGCATACAGTAAGGGGGAGGAAAATAGGCCTAAAAGAAAAAGGGGAAAAAGACAAAAGGATCCTAAAGAATTAAAGCAAGAGGGACTGCAGCCCTCACAAAAGAAGAAGTGTTTTAGGGAGGAGGGGGTCTCAAGGAGACCCCCATGCCCTTCTTTAAAAGCAAACCGGTTCTCAGCCTTACATGTGGAAGGGCGGGACCAAGAATATAGTAATCTTGTGAGTGACTCAGAGGAAGAAATGTTAGAGGAGGAGGGAGAACAGCTCGATCCAGCTGATAGTGAAGAGTTAGAAGAGGCTGCGGCGGAGCACGAGGCAGACAGATATGGGGGGTGGTGCCCCCTAGGGATGGGAGTACCAAAGCAGCCAGGAAGAGGAAACAGAGCTGGCCCTCACCCGTCGGCCCCCTACCGCCGTGCCCGCCGGCAGGGAAGAGTCACTTTATAAAAGAAAACACCTGGTCGAGGCTGGCAGCCGCTTTCCCAGTTTTTAAAAATCCAATTACTAATAAAAAAAAATTTTGAGCCGGTTTCCTACTCCCAGTTAAAAGATTTAGCTGAGGCAGTCAGGACTTATGGGGTGACGGCTAATTATACCACTGCCTTGCTTCGAAGGCTAACTATTAATGCTATGATTCTGTGGGAGCAAAAACTGTTCAATATTTTCCTGAATTAGTGGCTAAACAGGCAATTTTGGTCTGAGAAAAAAAAAAGAGAGAAAAATAAATAAAAAAAATAAAATAAAAAAAGGCAATTTTGGGTATAAAGTATTGTTTGATGCACTTTGCAAAAATTCCAGATAAATTAATTATTCCATACACCCGTGAGCAAGTTGAAATTTTAGCAGCCACAATGGATATGTGGGCAATTCTTGTTTGCTCATTTCCAAATGTAATTGATAATCATTATCCTAAGCATCCTCTGCTTGCCATAGTTAACAAAAATGTAGTGTATTTTCCTGTTGTCACTTCAAAGGAGCCCTTGGCTGATGCTCTAACCATCTTTACGGATGGATCAAAATCTGGACAAGGTGCCTTTTTTGTTCAAGGACACAAACACCGGTAGTCTTTAATTTTCGGCCGAATGCCCCACAGGCTGATGAATGTTTAATTGTGCTTGAAGTTTTTAAAAGATTTGATCAACCTTTTAACTTATTTTCTGATTCATTATATGTTGTAAATGCCGTTGCTTCTCTTGAAGCTGCTGCTTCAATTAAGCAGGCCAGTACAATTTCTAATGTTTTGTTACAGATTCAATCCCTTATCTTAAACAGAAAACATCCTTTTTATATTGGACATATTCGTGCCCACTCTATGTTGCCGGGCCCGATGGCAAAGTGTAATGATTTGGTGGACCAGGCAACTCGGGCTGTGGCTCTGGTCGCTGCTGATCCTGTAGAATTGGCAAAAGACTTTCATAGATTGTATCATGTACCTGCTAATACCCTTAGGAAAAGATATAATTTGTCCAGGCATGTGGCAAGAGATATTGTTAAAGCCTGTAAATCTTGTGTCACCTTTCTTCATCCTCCCCATGTGGGGGTAAACCCCAGGGGGTTGAGACCAAATGCCCTATGGCAAATGGATGTTACTCATCTGACGGAATTTGGTAAGTTGAAATATTTACATGTGTCTGTGGACACCTTTTCTGGTGTCATTCATGCCACACCTTTGGCAGGAGAAAAGGTGTCTCACGTCAGAATACACTGCTTAGAAGCTAGGGCAGCTTGGGGAAAGCCCCTTAGACTTAAGACGGATAATGGCCCTGCTTATACTTCCCATGGTTTTCTCGCCTTTTGCGCACAAATGCAGGTTGCCCACACCACCGGATTGCCCTACAATCCTCAAGGACAAGGTATAGTGGAAAGAGCTAATAGAAGCATAAAAGAAATGCTTCAAAAACAAAAAGGGGGAGTTGCTGAGTCCGCGTCCCCCAGGGAAAGACTTTCTCTTGTGCTCTTTACCCTTAATTTTTTAATTCTAAATGACAACGATCAGTCTGCCGCAGATCGGCATAAGACAAGAGACTCCATGGATACTAAAGACATGGTTATGTGGAAGGATGTTATTAATAATAAATGGTATGGACCGGATCCGGTAATAACGAGATCCAGGGGAGCTGTTTGTGTTTTTCCACAGAGTCAAGAAGTACCTCACTGGGTGCCAACGAGACTGACCAGGCCAGTGGAGACTGCAGCAGAACCCGCTCTTGAAGATGCAGCTGATCTTCCTGCTGTTAGCAACAGTGCTAATAGCAATCCCTGTGATAGCTAAACCGATGATGCTGTGGGCTGTTACAATTTACTGACTGGATTGCCTCTGCGGTGTCCTTTTCCAAAGAGCGGGTGGGAGCCGGAATGTTTTTAGCCTGCTGCTTGGGAGGATGCGTGGTCTGCCTATGGTTGGTCTGTCGCCTTCAAGCCCAAACCAAAAGGGACAAGGTTGTTATCTTGCAAGCATTAGCCGCTTTGGAGAGTGGATCCTCACCCCAGATCTGGCTGTCGGCCCTAAGAGGCAGTTAAGCCTTACCATTCTGCATAGCCTTAGCACCCCGAGGGATCAGGGGATTCCATTGCACCGGGACAGGTATGCAATTTGCAATTTGGGACAGGGTGCAAGGCAAGTGCACTGCACTTGAGGAGATGGTTCTCATCTCCTCAAGAAGAGCATGCTGGGTTGCAAGTGGGTTGATGCCCAAGATCCCACCTCTGCAAAAAAGGCATCGGACGGGCCTGGTCATCACTGGGGAAGGCGCGCCCCTCAGGTGAAGGCCAGTGCAAGGTCCTAATGTTTTAGACAGAGGCCCAACCTCTACTCTTACCTGTTGCCATAAAACAAAGAAGGGGGAACAGTAGGGAGCCGAGGCGAGACTCCGCCCACTCCCTTGCAGCTTTGATGTAACCACCCCAGACGGTGCTTGGCGGGACTGGGCTGTGCGCGTGCGCGAGCCAGGTAGAGACCCCAGCCAATCCCATGACACTTGGTGACGGTGAAAGGCAGGCGACCAACAATAAAAAGACCCGCGTTCCGATTCTCCTATATAAGCGGCTGTGTTTTGGGTGCACGCTCTCTCGCGCCCAAGCTCTCCTACAACTAAAAGGCTCTCCAATAAAGCGTGATCTGAGAAGACTCCTGGTGTGGTGGTCGTTTTTCCTCGCTGGTCGAGTAGACGGTCACTACACACAAGAAATAAAATACCTAGGAATTAACTTAACCAAAGAAGTGAAGGACCTTTATGATGAAAACTATAAAAACTTGAAAAAACAAATCAAAACAGAACTTAGAAAATTGGGAAAACTCCCATGTTCCTGGATTGGAAAGATTAACATCGTGAAAATGACAATACTTCCCAATGCTATTTACAAATTCAATGTGATACCTATCAAAATTCAAATGTTATTCTTCAAGGAAATAGAAGAGGTAATCCAAAAATTCATATGCAACAATGAAAGACTCCGAATAGCAAAAACGCTCCTCCACAGAAAGAACGCTGTTGGAGGAATATCAATACCAAATTTCAAACTCTACTATAAAGCCATAGCAATCAAAGCAGCTTGGTACTTGCACAAGAAAAGACCTCAGGACCAATGGAATAGAATTGAAAACCCAGAAATGAACGTACACACCTATAGCTATCTAGTCTTCGATAAGGGAGCTAAAAAACTACAATGGAAGAAAGACAGCCTCTTCAGTAAATGGTGCTGGCAAAATTGGTTAATTACTTGTAGAAAATTAAGCTAGATCCTTATTTATCACCCTGCACCAGAATCAACCCCAAATGGTTTAAAGAACTCGGAGTCAAAGCAGAAACTCTGAAAACATTACAGGGTGGAATAAGAGAAACCCTAGGTCTCCTGGCTCAGCCCGAAATTTGCTTAATAGAAACCCAGAAACACAACAAATCAAAGAAAGTTTGGACAAATGAGATTGCATGAAGTTTCAGAGCTTCTGCATGGCCAAGGACATAGCTAGCAAGATCAATAGAAAGCCTACGGATTGGGAGAAGTTCTTCACTAGCCATACAATGGATAGGGGTCTCATATCTAAAATATACCTGGAATCCCCCAACAACTAAGCCTCAAAGGAACAACTGCCCAATAAAAAAGTGGGCTAAAGACTTAAAGAGAAAATTCTCTGAAGAAGAAAGAAGGATGGCCAATAGACACATGAAGAAATGCTCAACATCCCTAGCAATAAAAGAAATGCAAATCAAAACAACATTAAGATACCACCTTACTTCAGTTAGAATGGCAAAAATCAAGAACTCTAATAACAACAGATGCTGGAGAGGATGTGTACAGAAGTGAACCTTATTTCATTGTTGGTGGGAGTGTAAACTCATTCAACCACTTTGGAAAGCAGTATGGAGGTTCCTCAAAAGACTCCACATAGAGCTCCCCTATGACCCAGCAATCCCACTTTTGGGCATTTACCCAAATGTTTACAAACAAGACCACACTAAAGCTACCAGCACAACTATGCTTATTGCAGCATTATTTACTATAGCTAAGATATGGAACCATCCCAGATTCCCCTCAGTGGATGAATGGATCAAAAAATGTGGTATATGTACACAATGGAATTCTATGCCTCCATCAGAAAGAATGACATTGCCCCATTTGTTAGGAAATGGAAAGACTTGGAAAAATTATATTAAGTGAAGTAAGCCAAGCCCAATATTCCCATGGTTTCTCTCATTTGCAATAGTTAGTATATGTATGAGTCAAGCAGAAAAGTTCAGATAAGTTGATGTTAGGAAAATGAACCCTTAGATATGTATTTAAATATTTGTTTTCTTTCATGCATTTGTTTCTAATGCATTCATATGATTATTTTTTGTTGCTTTGTATGTCCATCCCCCACAGTATAACCCCTGCTTTCACTGTATTTGATGTCGGAATAATTTGTGAAGGGGAAGGGAAAAACAAGTCATTTAAATAAGGATACAGGTGGACCCGTTGCAAGTTGAGAAGTACAAGTTGTCATGTCGAAAACGAACTTTACAAGTTTGGTGGGGAGGCGGGGGGAGGATTAGGTTTGGGGGGAGGCTTTGAAGGGATGGGAAAGGGAAACAAAGGAGGAGGCTACAATGCTTGATAAGAAATGTACTCATTATCTTGTCCATGTATTTGTAACCCCTCTGTACAGTTTTTTCACAATAAAAAATAAAAATTGAAAAAATATATTCTAAATTATTGCTTTTTTACTGTACCTTACCTGCAACCAGTTTGATATAGTTTAATAATTGTCAGGCCAAGTTTCTCTATATTCTACTGGAGATTTACTAATTCATGCATGCAGATATATGTATATGTATATGTATATGTATATATTTGTATTTGTATATTTAGCTATATATTTACATATATATATATATATATATATATATATATATATATATATATATATGTTCCAATGTGGATCATCAGACTGGAAACTTTGCTTTGTTTTGGTGTTCAGTATTTGAGCCTGGTCTGCTCATTCTGTGACAATATCTGTGCTTATTCTCATCATTCCTTTATTTACCACACCATCAGCTTTATAAAGTCAGTTTCATTTCCTGGAGAATATTACCAATCAGTCCAGCCAATATCCACCCAGAGGCCTTCAATAAAGCAAGCTTTAAGGAAGGAAGATAGCGTGAAGTGACAACTACAGAATTTCTAAGGAGACCTAGAAGTTCATCAAAATTATGTCTGACATTTTTACATTTCTGTCTTCCTTTTCATAGTTAAGAAAACGTTGAGCAACACCATAAATATATAACTTAAGGATGAATGTTTTTTTTTCCAACCTGAAGCCTTCTTTTCCATGATGTTTGACATAAAATTTTTGGAGTTTTTTGATTGTCATGGGATTCCATCCAAAACAAAGGCAATGTTTTCAATTCAAGAATACTAAACAAAAAAGGGAGAAAATCAAGTTTAGCTATATATGTTAAGCACAAATATAGAAAATATCAAGAAATTTTGAAATTGAATATTTTACTGGATAAAGTGTCTCAAACCTGCAATCTTAACTACTTGGGCATCAACAATTAGATAATTCCAGTTCCAGGCAAGCCCAGACAATAAAAAGGAGTTTTAGAAACTAATCATTTGCTGGGAACAATTTTGGGTTTGTGTTAGGAGGACTGCAGTCCAATCAGGCCCAGGCATAGTGATATTAACTCAAAACAAGAAATCCAATTATAATCTGCAGGTATGACCGTGGTAGAGATGCTATTTCATAAGTATAGGATTTGGGGTTCAGTCCTCCAGTACCACTAAGAATTTAAGTGTGTGCCAGGGTAAGAATTTGGCATGTGTAAGGTCAAGACTTCATACTCGTTTTACAAGTTCTAATAAGACCTTTACCTCTTTGGCTAATTTTTAAAAGTATAACCATAACTTCCATGCCCAAATCAAATAATTTCCTATTAGAGATTTTCTTCTATCTATTAAGTCATATGTTATGTGTTGGATACTGTCCTACTGAAGTCATATTAAAGATAGAAAACCCATTGTCTTAGAAAGTGACTGCATTTGGAAACAGAATCTCAAAGGGAGCATTTAAGTTGAAGTCTCTTCCAAGAGAAGCAGAATGCCTTGAATATGCCAAGGAAAGGGGACTCAGAAGAAGCCAACTCTGATCTTGGAGTTCTACTTCCACCAACTCAGAGGCAATGTATTTACAGTATTAACGCTACCCAATCTGTGGTACTTTATTATTACATTTACAAACAAACAAGTGGAATGTATAAGACACGAAAGTCATTGACTCTTGCTGTCCATGACTCATCTCTGTAATCCTAATGATTAAAAAGGATGAGACTTGGGGGATAATGGTTTTCAGGCTGGTAGGAAAGTTCATGAGGTTCTATCTCCAATTAACTACAAAAAATTCTGGGCTGGAGACATGGTTCATATGGTAGATTGACTACTGTCAGCAAACAAACTGAGAGTATGAGGTATGTTCAAGCCCCACACTGGGAGAAAGAAAAAATCCTTAGAAGAATAGTATGAGAAACAAAGTTATGAATAGGAAAGCAGAAACAAAAGAAATAAGCTTATTGATACAGACAAAGCTTCCCAATGTGAAATATGGCACAAATTGTAATATTTAGTGTTTTCCTTCCTTTGCAGTAGAAGTAAATGGTATTTCTACTTGAAGAAACTGAAGTATAAAACTGTATGCAGTAAATAATGACATTATTTTATGTATCCATAATTTAACTTGTTTTCCTACAAAATACAGAATAGTGTAGCTATGGAAAATCAATAAATATTGCTTTTTCATATAGGATTACATAGCCTTGCAAATGTCTATAATTGATCTACACTAAAATCATTGTCATTGATATCCTTCTGAATATTCCAATGTTTATAATTTCAGGTGAACTTCCACAATACTCACACCCCAAATATAATTTTAGTTCATGCAATCTTAGCAACATAAGCATATGGCCCAAATTTTCATTACCTTTATCTGCTGTCATTAATGTAGTATAACTTATACAATTAAGTACATACCCTCAGAGAAAGTAGATTCTTCCTTGTAAATACATCCTTGCAGGCACACCCACATACACACACATATATTTAGCACTCTAACTCAGGTTAGGTTCCTGACATTGGGTATCAGACAATGATCAAATAATCAAACTTTCCTGCCCAGACATAAAATACATTCATAATTCCACACATACAAAGACACCAGATCATTCAAAATAATGAGAATATTTAACAGAACGACCCAGCTCCTGAACCATCTACTCCCTAATTTCATTCATTCATGATGATGCGTTTTTCATATCATATTTTAAAATCGTTTTGTTTCCCTAATTAGCAGACAAAAATATGCTATCATAGAAAATGTAGGAAAATTACTTGTCTCATCAAAGGCTTCTATTTCCTTCCTGCAGGCTGTTTCTGGCATTTTGCCCTAATGTCTAATATCAAGTTAGAAAGGACATGCCATATTCCTTAATACATTTTCCCTAAAGGTTATGATATGGAGTTGATTCTGATTTTTTTCTTATTCTAAAGTAAATTTTCTCAACAACTTGAATTATTGTTAATGTTAATCCAAAGCCATTTGAAATATCAAAAAGAACTGGAACTGCACCTTGGCAATGAATGACAGTAATTTTTGTGGGGAGATAAAGGACTTGAATTATCTAGAGTTCCTTAAAAGTGGCACTGTTATTTATGGACTGATCACTTAGTAAGCTTTTAAAGTGTGATCTTCTTATTTAATCTAGGAAGATAAAAGTATGCTTTTCATCACATTCTTGCCTGCAAGCCACTAGAAATACTTCTCTTGTACAGTTTATGCCTGGTGATACTGTAGTGAAACCTACCAACAACTGCACAGCTATGTTAGCTGCTTTAGATTTGGAAATTTTCTTCTAGTAGCCCTAGTGATTTGAGCCCAGGTTCATGGGATAGTAACATAATACATAATTGCAAAGCACCACAGATAAAAAGACTATTTCAAAATGAATTTCAACTTTTTTCTTTGTTGTTTTATTTTTTCTTATTGATTGTCTTTTAAGGAGCTGGGGGCTATTTATTTCTCATTATTTTTGATGTAACATAATTAAATTTACCAGATTTTTCAAATAAAATAAACAGATATAAAATGGCATATTTGGTTACAAAATATGGCTAAACTTTTGAGTGATTTTTTTAAAATTCAAGTCCTGTTCTCAGTTATCCTCAAATAACATTGTGATGAGCCAAGCATATGTGTAAATTGACACATATCAAGCACACAGAACTCTGGAATTTTTGGTTTTTGATTTCTATATCAACTTCACCTAGAAAAGAAAATTATCACTTGCTTCATGCCTTAAGTAATCTACTTAAACCAAGTTTTATTAATTTTATCAATAAATCTCATAATCTATGCAATTGATGCATTGAATAAGTGTTTGATTTCTTAGTTCCATTGAATTAAGATTACATGTATTTTACTTTTTTGGATATGAAATAATGACATTCTTGAAGATAAAACATGCCTGCTTTTCATTTTGATTGCCAAAGTGGAACTATTACGAACTTTGAAAATTTAACTTTAAGTCTGAACATTCAAATTTCACTAGGACTTGAATTGTGTTACAACTTTAATGTTTAAGTAAAAGGCATTACTTAAATAGAAAAAAAAATTACAAGTTTTCATACCTTATTCCCTGAATTGACTTTATGATAAAAAATTATATTTTTATAACTTGAAATAAGTACTGAAAGATTTGGAAGCAGAAGACTCCTTTTTTGATTTGTTATTGTTGTTGTTGTTTATAGTTTGTGATGATTCTGTCTTCTTTAGGCATGGTATATTCATTGCAAATCTTCAGCAAGGTGGGGGGTGGGCACAGAGCTTTAGGGAAAAGGGTGAGATTTGCAGCAGTGGAGTTCATTAAACATTGATGAAAGTGAATTATTTAAAACATAGGTGGAGACAGCAAGGAAGGACTGTGAACAAGTGAGGGAACTGAAGATATTTCTAAAAGGAAATATACTCATTACTTGACTCATGTAATTGTAATCCCTCTATAAATAAACTTAATAATAACAACAGAGTGAATTTATTTTTAAAAAGCAAACGAAGCTTTGTTTCTTAGAATCATAGAAGTTTGTTTTTTTTTGACTGGTTTGAGCTGGTTGGGTCTATCTCTGAAAATAGCTACATTGGCATTCATCATTAGAATTTGGGAACTACTAGTAGATAAAATTCATTTATGATTGTCTTTATGTTTTTTGAGACTCTGATTTATTTATTTCTTTAATCTAATTTGTATTCTTTCTGTCTACTGGTTTTTGGTTTGGCTTGTTCCTGTTTTTCAAGGACCTAGTGGTGCATCATTAGTGCTAATGCAAGATTGTTATGATTTGTTGACGTACATACTCAAAGAAATAAATTTTCCTCAGACTATTGCCTGTGCTGTTGTGTCCCAAAGGAGGTAGTATTTTGTGTGTTCACTTACATTGAATTATATAAACGTTGGAACTTCCCTCCACATCTCTTCAGTGATTCACTGGTAATTTATCAATTTTCACAGATTTTTCCCTGTGAGCTAAGATATGATCTATTTTGGAGAATGTTCCACAGGCTGATGAGATATATATATATATTTCACCTAGCAGGGTCACTATATATATATATATATAGTGACCCTGCTAGGTGAAATATTCTGTAGATATCTGTTACATATAGCTTGTCAGTGCAGTTATTTAGCCCTGAAGTTTCTTTGCTAAGTTTTGACCTGGATGACCAGTCCAGAGGTAAGAATGATGTGCTCAAAGAACCAACAATGTGTTTGGAGGTATGCATGTTTTCAGGTCAAGTAGTATTTGTTTGATGAATTTAGGAGCTCTAGGAATAAGGGTATTGATATTTACAATTGTTATAACCCCCGATGCAGAGTTTTCTTTACCAATATTTAATGTCCTTCTTTGTCTCTTTTTACTTTCATGCCACTTTTAATTTAAAGCCTTTTGTATCTAATATTAGTATAGCTAATCGGGCCTGTTCATGAGATCCATTTTTAATTTGTAAAGGTGATGTACAGAAGGGTTACAATTACATAAATCAGATAATGAACACACTTCTTTTTGAACAGTGTCACCTCTTCCCTCATGTTCTCCCAGTTTTTCCCTTGCAACTTCCCTCCCCCACAAGTTGTATTGAGCCTTTGTAATCTTCTCCAAAGGGTATCCTCCTTTGATCTCACTGTATAAATGTTTAGAATCCTATATAATTTATCATGTCCAAGTGTAATGTATTATCTTTTACCATCCAAGTGTGTTTACTTGTAGAATTATAGTCACATTCTAATACAACAAATGAGGGAAATTAAGAAACCTTTGAGTCTGTCTTTCTTCACTTAATATGTTTGTTCCAAGTCTTTGCATTTCCTTATGAATGGTGTAATATCATTCTTTCTGAATCAATAGAATTCGTCAAACTGAAGTGTTCCTTCATGTCCAAGGAAAAAGTTAGAAACATATACAGAAAGAGAACAGAATGGAAGAAAAATTTTACTAGCTAAGCATCAGACAAGGATTTTATAACTAATGCATATTTAGAGATCAAAAATTAAACCCAACAAAAATAAAACCTCAAATAAACAAGAACCCAACTAATATATGTGATAAACACTTAAAGAGAAACTTCTCAGAAGAAGAAAGAATGACAATTAGACACATCTCTCTCCATAAAAGAATTGATTCTATCATATTTATAAGATGATTTCTTTGTTGCTTTGTATGTCCCCCACCATGGTATAACCCCTGCTTTCATTATGTTTGGTGTTGGTATAATTTGTGGAAGGGAAGGGCAAAAACAAACCGTTTAAATAGGGTGGACCCATTGCAACAATGAGGTGTACAAGTTCTTATGTCAAAAAATGAACTTTACAACTTTGGCGGGGGGGCAGGGTCAGGGATGTCGTGGAGGGAGATGAGAAGGGGATACAAAGGGTGGGAATGGGATACAAAGGAGGAGGCAACAATGCTTGATAAGAAATGTACTCATTAACTTGCCCATGTAAGTGTAACCCCTCTGTACGGTATTTTCACAATATAAAAATTTAAAAAAGAAATGCAAATCCAAACAACACAGATTCATCTCACCCATGTTACATGTCTTTCGAAAAAATGAAAAATCACAGATACTGATAGGGATGTGGCCCAAAGGAAACTCTATTAAACTGTTGGTGGGAATGTGTTATTGTTCAAACACTTTGGAAAACACTATGGAAGTTGCTCACCAAACTGAATAGAGAGCTACCTATGTTCCAGCAATTTCATAACGGGCATTTATCCAATAGAGCAGAAACAAGGCCACACTGAAGCTACCAGCAAAATCTGTTCATTGTTGCATTATTTTCTTGCCAACATATGGAATCAGCCCAGATGCCTCTCATTGTAAAAAGGGACCAAGAATTATATATGTATATATGTATGTATATATGTATATATATATATATATATATATATAATTTTGTTGATCCCTATATAAAATTATGTATGCATGTATATATATATATATATATATATATATATACATACATAATGGAATTCTGTTCATCCATCAGAAAGGATAACATTACACCATTCTTAAGGAAAATGAAAGACTTAGAAATAATGATGTTAATTGAAATTAACTGGACCCAGAGAAACTTAGGTTGCATGATTTTCCTCATTTGTGGTAAATGGAAGTTGTCTATAAATGTAAAAGTAAACACACTGCATGATATGCAAGGAGGTACAAATGAATCATCTGACGTGTCAGAGACCATGGAGAGTGAAATTACTATAATTCTCTTAAAAGACTAAGTCAAAGACCAACAATTAAATACCAGTAAATTTGTATTGCAAGAGAGTACAGTGGGGGACAATGTGAGAGGGGTAGGAAATTGAAAGGGAAAAGGATAAAATACAGGCAATAACCCATTGTATTCTTCCTGTAATTGAAATATACAAGGCAAGTGGTAGCATAAAATGGGGGTGAAGATGTTGAAGTGGTAACACAATTCCAGGTTCATTGTACACATAAACTACTTTGTTAAATGTCAAGTAATTCCATAACATAATATTGAGATACATAAGTATTGGGGTTAATTGGGAGCGGTGGTTGAGAATGTTGAAAGGCGTGACAATGATCAAGATGCACTGTATCCATACATTGTTTCAGTGAATGGCAACTCCTTTGTTCAACTACTTAAAGATAATAAAAATATGCAAAAATTAATTATGATAGTTGAATAGAGAGTTGAACCTCAACTCAATTCCCATTTTAAAATATTTTTAACATGGAGACTTGGAAAATAAAATTCAAATAATAAAATATTATTAATCTTTTATCAGAATTTGTGAAATTTAAATCAAAACTACTTTGCTTTTGTCAGCCATTGGGCTGTTAGAATATTTCATACTAAGTGGCTTAAAAATAATTAAGAGTACATTATCCATACCCTATTAGCTTAAACATTTTTTATAAAAATGGTTATTCAAAGAAATTCTTTGTCTTATGGGAGTTCATTTTCTGGTTCATTATAAGCTATTTGCTGGGCGTTCACAAGGCAGAGTAATTATATTGGGCTTCTTTTATCAGGATCATTAGGGTCATCATGGAGAGGTTCATTGTAATGTAACCAGACAGGGGAATAGAATTTCAACATGTGTATCTGGAAGGAGTTACATCATCCAATAAACTTTGCAACTTTTTCTTTAACTCAGTGTGGTGTATCATTTGGATATGATTTCATAGAAGATAGTCACCTAAGGACAAGCTTATATCATGTGAATTATGTGAATGATTCTTCCTCAAAAGGGAATAATTATACTGATGGCAAAGTGAAATATGATTGCTTAGTGGCTCGATTCACATCATAGGTAACCATGTAAACGTGGTACAGCATTTCTAAGGCCCTTCTGATGTATTTGAACAATTTCTGATGAGTTAATTGTTTTCAGAAATATTCGTTTGAACCAACAAAAACACATCTCCTTTGATTTTAATTATAGTCCATTATTAGGACTCCCACAGACACCAAAATCAGAGGATGCTAATTTCTCTGATAAAATACATAATAATTTGTTACAATTAATGTAACATGAAGACTGTAACATTAATAGCACAAGTCTGTCATTTAATAACTGAAGCCCTGAAGGCTTTGCCTGGGCTGGAGTGTACAACGGATGCATTATTTTCTACCTGAGGTATCCCATTGGTACACCTAGAAGCCAGCCACTGCCTCCAGGAGTGGTCAAGGTTCTGGATCCATATTCTCTATTCCTCTCTAGGATGTGAGCCTAGACCTCAGGGGCCTAGTGGCTCTCACTCATTCATCATTCATCATTGCTGAGTCATAGATTGGTCCCAAATCTCGGCAAAGTTATGAAATAGTAAGCGATTTCTATGCCAAAAGGGTAAGCCAATAAATCCCACCCTCATAGCTCCTGTTCCAAGTCAGCCTTGGGCTTCGAATGTGGCTTAGCGGTCGAGTGGTTACCTAGTATGCACGAAGCCCTGGGTTAGATTCCTCAGTACCACAGGAACAGAAAAACACAAAAGTGGCATTGTGGCTAGCCTTGAGCAAAAGAAGCAAAGGAACATGCTCAGATCCTGAGTTCAAGCCCCAAAACTGGCAAAAAAAAAAAGGGAGCCTGGTGAAACATATTCTTCTGGGACTCAGGAGGGCCGAGGTTATAGGTAAGAGTTATAGGGCAGGTGCTTGAGGCTCATTCCAGTAATTTCAGCTACTCAGAAGGCTGAGTTCTGAGGATCATAATTACAAGGAGGAAAGTCTATATGAGACACTTTTCTCCAATTAAACACCCAAAGAGGCAGAAGTACAGTTCTGATTCAAGTAGTAGAATGCTTGCCTTGAGTAAAAAAGCTCAGGGATAGTGTCCAGGCCATGAATTCAAACCATAGGACTGGCGCATGCGCAAGAGCCACACACACACACACACACACACACACACACACACACACACACACACACACACACACACACACACACACACACACACACACACACAGCAAGATAGAGCAATTGCCAGTTAACGAAGGAAAAAGGAAGGAAAGACTTGCTCCAGGAGGTGATATAACCAGTGCCAAAATTCCACAGGAGTTCTAAGGCGTGGAAGAGGACAGAGAGACTCAGGCAAAGGTACAACATGGGCAAAGTTCTTGAGGTGTGGTGTAGAGCTGGTGGTGTGGGTGGAATGAAGGTTTTGTGGCTTGACACAAATCTGGCAGGACATTCAAGGCTGGGTCAATGTATGTATTGAGTCACAGGTAGGGAAGAGGGCAGGGTCCCAGAATGGGGCCCAGTGGGAAGATTAACTTGACTTTTCACCATGGACCCCAGCCATTTCCTGTGGCTGGAAGCCTATTTTTCACAGCTCCTGTCCCTCAGACCTCCTTTGCATTAAGGAGTCAGGGCAAACGCAGGGAAGAACTCTTGCTTAAGAAAAGCTTCTAGCCCAATGCAACCAGTGGCTCAACCCCTGTAAATCCTAGCTACTCAGGAGACTGGGTTCAGAGATCGAACTAAGCCTAACTCTAACCCTAAACCTCACCCTCACCCTAACCATAACCCGGACCCGCAACCTCACCCTCACCATAACTCTAACCCTAACCCTAACAATAACACTAACCCTAACCCTAACCCTCACCCTAACCCTAACCCTCATCCTCACCCTAAACCTCACACTAAACCTAACCCTAATCCTCAATGTAATCCTCACCCTCACAATAAACCCTAACCCTCACGCTTACCCTAACACTAACCATCACCCTTAACTTAACCCTCCCTCTCAGCCTAACCCTCAACTTTACCCTTACCATCATACTCACTCTAACACTCAACCTAACCCTAAACCTCATGCTAACCTTCAACCTAACTGTAACCCTAACCATCACCATAACCTTAACCCTCATCCTCAACATCACCCTCAGCCTAACCCTAAGCCTAACGCTAACCCTAACCCTCACCCTCACCCTCACTCTAGCCCTCACTCTAACACTAATCCTAACCCTAACCCTCATCCTAACCCTCACCCTAATCATAACCCTAACCATCACCCAAAACTAATCCTAACCCCCACCCACACCCTCAGCCTAACCCTAAGCCTAAGCCGAAGCCTAACCCTAACCCTCAGTCACCCTCACCCTAACCCTAATCCTAAACCTAACCCCAACCCTAACCCTAAACCTCCACCTATCCCTCACCTTAACCCTCACCGTAACCCTTTCCCTAATCCTAACTCTAACCCTCACCCTAACACTCTCTCCCCCTAACACTAACACTCACACTAACACTAACCATAACCCTAACCCTAAACCTCACCTTAACCCTTACCCTCAACCTCAACCTAGCCCTCAACCTAACGCTAACTCTCATCCTCACCCTAAACCTCACACTAACCCTAACCCTATACCTCACCCTAAGCTGAACCCTCACCCTCACACTCACCCTCACCGTCACCATAACTCTAACCATAAGCTTAACAATAACACTAATCCTAACCCTAAATCTAACCCTAACCGTAATCCTAAACCTAAACATCACCCTCAGCCTCACCATCACTGCAAAGGTGTCCTTAACCATAACATTAACAATAACCCTAACCCTAACTCTAATCCTAACCCTCACCCTCACCCTAACCCTAATCCTAATGCTAACCCTGACCCTAACCCTAACCCTCACCCTCAACTTAATCCTAACCCAAATCCTAAACCTCACCCTAAACCTAATCCTCACCCTCACCATAACCCTAACACTCACACCTATCTTCACCCTCAACCTAATCCTAAACTAACCCTCAACCTAACCCTCACGCTCACCTCACCCTCACTGTAACACCAACCCTAACCTTAACAATAACACTAACCCAAACCCTAACCCTAAACCTAACCCTAACCATAAACCTCACCCTCAGCCTCACCCTCATCGCAAACTTAACCCTAACCATAACACTAACAATAACCCTAACCCTAACCCTAATCCTCACCCTAAACCTCACCCTAATCCTAACACTAATCCTCAATCTAAAACTCACCCTCACACTACCCCTAAACCTAACCCTCACCCTAACACTAACCCTCACCTTACAGTAACTCTCACCCTCAGCCCAACAATAACATTTACTCTTACCTTCACCACCACCCTAACACTCACGCTAACCCTAATCCTCAACCTAACCCTCACCCTAACCCCAACTGTACCCCTAAACCTCACCCTCACCATAACCCTAACTCTAACCCTAACCCTAACACTAAACCGCACCATAACCCACAGAGTCACCCTCACCCTAACACTAATCCTAACCCTAACCCTCATCCTAACCCTCAACCTTACCCTAAACCTAACCCTAACCTAACCCTATCCCTCACCTTTAGCCTCAGCCTCAGCCTAACCTTAAACCTAACTTTAAACCTAACCTTAACCCATACACTCAACCTCACCCTAACCCTAATCCTAACCCTAACAGTCCCTCTAACCCTTACCCTCACAATAAACCTCACCCTAACCCTAACCTAAGACTAACCTTAACACTAATCCTCACACTAACCCTCACATTAAGCCTAACTCTAACCCTAAACCTCACCCTTACCCTAACCCTAACTCTACCCCTAATCCTAAACCTAAAACTCACCCTAACTCTAACCCTAACCCTCACACTCACCCTCACCCTGAATGTAACCCTAAACCTAAAAATCACAATAACCCTAACCCTAACCCTAACCCTCACCCTAACTATAACCCTCACCCTAACCCTAACCCTCACTCTAACACTTACCCTCACCCTAACACTAACCCAACCATAACACTAACCCGCACACTAAACCAAACCCTCACCCTAACCCTAAAACTTACCATAACCCTAACCTTACCCTCACCCTCACCCTCAACCTAGCCCTCATCCTAACCCTAATTCTAACCCTAACCCTCACACTAACCCTAACATCATCCTCACCCTAAACCTCACACTAAACCTAACCCTAATCCTCAATCTAACACTCACACTCACCCTAACCCCTAACCCTCACCATTACCCTAACCCTCATCCTAACCCTAACCCTCACCCTTATCTTTACCCATACCCTCAGCCTAACCTTCAACTTTACCCTTACCATCACCAACAACCTATCCCGCATCCTATCCCTAAACCTCAGGCTAACCTTCAACCTAACCGTAACCCTCACCTCACCCTAACCCTGACCCTCATCCTCAAACTCACACTCAGCCTAAACATAAGCCTAAGCCTAACACTAACCCTAACCCTCACCCTCAAACTAGCCCTCACCCTAAACCTAACCCTCAAGCTAACCCTCCCCCATAACCCTAACTCTAACCTTAAACCTCACCCTAACCCTCACCCTTACCCTAAATCTAACCCTAAACCTCACACTCGCCCTAAACCTAAACCTAACTATAACCCTAAACCTCAGCCTAACCCTAACCCTAAATAGCACCCTCACCATAAACTTCAACCTAACCCTAACCCTAAACCTCACACTCAACGTAGCCCTCAACCTAACCCTAAACCTAATCGTAACCGTCACCCTAAACATAACCCTCACTGTAACCCAAAGGCTCACACTAAACTTAACCCTCAGCCTCAACCTTACCCTCTGCCTAACCCTAAGCCTAACACTAAAACTAACCTTAACCCACACAATCACCCTCAACCTAACCCTAATCCTAATCCTAAACATAACCATAAAATCACCCTAACACTATCACTCACCCTAACCCTAACCCTAACACTAACCCGATCCCTAACCCTCACCCTAACCCTAACTCTAACACTCAACCTCACCCTAAACCGAACACTAAACCTCAACCTAACCCTAAACCTAAACCTCACCCTCACCCTAGCCATCACTCTAACCCTAATCCTAACCCTAACCGTCATCATAAATCTCACCCTAACCGTAATCCTAACCCTCACCCTAAACCTAAACTTCACCCTCAACCTCACTCTCAGCCTAACACTTAGCCTAAACCTAAACCTAACCATAACCCACACGCTCACCCTAACCATAATCTAACACTAACCCTAACCCTAACACTCACCCTAAGCCTAAATCTAACCTTAAACCTCACCCTCACACTAATCATAACACTAACCTAATCCTAACTCTAAACCTCACCCTAACCCTAACCCTAACCCTCACCCTCACCATCACCTTCACCATAAACATAACCCTAAACCTAAAATTAACAAAAACCCTAACCCTAACACTAACCCTCACCCTAATTATAACCCTCACCCTAACCCTAACCCTCAACCTAACACTTACCCTCACCCTAACACTAACCCTAACCCTAACGCTAAACCTCACACTAACCCTAACCCTCACCTTAACCCAAGCCCTCACCCTATTCCTAATTCGATCCCTTACCCTCAACTAACCCTAACCCTCATGTTCACCCTAAACCACACACTAACCCAAACCCTAATCCTCAATCTAACCCTCACCCTCACCCTAATCCCTAACCCTCACCCTTACCCTAACCCTCACCCTAACCGTAACCCTCACCCTTATCTTAACCCTCACCCTCAGCCTAACCCTCAACTTTAAACTGACCATCAGCCAAAACCCTAACCCTCACCCTATCCCTAAACAGCATCCTAACTTTCAACTAACCATAACCCTAACCATCACCCTAGCCCTAATTCTAACACTAACCCTAACCCTAAACCTGAATCTAACCATCCCCCTAACCCTAACAGTAAACTTAACCCTAACACTAACACTCGCACTAACCCTAAACCTCACCCTAACCCTAAACCTCACCCTAACCCTAAACCTAACCCTCAACCTCACCCAAGCCTTCACCCTAAACCTAATCCTAAACCTAACCCTGATCCTATCCCTCACCTTCATCCTAACCCTAACCATCACCCAAACACTAAGCCTCACCCTCACCCTCACACTAAGCCTAAGCCTAAACCTAACCCTAACACTCACACTCACCCTCACTCTAACCCTAATCCTAAACCTAACCCTAACCCTAACCCTAAACCTCAACCTATCCCTCATACTAACCCTAACCCTCACAGTAACCCTAACCATAATGCTGACCCTAACCCTCCCCCTAACCCTAACACTAAACCTAACCCTAACCCTCACCCTAACCCTAAACCTCACCCTAAAACTAAGCTTAACACTCACCCTCACCATAATCCCAAACCTAAGCCTAAGCCTAATTCTAACCTTAACACTCACATTCACACTCACCCTAAACCTAATCCTAACCCTAAACCTATCCCTAAACCTCAACATAACCCTCACCCTCACCCTAAGAATAACACTAACCCACAACCTAATCCTAACCCTAAACCTCACCCTAAAACTCACCCTAACCCTAACCTTCACCCTCACCTTCACCCTAACCGTAACTCTAAACTTAACCCTAACAACAACACTAACACTAACCCTAACTCTAAACCTAACCCTAACCATAAACCTCACCCTCAGCCTCACCCACACTGCAAAATTAATTCTAACCATAACACTAACAATAACCCTAACCCTAACCCTAAACCGAACTCTAACCCTAACCCTAACGCTAAACCTAATCCTCACCCCCACGCTCACCCTCAGCCTAAACCTAAGCCTAACGCTAAAAATAACCCTAACTCTAACCCTAAACCTTACCCTCACCCTAACCCTATCTCTAACACTAACCCTAAACCTCACCTAACCCTAACCCTAATCCTCAACCCCACTCTCTCACCCTTAGCCTAACCCTAACCCTAACCCTAACACTAATCCTAATCCTCACCATCACCCTCACTCTAAACCAAACCCTAACCCAATACCTAACACTAACCCTAAGACTAACCATCACACTCACCCTCAACCTAACCCTAATCCTAAACCTAACCCTATCCCTATCCCTCACACTAAACTTCACACCAGCAGTCAACCTAACACTCATCCTAACCCTAACCCTCATCCTAACCCTCAATCTAACCCTAACTCTAACCCTCACCCTAACCCTAATCCTCACCCTCAACCTCACCCTCAGCCTAACCCTAAGCCTAACACTAAACCTAACCCTAACCCAAACACTCACCCTCACCATAACCCTAATACTAATGCTAACTATCACTCTAACCCTAACCCTCAAACTAACCCTCACCCTAACCCTAACCTAACACTAACCCTAACCCTAACCCTCACACTAACACTCACCCTAAGCCCAACTCTAACCGGAAACCTCACCTTCACCCTAACCCTAACTCTAACCCTAATCCTAACCCTAAATCTGACCCTAACCCTAATCCTAAACCTAACCCTCACCCTCACCCTCACCCTCAATGTAACCCTAAACCTAACAATAACAATAACCCTAACCCTAACCCTCACCCTAACTATAAACCTCATCCGAACCCTAACCCTCACCCTAACACTTACCCTCACACTAACACTAACCCTAACACTAACCCTCACACTAACCTTAAACCTCACCCTAATCCTAAAACTCATCCTAACCCTAACCCTAACCCTAACCCTCACCCTCTCCCTAGCTCTCAACCTAAACCTAATTCTAACCTTAACCCTCACCATAACCCTAACTCTCATCCTCACCATAAACCTAACCCTAATCCTCAATCTAACCCTCACCCTCAGCATAACCCTTAACCCTCACCCTTACCCTAAGCCTCACCCTAACCCTAACCCTCACCCTTATTTTAATTCTCACTCTCAGCCTAACCCTCAACTATACCCTTACCTTCACCCTCACTCTAACCCTCACCTTATCACTAAATCTCATGCTAATCTTCAACCTAACGGTAACACTAATCATCACCCTAACCATAACCCTCATCCTCAACCTCTACCTCAGCCTAACCCTAAGCCTAAGCCTAACCCTAACCCTAATCCTCACCCTCACCCTAGCCCTTACCCTAACCCTAATCCTAACCCTAACCTTCATTCTAACCCTCACCCTAATCCTAACCCTAACCATCACCCGAACCCTAAACCTCACCTCCACCTTCATCCTCAGCCTAACCCTAAGCCTAAGCCTAAGCCTACCCTAACACTCACACTCACCCTCACCCTAACCCTAATCCTAAACCTAACCCTAACCCTAACCCTAACCCTCACCTTAACCTTCCCCCTAACCCTAACTCTAACCCTAAACCTCACCCTCACCCTAACCCTAATCCTCACCCTAACCCTAAACCTCCCTCTAACCCTAAACCTAAGCCTCACCCTCACCCTCACCCTAACCCTCACCATAACTCTAACCCTAACCTTAACAAAAACACTAATCCTAACCCTAAACCTAACCCTAACCCTAATCCTAATCCTAAACCTCACCCTCAGCCTCACCATCACTGCAAATGTAACCTTAACCATAACACTAAAAATAAGCCTAATCCTAATCCAAACACTCACCCTCAGCCTAATCCTAATCCTAACCCTAACCATCACCCTAACCCTAACCCTCACCCTCACCTTAAACCGAACCCAAATCTTAATCCTCACCCTAACTGTAATCCTCACCCTCACTGTAACCATAACACTCACACCTACCTTCACCTTCAACCTAAACCTAAGCATAAACCTAAACCTAACCCTCACACTCATGCTCACCCAAACCCTAATTCTAACCCTAAGCCTATCCCTAAACCTCAACCTAACCCTCACCCGCACCCTAACACTAACTCTAAACCTAACCCTACCTCTCACACTATCCCTCACAATAAACCAAATTCAAACTCTAAAACTCACCCTCAACCTAACCCTAACCCTAAACCTCACCGTAAACTACACCCTAAACCTATCCCTCACCCTCACCCTCACTGTAAATCTAACCCTAACCCTAAAAATAATACTAACCCTAACCCTAACCCTAAACCTAACCATAACCATAAACCTCACCCTCAGCCTCACCCTCACTGCAAACTTAACTGTAACCATAACACTAACAATAACCCTAACCCTAACCCTTACACTCATCCTCACCCTAAACCTCACCTTAACACTAATCCTCAATCTTACCCTCACCCTCACACTACCCCTAACCCTAACCCGCACCATAACCATAACCCTAATCCTCACATTTACCGTAATCCTCACTCTCAGCCTAAACCTCAACTTTACCCTTACTGTCACCCTCACCCTAACCCTCACACTAACTCTCACCCTAATGCTAACCTTCTCCCTGATCATAACCCTAAGCATCACCCTAACCCTAACCCTAACCCACAACCTAACTTTAACACTAACCCTCACACTAACCCTCACCCTAACCCTAACACTCACCCTAACTCTCACACTCACCCTAACCCAAATCCTAACCCTCACCCTCACCCTAGCCCTCACCCTAACCCTAACTCTCATCCTCACATTAAACCTCACACTAACCCTAAAACTAATCCTCAAACTAAACCACACCCTCACCCTAACCCTAACCCTAACCCTCACCCTAACCCTAACCCTCACATTTACAGTAATCCTCACTTTCAGTCTAACCCTCAACTTTACCCTTACTGTCTCCCTCACTCTAACCCTCACACTAAATCTCACCCTCATGCTAACCCTCTCCCTGACCGTAAACCTAAGCATCACCCTAACCCTAACCCTCACCCACACCCTAACTTTAACAATAACCCTCACACTAAACCTCACCCTAACCCTAACACTAAACCTAACCCTCGCACTCACCCTCAGCCTAAACCTAACCCTCACGCTCAACCTAACCCTAAGCCTAAACCTTACCCCAACCCACACACTCACCCTCAACCTAACCATAATTCTAATCCTAACCATAACCATAACCCTCACCCTAAACCTAACACTCACCCTATCCCTAAACCTAACACTAACCCTAACCCTAACCCTAACCCTCACCCTAACCCTAACTCTAACACTAAACCTCACCCTCACCCTAACCCTAACCCACAACCGCACCCTAACCCTAACCGTAAAAGTCACCCTCACCCTTGCCCTCACTCTAACCTTAATCATAACCCTAACCCTCATCCTAACCCTCACACTAACCCTAATCCTAACCCTCACCCTAACCCCTAACCTCACCCTGAACCTCACCCTCAGCCTAACGCTAAGCCTAACCCTAAACCTAACCCTAACCCACACACTGAACCTCACCCTAAACCTAATCCTAACACTAACAGAAATCTAACCATAACCCTCACACTGACCCTTACCCTAACCCAAACCTAAAACTAACCCTCACCCTAAGCATAAATCTAACCCTAAACCTCACCCAAACCCTAACCCTAACTCTAACCCTAATCCTAAACCTATACCTCACCCTAACCCTAACCCTAAACCTCACCCTCACCCTCATACTTAACGTAAATCTAAACCTAAATCTAACAATAACCCTAACCCTAACCCTAACCCTCACCCTAACTATAACCCTCACCCTAAAACTTACCCTCACCATAACACTAACCCTAACCCTAACACTAACCCTTACACTAACCCAAAACCTCACCCTAAGCCTAAACCTCACCCTAACCCTAAACCTAACCCTCACCCTCAACCTAGCCCTCACCCTAACCCTAATTCTAACCCTTACTCTCACCTAACCCTAACCCTCATCCTCACAGTAAACAACAACACTAACCCTAACCCTACTCCTCAATCTAACCCTCACCCTAATACCTAACCCTCAACCTTAACCTAACCCTCACCCTAACCGTAACCCTCACACTTATCCTAACCCTCACCCTCAGCGTAACCCTCAAATTTACCCTTACCATCACCCTTACCCTAACACTCACCCTATCCCTAAACCTCATCTTAACCTTCAAGCTAACCGTAACCCTAACCATCACCCTAACCCTAACCCTAACACTAACCCTAACCCTAAGCCTGACCCTAACACTCCCCCTAAACGTAACACTAAAAATAAACCTAACACTAACACTCACACTAACCTTAACCCTCACCTTAATCCTAAACCTCACTCTAACCCTAACCCTAACCCTCACTCTCACCCTAGACCTCACACTAACCCTCACCCTAAACCTAACCCTAACCATCACACAAAAACTAATACTGACCCACACCCTCACCCTCAACCTAAGCCTAAGCCTAACCCTAACACTCACCCTCACCCTCACCTTAACCCTAACCCTTAAACTAACTCTAACCCTAATATTAACCCTAACCCTAAACCTGACCCTAACCCTCCCCCTAACCCTAACACTAAACCAAACCCTAACACTAACACACTAACCCTAACCCACACCCTAACCCTAAACCTCAATCTAACCCTAACCCTAACACTCACCCTCATCCTATTTCTAACCATAAGCCTAAGCCTAAACCTAATCCTAAACCTCACATTCACCCTCACCCTAACCCTAATCGTAAACCTAACCCTATCCTTAAACCTCAACCTAATCCTCACCCTCACCCTAAGACTAACACTAACCCTAAACCTAACCCTCACCCTAACCCTCCCACTAACCCTCACTCTAAACCTAAAACTCACCCTCAACCTAAATCTAACCCTAAATCTCACCCTAACCCTAACCCTCACCCTCACGCTCACTGTCACCATAACTGTAACCCTAACCCTAACACTAAAATTAACATTAACCCTAAACCTAAACCTAACCCTAACCATAAACCTCACCCTCAGCCTCACCCTCACTGCAAACTTAACCTTAGACATAACACTAACAATAACCCTAACCCTAACCCTAACCCTAAATCTAACCCTAACCCTAACCCTATCCCTAATCCTCACCCCCACTCTCACACTAGGCCTAAACCTAAGCCCAATCCTAACACTAACCCTAACTCTAACCCTAAACATCACCCTCACCCTAACCTTATCTCCAACCCTAACTCTAAACCTCACCCAAACCCTAACCCTAACCCTCACCCACAACCTCAGCCTCACCGTAACTCTAACCCTAACCCTAACAATAACACTAACCCTAAACCTAACCATCACCCTAACCCTAATCCTCACCCCACCCTCACCCTCAGCCTAACCCTAACCATAACACTAACACTAACCCTAATCCTCACCCTACCCCTCACCCTAAACCAAACCCTAACCCTAAACCTAACCCTAACCCTAAGCCTAACCCTAACTCTAACCCTAAAACTCACACTGACCCTCAACCTAACCCTAATCCTAAACCTAACCCTATCCCTAACCCTAAGCCTCACACTAACCCTAACCCTCACCCTCAACCTCAGCCTCAGCCTAACCCGACGCATAAATCTAAACCTAACCCTAACCCACACACTGACCCTCACACTAACCCTAGTCCTAACCCTAACCCTCATCCTAACCCTCAAACTTACCCTAAACCTAACCCTCACCTAACCCTCACCCTTACATTCAACCTCAGCCTCAGCCTAAAACTAAGCCTAACTCTAAACCTAACCCTAACCCAAACACTCAACCTCACCCTAACCCTAATCCTAACCCTAACCCTCCCTCTAACCCTAACGCTCACACTAACCCTCACCCTAACCCTAACCTAACACTAACCCTAACCCTAATCCTCACACTAACCCTCACCCTAAGACTAACTCGAACCCAAAACCTCACCCTCACCATAACTCTACCCGTAATACTAAACCTAAACCTCACCCTAACTCTAACACTAACACTCACCCTCACCCTCACCCTCAATGTAACCATAAACCTAACAATAACAATATCCCTAAACCTAACCCTAACCCTCACCCTAACACTTAGCCTCACCCTAACACTAACCCTAAAACACTCTAACCCCAACCTAACCCTAACCCTCACCCTCACCCTAGCCCTCATCCTAACCCTAATTCTAACCGTAACCCTCACCCTAACCTTAACCCTCATCATCACCCTAAACCTCACACTAACCCTAACCCTAATCCTCAATCTAACCCTCACTTTCACCCCAACCCCTAACCCTCAAACTTACCTTAACCCTCACCCTAACACTAACCCTCAACCTTATCTTTACCCCGACCCTCAGCGTAATCCTCAACATTACCCTTACCATCACCCTCACCTTAACCCTCACCCTATCCCTAAAACTCATGCTAACCTTCAACCTAACCATACCCCTAACCTCACCCTAACCCTAACCTCGCCCTCAACCTCACCCTCAGCCTAAACATAGGCCTAAGCCTAATATTAACCCTTACCCTCACCCTCAACCTAGCCCTCACCCTAAAACTAACCCTCACCCTAACCTTCCCCCTAACCCTAACTCTAACCGTAAACCTCACCCTAACCCTCACCGTAACCCTAACTCTAACCCTAAACCTCACACTCGCCCTACCCCTAACCCTAAATATAACCCTAAACCTCAGCCTAACCCTATCCCTAAACCTCACCCTCACCATAAACTTTACCCTAAAGCTAACCCTAAATCTCACCCTCAACGTAGCCCTCAACCTAACCCTAAACCTAACCGTAACCGTCACCCTAAACATAACCCTCACTGTAACACAAACACTCACAATAAACCTAACCCTCAGCCTCAACCTCACCCTCAGCCTAACCCTAAGCCTAACACTACACCTAACATTAACCCACACACTAACCCTAACCGTAACCCTAATCCTAATCCTAACCATAACCATAACCCTCACCCTAACCCTATCACTCACCCTAACCCTAAACCTAACACTAACCAGATCCCTAACCCTCACTCTAACCCTAACTCTAACACTCAACCTCACCCTCACCCTAACCCTAACACTAAACCTCACCCTAACCCTAACCCTAAACCTCACCCTCACCCTAGCCATCACCTAACCCTCATCCTAACCCTCACCCTAACCGAAATCCTTACCCTCACCCTAACCCTAACCCTCACCCTCAACCTCACTCTCAGCCAAAAACTAAGCCTAACCCTAAACCTAATCCTAACCCACACACTCACCCTAACCCTAACCTAATATTAACCCTAACCCTAACCCTCACCCTCACCCTCAACATGACCCTAAACCTAAAATTAACACAAACCCTAACCCTAACCCTAACCCTCACCATAACTATAACCCTCACCCTAACCCTAACCCTCAACCTAACACTTACCCTCACCCTAACACTAACACTAACCCTAATACTAACCCTCACACTAACCCTCACACTAACCCTAACACTCACCCTAAGCCTCACCCTCACCCTAACGCTAACACTAACCCTAACCCTCACCCTGATCCTAGCCCTCACCATAACCCTAATTCTAACCCTTACCCTCACCTAACCCTAACCCTCATCCTCACCCTAAAACAGACACTAACCCTAACCCTAATCCTCAATCTAACCCTCACCCTCACCATAACCCCTAACCCTCACCCTTATCTTAACCCTCACCCTCAGCCTAACCCTCAACTTCAACCTTACCATCACCCTCACCGTAACCCTCACCGTATCCCTAAACATCCTAACCTTCAAGCTAACCATAACACCAACCATCACCCTAACCCTAATCCTAACACTAACCCTAAACTTAACCCTGACCCTAATCCTCCCCCTAACCCTAACACTAAACTTAACCCTACCACTAACACTCACAATAGCCCTAACACTCATCCTAAGCCTAAACCTCACCCTAACACTAAACCTAAACCTCACCCTCACCCTAGCCTTCACCTTAACCCTAATCCTAAACCTAACCCTCATCCTAACCCTCACCCTCACCCTAACCCTAACCATCACCCAAACGCTAAGCCTCACCCTCACCCTCACCCTCAGCCTAAGCCTAAACCTAACCCTAACACTCACAAATACCCTCAACCTAACCCTAATCCTAAACCTAACCCTAACCCTAACCCTAAACCTCAACTAAACCCTCACCCTAACCCTAACTTTCACACTAACCCTAACCCTAACTCTGACCCTACCCCTCCCCCTAACCCTAACACTAAACCTAACCCTACACTAACACTCACACTAACCCTAACCCTCAACCTAGCCCTAAACCTCACCCTAATCCTAAGCCTAACACTCACCCTCACCATAATCATAAACCTAAGCCTAAGCCTAACCCTAACCCTAACGCTCACATTCACCCTCACCCTAACCCTAATCCTAACCCTAAACTTATCCCTAAACCTCAACCTAAACCTCACCCTCACCCTAAGACTAACAATAACCCTAAACCTAACTCTCACCCTAACACTCCCACTAACTCTCACTCTAACCCTAAACCTCACACCCAACCTAACCCTAACCCTCAACCTCACCCTAAACCTCACCCTAACCCTAACCCTCACCCTCACCCTCACCCTCACCCTCACCATAACTCTAACCCTAACCCTAAAAATAACACTAACACTAACCCTAATCCTAAACCTAAACCTAACCATAAACCTCACCCTCAGCTTCACCCTCACTGCAAACTAAACCTAACCATAACACTAACAATAACCCTAACCCTAAGCCTAACCCGAACTCTAACACTAACCCTAACGCTAACCCGAATCCTCACCCCCACCCTCAACCTCAGCCTAACGGTAAGTGTAACCCTAACACTAACCCGAACTCTAACCCTAAACCTCACCCTCACCTTAACCCTATCTCTAACACTAACCCTAAACCTCACCTAACCCTAACCCTAAAACTCACCCGCACCCTCACCCTCACCCTCACCTTAACTCTAACCCTAACCCTAACAATAACACTAACCCTAACCCTAACCATCACCCTAACCCAAATCCTCACCCCACCCTCACCCTTAGCCTAACCCTAACCCTAACACTAACTCTAATTCTTACCCTCATCCTCACTCTAAATCAAACCCTAACCATAACCCTAACCCTAATCCTAACCCTAACACTAAGCCTAACCCTCACACTCACCCAAAACCTAACCCTAATGTTAAACCTAACCCTATCCCTAACCCTAAACCTCACACTAACCATCACCCCAGCGCTCAACCTAACACTAATCGTAACACTAACCCTCAATCTAACCCTAACTCTAACCCTCACCCTAACCATAACCCTCACCTTCAACCTCACCCTCAGCCTAACCCTAAGCCTAACATTAAACTTAAGCATAACCCACACACTCAACCTCACCCTAATCCTAATACTACCCCTAATTATCACTCTAAACCTAATCCTCACCCTAACACTAACCTAACACTTACCGTAACCCTAACCCTCACACTAACACTCAACCGAAGCCTAATTCTAACCCTAAACCTCACCCTCACCCTAACCCTAACTCTAACACTAATCCTAACCCTAAATCTCACCCTAATCCTAACCCTAAACCTAACCCTTACTGTCACCCTCACCCTCAACCTAACTCTAAACCTAACAATAACAATAACCCTAACCCTAACCCTCACCCTAACTATAACCCTCAACCTAACCCTAACCCTCACCATAACCCCTAACCCACACCCTTACCCTAAGCCTCACCCTAACCCTAACCCTCACCCTTATCTTAATTCTCACAGTCAGCCTAACTTTCAACTTTACCCTTACCATCACCCTCAATCTAACCCTCACCCTATCCTTAAACCTCACGCTAATCTTCAACTTAACCTTAACCCTAACCATTACCCTTACCTTAACCCTTACCCTCAACGTCACTATGAGCCTAACCCTAAACCTAACCCTAACCCTAACCCTCAACCTCAACCTAGCCCTCACCCTAACCCTAATCCTCACCCTAACCCTCATCCTAACCCTCACCTTAATCCTCACCCAAATCATCACTCGAACACTAATCCTCACCCCCACCCTCATCCTCAGCCTAACCCTAAGCCTAAGCCTAAGCCTAACCCTAACACTCACACTCACCCTCAACTTAACCCTACTCCTAAACCTAACCCTAACCCAAACCCTAACACTCACCCTAACCCTCCCCCGAACCCTCACTCTAACCCTAAACTTAACCCTCACCAATACCCTCATCCTCACCCTAACCCTAAAGCTCACCCTAACCCTAACCCTAACGCTCACCCTCACCCTCACCATAACTCTAACCCTAACCTTAACAGAAACACTAATCCTAACCCTAAACTTAACCCTAACCCTAATCCTAAACCTAACCCTCACCCTCAGCCTCAGCATCACTGCAAAGGTAACCTTAACCATAACACTAACAATAACCCTAACCATAATCCAAACACTCACACTCACCCTAATCCTAATCCTAAACCTAAAACTCACCCTAACCCTAACCCTCACCCTCACCTTAATCCTAACCCAAATTCTAGCCCTCACCCTAACCCTAATCCTCACCCTCACCGTAACCATAACGCTCACACCTACATTCACCCTTAACCTAACCCTGAGTCTAAGCCTAAACCTAACTCTCACACTTATCCTCAACCAAAACCTAATCCTAACCCTAAACCTGTCCCTAAACCTCAACCTAATCCTCACCCTCACCTTAAGACTAACTCTAACCCTAACCCTATCTCTCACCCTAACCCTCCCCATAAACATAATTCTAACTCTAAACCTCACGCTCAACCTAACACTAACCCTAAACCTCACCGTAAACCTCACCCTAACCCTAACCCTCACCCTCATCCTCACTGTAAATCTAACCCTAACCCTAAAAATAATACTAACCCTAACCCTAAACCTAAACCTAACCCTAACTATAAACGTCACCCTCAGCCTCACCCTCACTGCAAACTTAACTGTAACCATAACACTAACAATAACCTTAAACCTAACCCTCATCCTCACCCTATACCTCACCCTAACATTAATACTCAATCTTAAACTCACCCTCACCCTACCTCTACCCCTAACCCTCACCCTCACCTTAACCCTAACCCTCACATTTACCATAATCCTCACTCTCAGCCAAACCCTCAACTTTACCCTTACTGTCACCCTCACCCTAACCCTCACACTAACTCTCACCCTCATGCTAACCCTCTCCCTGACCATAACCCTAAGCATGACCCTAAACCTAACCCTCAACCACACCCTAACTTTAACACTAACCCTCACACTAACCTTCACCCTAACCCTAACACTAATCCTAACCCTCACACTCGCCCTCACCCTAAACCTAACCCACACCCTCAACCTAACCCTAAGCCAAACCCTTACCCTAACCTCACACTCATTCTCACCCTAACCCTAATCCTAATCCTAAACATAACCATAAACCTCACCCTAACCCTAACACTCATACTAACCCTAACCCTAACCCTCAACCTAACACCAACCCTCACCCTTATCTTAATTCTCACCCTCAGCCTAACACTCAACTTTACCCAAACCATCACCCTCACGCTAACCCTCACCCTATCCCTAAACCTCATGCTAACCTTCAACCTAACCGTATCCCTAAACATCACCCTAAACTTAACATTCACCCTCAACCTCACCCTCAGCCTAACCCTAAGCCTAAGCCTAACCATAACCCTCCCCCTCCCCCTAGCTTTAACCCTAACCCTAATCCTAACACTAACCCTCATCCTAACAGTCACCCTAATCCTAAACCTAACAATCAACCGAACCCTAATCCTCACCCCCACCCTCATCCTCAGCCTAACCCTAAACCTAAGAATAAGCCTAACCCTAACCCTCACACTCATCCTCACCTTAACCCTATTCCTAAACTTAACCCTAACCCTAACCCTAACCCTCACCCTAGCCCTCTGCCTAAACCTAACTCTAACCCTAAACCTCACCCTCACCCTAACCCTAATCCTCATCCTAACCCTAAACCACACCCTAACCCTAACCCTAACCCTCACCCTCACCCTAACACTAACCATGAGTCTAACCCTAACCTTAACAAAAACATCAATCCTAACCCTAAACCTAACCCTATCCCTAATCCTAACCCTAACCCTCCCACTAACCCTCACTCTAACCATAAACCTCACCCTCAACCTAATCCTAACCCTAAACGTCACCCTAAACCTCAACCAAACCCTAAGACTCACTCTCACCGTAACTCTAACCCTAACCCTAAACCTAACACTAACACTAACAATAACCCTAACCCCAAACCTAACCCTAACCATAAACCTCACCCTCAGCCTCACCCTCACTGCAAACTTAACCCTAAACATAACACTAACAATAACCCTAACCCTAACCATAAACCTAACTCTAACCCTAACCTTAACCGTATCCCTAATACTCACCCCCACTCTCACCCTCAGCCTAAACCTAAGCCCAACCCTAACACTAACCTGAACTCTAACCCTAAACATCACCCTAACCCTAACCCTATTTCCAACCCTAACTTTAAACCTCACCCTAACACTAACCCTAAACCTCACCCAGAACCTCACCCTCACCGTAACTCTAACCCTAACCCTAACAATAACACTAAACCTAACTCTAACCATCACCCTAACACTAATCCTCACCGCCACCCTCACCCTCAGCCTAACCCTAAACCTAACACTAACACTAACTCTAATCCTCACCCTCACCCTAATCCTAATCCTAACCCTAACCCTCACCCTAACCCTAACACTCACCCTCACCTTAATCCTAACCCAAATCCTAACCCTCACTGTAACCCTAATCCTCACCCTCACCGTAACCATAACCCTCACACCTACCTTCACACTCAACCTAAACCTAAGCCTAATCCTAAACCTAACCCTCACACTCAACCCCACCCTAACACTATTCCTAACCCTAAGCCTATCCCTAAACCTCAACCTAACCCTCAACCTCACCCTAAGACTAACACTAACCCTAACCCTACCTCTCACCCTAACCCTCCCCATAAACCTAATTCTAAATCTAAACCTCACCCTCAACGTAACCCTAACCCTAAACCTCACCGTAAACCTCACCCTAACCCTAACCCTCACCCTCACCCTCACTGTAAATCTAACCCTAACCCTAAAAATAATACTAACCCTAACCCTAACCTAAATCTAACCCTCACCATAAACCTCACCCTCAGCATCACCCTCACTGCAAACTTAACTATAACCATAGCACTAACAAAAACCCTAACCCAAAACCTCATCCTTACCCTAAACTTCACCCTAACACTAATCCTCAATCTTACACTCACCCTCACCCTACCCCTACCCCTAACCCTCACCCTAACCCTAACCCAAATCCTTACAATAACTCTCACCCTCAGCCTAACCCTAAAGTTTACCTTTACTGTCACCCCCACCCTAAACCTCACCCTAACCCTAACCCTCAGGCTAACCCTCACCCTAAGCCCAACGCTAACCCTAGATCTTACCCTCACACTAACCGTTACCCTAAAACTAAAACTCATCATACCCCTAACACTAACCCTCACCCTAACCCTAACCTAACCCTCACCCTAACACTAACCCTCTCCCTCACCATCACCCTCAGCCTAACCTAACCTTAACACTCACACTCACCCTCACCCTAACCCTAACCCTCACGCTCACCCTCACCCTCAGGCTAACCCTAAGCCTAACACTTACCCTCACGCTCACACTCACCCTAACCCTACCCTAATCCTAATCCTAACCATCACCATAACACTCACCCTAACCCTAACACTCACCCTAACCCTAACGCTAACACTAACCCTAATCCTAACCCTCAACCTAACCCGAACTCTAACACTAAACCTCACCCTCACATAACCCTAACCCTAAACCTCACCCTAACCCTAACACTAAACCTCACGCTCACCCTAGCCCTCACTCTAACCCTAATCCTAACCCTAACCTTCATCCTAACCCTCACACTAACCATAATCCTAACCCTCAGACTAACCGTAACCATCACCCTCAACCTCACCCTCAGCCTAACCCCAAGCCTACACCTAAACCTAACCCTAAACCACACACTCAACCACACCATAACCCTAACCCTAACCCTAACATAACACTAATACTAACTGTAACCATAACACTTACCCTAACCCTAAGATAAATCTAACCCTAAACCTCACCCTAAACCTAACCCTAAACCTCACCCTCACCCTCACCCTCAACATAAATCTAAACCTAAAATTAACAATAACCCTAAACCTAACCCTTAGCCTCACCCTAACTATAACCCTCACCCTCACCCTAACCCTCTCCCTAACACTTACCCTCACCCTAACACTAACCCTAACCCTAACACTAACCCTCACACTAACCCTAACCCTCACCCTAAGCCTAAACCTCACGCTACCCCTAAACCTAACCCTCACCCTCACCCTAGTCCTCACCATAACCCTAATTCTAACACTTAACTTCACCTAACCCTAACCCTCATCCTCACCCTAAACCAAACACTAACCCTAACCCTAATCCTCAATCTAACCCTCAGCCTCACCTTAATCCCTCACCCTCACCCTTACCCTAACCCTCACCCTAACCGTAACCCTCACACTTATCCTAACCCTCATCCAAAGCCTAACCCTCAAATTTACCCTTAATATCGCCCTTACCCTAACCCTCACCCTATCCCTAAACCTCATCCTAACCTTCAAGCTAACCGTAAGCCTAACCATCACCCTAACCATAACCCTAACACTAACCCTAACCCTAACCCTGACCCTAACCCTCCCCCTAACCCTAACTCTAAACCTAAACCTAACACTAACCCTCACACTAACCCTAACCTCACCTTAACCCTAAACCTCACCCTAACCCTAACCCTAAACCTCACTCTCCCCCTAGCCCTCACCCTAAGCCTAATCCCAACTCTAACCCTCATCCTAACCTTCACCCTAATCCTAACCCTAACCATCACCTGAAAACTAATCCTCACCCCCACCCTCACCCTCAGCCTAAGCCTAACCCTAACTCTAACACTCACCCTAACCTTCACCCTAACCCTAATCCCTAACCTAACCCTAACCCTAACTCTAACCCTAACCCTAAACCCAACCCTAATCCTCACCCCCACTCTCACCCTCAGCCTAACCCTAAGCCCAACCCTAACACTAACCTGAAATCTAACCCTAAACATCACCCTCTACCTATCCCTATCTCGAAACCTAACTCTAAACCTCACCCTAACCCTAACCCTAACCAGGACCCGCAACCTCACCCTCACCGTAAATCTAATCCTTAACCTAACAATAACACTAAACCTAACACTAACCCTCAACCTAACCCTAACCCTCATCCTCACACCAAACCTCACACTGAACCTAACACTAATCCTCAATCTAACCCTCACCCTCACCCTTACCCTAACCCTCACCCTAACCCTAACCCTCACCGTTATCTTAATTCTCACCCTCAGCCTAACCCTCAACTTTACCCTTACCATCACCCTCACTCTATCCCTCAACCTATCCCTAAACCTCATGCTAAACTTCAACCTAACCATAATCCTAACCATCACCCTAACCTTAACACTCACCCTCAACCTCACCCTCAGCCTAACCCTAAACTTAAGCCTAAACCTAACCCTAACCCTCGCCCTCACCATAGCCCTCAGCCTAACCCTAATAATAACCCTAACCCTCATCCTAACCCTCACCCAAATCCTATCCCTAACCAACACCCAAACCATAATCCTCAACCCCACCCTCATCCTCAGCATATCCCTAAGGTTAAGCTTAAGCCTAACCCTAACCCTCACACTCACTCTCACCCTAACCCTAATCCTAAACCTAACCCTAACCCTCAACCTAACCCTCCCCCTAACACTCACTCTAACCCTAAACCTCACCCTCACCCTAACCCTAATCCTCACCCTAACCCTAAACTCACCCTAACCCTAACCCTCACCCTCACTCTCACCCTCACCATAACTCTAACCCTAACTTTAACAAAAACACTAATACTAAGCCAAAACCTAACCCTCACTCTAATCCTAAACCTAACCCTCACCCTCACCCTAACACTCACCCTAATCCTAACCCTCACCCTCACCTTAATCCTAACCCAAATCCTAACCCTCACCCTAACCCTAATCCTCACCCTCACCATAACCATAACCCTCCCACCTACCTTCACCCTCAACCTAAACCTAAGCCTAAGCCTAAACCTAACCCTCACCCTAAACCTAAAACTAACCCTAACCCTCACACTTACCCACACTCTAAACCTAACCCTCACCCTCAACCTAACCCTAAGCCTAAAGCTTACCCTAACCCTCACACTCACCCTCACCCTAACCCTAAACCTAATCCTAACCATAACCATAACCTTCAACCTAACCCTAACCCTAACACTAACCCTAACCCTAAACCTCACCCTAACCCTAACTCTCATGCTCACCCTAACCCTAACCCTACACCTCATCCTAACCCTAACAGTAAAGGGCACCCTCACCCTAGCCCTCACTCTAATCCTAATACTAACCCTAACCCTCATCCTAACCTTAACACTAACCCTAATCCTAACCCTCAGCCTAACCCAAACCCTCACACTCAACCTCACGCTCAGCCTAACGCTAAGCCTAACCCTAAACATAACCCTAACCCACACACTAAACCTCACCCTAACCCAAATCCTAACCCTAACCCTAAATCTAACCATAACCCTCACCCTAGCCCTCACCCTAACCCAAACCTAACACTAATCCTAACCCTAACCCTAACAGTAACCCTCACCCTAAGCCTAAATCTAACCGTAAACCTCACCCTCACCCTCACCCTATCTCTAACCCTAACCATAAACCTCACCTAACCCTAATCCTAAACCTCACCCGCACCCTCACCCTCACCTTCACCTTAACTCTAACCCTAACCCTAACAATAACACTAACCCTAAACCTAACCATCAACCTAAACCTAATCCTCAACCCCAAACTCACCCTTAGCCTAACCCTAACCCTAACCCTAACACTAACCCTAATAATCACCCTCACCCTCACCCTAAACCAAACCCTTACCCTAACCCTAACCCTAAGCCTAACCCTAACCCTACCCCTAACCCTCACACTCACCCTCAACCTAACACTATCGTAACCCTAACACTCACACTATCCGTCACACCAGCACTCAAACTAACCCTATTCCTAACCCTAACCCTCTGCCTAACATTCAATCTAACCCTAACACTAACCCTCACCATAACCCTAATCCTCACCCTCAAACTCACCCTCACCCTAACCCTAAGCCTAACACTAAACCTAACCCTAACCCTCACACTCACCCTCACCCTAACCCTAACGTAACACTAACCCTAAACCTAACCCTCACACTAACACTCACCCTAACCCTAACTATAACCGAATCCTAACCCTAAATCTCACCCTAACCCTAACCCTAAACCTAACCCTTACCCTCACCCTCACCGTCAACGTAACCCTAAACCTAACAATGACAATAACCCTAACCCTAACCCTCACCCTAACTATAACCCTCACCCTAACTATAACCCTCACCCTAACCCTAACCCTCACCCTAACACTTACCCTCACCCTAACACTAACCCTAACCCTAACACTAACTCTCACACTAACCCTAACCCTCATCCTAACCCTAAAACTCACCCTAACCCTAACACTAACAGTAAACCTTACCCTCACCCTAGCCCTCACCCGAAACCTAATTCTAACCCTAACCCTCACCCTAACGCTAACCCTCATCCTCACCCTAAACCTCACACGAAACCTAACCCTAATCCTCAATCTAACCCTCAAACTCACCATAAACCCTAACCATCACGCTTACACTAACCCTCACCCTAACCCTAACATTCACCCGTATCTTAATTCTCACCTTCAGCCTAACCCATAGCTTTACCCTTACCATCACCCTCACTCTAACCCTCACCCCATCCCTAAACTTCATGCTAACCTTCAACCTAAGGATAACCCTAACCATCACCCTAACCTTAACACTCACCCTCAACCTCATCCTCAGCCTAACTCTAAGCCTAAGCCTAAGCCTAACACTAACTTTCACCCTCACCCTAGTCTTCACCCTAACCCTAATCCTAACCCTAACCCTCATCCTAACCATCACCCTAATCCTAAACCTAACCATCACCCGAACCCTCATCCTCAACCCCACCGTCATCCTCAGCCTAACCCTAAGCCTTAGCCTAAACCTAACCCTCACACTCACCCTCACCCTAACCCTAATCCTCACCCTAACCCTAAACCTCACACTAACCCTAACCCTAACCCTCACCCTCACCCTCACCCTCACCATAACTCTAAACCGAACCTTAAGAAAATCACTAATCCTAACCCTAAACCTAACCCTAACCCTAATACTAACCCTAACCCGTACCCTCAGCCTCACCATAACTGCAAAGGTAACCTTAACCATAACACTAACAATAACCCTAACCCTAATCCTAACCCTCACCCTCACCTTAATCCTAATCCTAACCCTAACCCTCACCATAACCCTAACCCTCACTCTCACCTTAATCCTAATCCAAATTCTAAACCTCACCCTAACACTAATCCTCACCCTCACTGTAACCATAACCCTCACACCTACCTTCACCCTCAACCTAACCGTAAGCCTAAGCCTAAACTGAACCCTCACAATCAACCTCACCCTAACCCTAATCCTAACCCTAAGACTATCCCTAAACCTCAACCTAACCCTCACCCTCACCCTAAGACTAACACTACCCCTAACCCTACCTGTCACCCTAACCCTCCCCATCAAAATAATTCTAACTCTAAACCTCACCCTCAACGTAAACCTAACCCTAAACCTCACCGTAAACCTCACCCTCACCTTAACCCTCACCCTCACCCTCATTGTAAATCTAAACCTATCCCTCTAAATAATACTAACCCTATCTCTAAAGCTGAATCTAAACCTAAAAATAAACCTCACCCTCAGCCTCACCCTCACTGCAAACATAACTGTAACCATAACACTAACAATAACCCTAACCCTAACCCTCATCCTCACCCTAAACCTCACCCTAACACTAATCCTCAATCTTACCCTCACCCTCACCCTACCCCTACCCCTAACCCTCTCCCTAACCCTAACCCTAACCCTCACATTTACCGTAATCCTCACTCTCAGCCTAAACCCTCAACTGTACCATTACTGTCACCCTCATCCTAACCCTCACACTAACTCTCAACGTCATGCTAACCCTCTCCCTGACAGTAACACTAAGCCTCACCCTAACCCTAACCCTCACCCACACCATAATTTAAGACTAACCCTCACACTAACCCTCACCCTAACCCTAATCCGAACCCTAACCCTAACCCCAACCCTAACACTCAACCTCACCCTCAGCCTAACGCTAAGCCTAACCCTAACCCTAACCATAACCCTCACACTAACCCTCACCCTAACCCACACCTAACACTAACCCTAACACTAACCCTCACCCTAAGCCTAAATCTAAACCTAAACCTCACTCTCAACCTAACCCTAACTCCCACCCTAATCCTAATCCTAAACCTTACCCTAACCCTAAACCTAACCCTCATCCTCACCCTCACCCTCAAGGTAACAATAAACCTAAAACTAATACCCCTAACCCTAACCCTAACCCTCACCCTAACTATAACCCTCACCCTAACCCTAACCCTCACCCTAATACTTACCCTCACCCTAACAGAAACCCGAACCCTAACACTAACCCTTACACTAAACCTAACCCTCACCCTAAGCCTAAACCTCACCCTAAACCTAACCCTAACCCTCACCATCACCCTTACCCTAATTTTAACACTTACCCTCACCTAACCCTAACCCTCATCCTCACCATAAACCACACACTAACCCTAACCCTAATCCTCAATCTAACCATCACCCTCACCCTAATCCCTAAACCTCACCCTTAACCTAACCCTCATCCCAACTGTAACCCTCACTCTAACCTTAACCCTCACCCTCAGCCGAACCCTCAAATTTATCCCTACCATCACCCTTACCCTAACCCTCACCCTATCCCGAAACTTCATCCTAATTTTCAAGCTAACAGTAACCCTAACCATCACCCTAACCCTAACCCTATCACTAACCCTAACCCTCCCCCTAACCCTAACACTAAACCTAACCCTAACACTAACATTCACACTAACCCTAATACTCATCCTAACCATAAACCTCAATCTCACCCTAACCCTAAATCTCACCCTCATCCTAATCCTAACCCTAAGCCTAAGCCTAAACCTAACCCTAACCCTCACATTCACCAACATTGTAAGCCTAATCCTAACCCTAACCCTATCCTTAAACCTCAACCTAACCCTCACCCTCACCCTAAGACTAACATTAAATCTAAACCTAACCCTCACCCTAACCCTCCCACTAACACTCACTCTAAACCTAAACCTCACCCTCAACCTAACCCTAACCCTAAACGTCACCCCAAACCTCACCCTAACCCTAACCTTCACCCTCACGCTCACCTCACCGTAACTCTAACCCTAACAATAACACTAACACAAATCCTAACACTAACCCTAACCCTAACCATATACCTCACCCTCAGCCTCACCCTCACTGCAAACTTAACCCTAAACATAACACTAACAATAACCCTAACCCTAACCCAAACCCTAACTCTAACCTTAACCCTAACCCTAATCCTCACCCCCACTCTCACACTCAGCCTAACCCAAAGCCCAACCCTAACACTAACCATAACTCTAATTATAAACATCACCCTCACCCTAACCCTATCTCCAACCCTAACTCTAAACCTCACCCTAACCCTAACCCTCACCCTCAACCTCAGCCTCAGCCTTACCCTAAGCCTAACTCTAAACATAACCCTAACCCACACACTCACCCTCACCCTAACCCTAATCCTAAACCTAACCCTCAACCTAACCCTCATCCTAACCCTAAACCTAACCCTCACCTATCCCTTACCCTCACCTTCAACCTCAGCCTCAGCCTAACCCTAACCCTCCCTCTAACCCTAACCCTTACACTAACCCACACCGTAACTCTAACTTAACACTAACCCTAACCCTAATCCTAACACTAACCCTCACCCTAAGCCTAACTCTAACCCTAAACCACACCCTCACCCTAACCGTAACTCTACCCCTAATCCTAAACCTAAACTTCACCCTAACTCTAACCCTAACCCTCACACTCATCCGCAATGTAATCCTAATCCTAACAATTACAATAACCCTAACACTAACCCTCAACATAACTATAACCCTCACCCTAACCCTAACCCTCACCCTAACCCTTACCCTCACCCTAACACTAAACCTAACCCTAACACTAACCCTGACACTAACCCTAACCCTCACCCTAACCCTAAAACTCACCCTAACCCTAACCTAACCCTGACTTTCACCCTCACCGTAGCCCTCATCCTAACCCTAATTCTAACCCTAACCCTCACCCTTACGCTAACCCACATCCTGACCCTAAACCTCACACTAACCCTAACCCTAATCCTCAATCTAACCCTCACCCTCACCCTTACCCCTAACCCTCACACTTACCCTAACCCTCACCCTAACACTAACCCTCACCCTTATCTGTACCCTGACCCTCAGCCTAACCCTCAACTTTACCCTTACCATCACCCTCACCCTAACCCTCACCCTATCCCTAAACCTCATGCTAAACATCAACCTAACCGTAACCTTAACCATCACCTTAAACCTAACCCTCAACCTCAACCTCACCCTCAGCCTAACCATAAGCCTAAGCCTAAGCCTAACCCTAACCCTCACCCTCAACCTATCCCTCACAGTAAACCTAACACTCACACTAACCCAAGACCTAACAATAACTCTAACCCTAAACCTCAACCTAACCCTCATCCTAACTCTAACTCTAACCCTAAACCTCACACTTGCCCTAACCCTAACCCTAACTATAATCCTAAACCTCAGCCTAACCCTAACCCTAAACCTCAACCTCACCCTAAACCTCACCCTAAACCTAACCCTAAACCTCAACCTCAATGTAGTCCTGAACCTAACCCTAAACCTAACCGTAACCATCACCCTAAACATAACCCTCACTGTAACCCAAACACTCACGCTAAACCTAAACCTCAGCCTCAACCTCAACCTAAAAATAACCCTAAGCCTAACACTAAACCTAACATTAACCCACACACTCACCCTCACCATAACGCTAATCCTAATCCTGACCATAACCATAACCCTCACCCTAAACCTATCACTCACCCTAACCCTAACCCTAAAACTCACCCTCACCCTAGCCATCAACCTAACCTTAATCCTAACCCTAACCCTCATCCTAAGCCTCACCCTAACCCTAATCTAACACTAACCCTAACCCTAACCTCACACTTACCCTCACCCTAATCCTAATCCTAACCCTAAAACTCACCCTAACCCTAACCCTCACACTCACCTTTATCCTAACCCAACCTAACCCTCACTGTAACCTTAATCCTCACTCTCACCGTAACTATAACCCTCAACCCTCACCTACCTTCACCCTCAACCTAACCCTAAGCCTAAGCCTAAACCTAACCCTCACACACACACTCACCCTAATCCTAATCCTAACCCTAAGCCTATCCCTAAACCTCAACCTAACCCTCACCCTCACCCTAAGACTAACACTAAACCTAACCCTTCCTCTTACCATAACCCTCCCCATAAACCTAATTCTAACTCTAAACCTCACCCTCAACCTAACCCTAACCCTAAACCTCACCGTAAAACTCACCCTAACCCTAACCCTCACCCACACCCTCACTGTAAATTTAACCCAAACCCTAAAAATAATACTAACCCTAACCCTAACCCTAAACCTAACCCTCACCATAAACCTCACCCTCAGCCTCACCCTCACCGCAAACTTAACTGTAATCATAACACTAACAATAACCCTAACCCTAACCCAACCCTCATCCTCACCCTAAACCTCACCCTTACACTAATCCTCAATCTTACCCTCACCCTCATCCTACCCCTAACCCTAAACCTCACCCTAACCCTAACCCTAACCCTTACAGTAAATCTCACCCTCAGCCTTACCGTAAAGTTTACCCTCACCGTCACCCCCACCCTAACCCTTACCCTAACCCTAACCCTCACCCTAAGCCCAACTCTACCCCTAGACCTTACCCTCAACCTAACCCTAACCCTAACACTAAACCTCATCATTCCCCTAACCCTAACCCTCAACCTAACCCTAAACCTCACCCTCACCCACACCCTCAGCCTAAACCTAGGGCTAATCCTATCACTCACCCTAATCCTCACACTCACCCTAAACGTAATTCTAAACCTCACCCTCAACCTAGCCCTCACCCTAACCCTAACCCTCATCCCCACCCTAAACCTCACACTAACCCTAAAATTAATCCTCAATCTAAACCACACCCACACCCTAACCCTAACCCTAAACCTCACCCTATCCCTAAACCTTACATTTAACGTAATCCTCACTCTCAGCCTAACCCTCAACTTTACCCTTACTCTCACCCTCACCCTAATCTTCACACTAAACCTAACCCACATCCTAACCCTCACCCTGACCGTAACCCTAAGCATCACCCTAACCCTAAACCTCACCCACACCCTAATTTTAACACTAACCCTAACACTCAGCCTCACCCTAACCCTTACTATAACCCTAACTCTAAAACTAAACCTCACCCTAACCCTAACCCTAACACTCACCCTAACCCTAACCCTCGCTCTCACCCTCACCCTCAGCCTAAACATAAGGCTAACCCTAACACAAACCCTAACCCTCACACACACCCTCACCCTAACTCAAACCTTCACCCTCACCCTCACTCTCAGGCTAACCTAAGCCTAACCCTTACCCTAACCCTCACACTCACCCTAACCCTACCCTAATCCTAATCCAAACCATCACCATAATCCTCACCCTAAGCCTAACACTCACCCTAACCCTAACCCTAACATTAATCCTAATCCTAAATTTCAACCTAAGCCTAACTCTAACAATAAACCTCACCCTCACCCTAACCCTAATCCTAAACCTAACCCTAACCCTATCACTAAACCTCACCCTCACTCTAGCCCTCACTCTAACCCTAATCCTAACCCTAACCTTCGTCCTATCCCTCACAGTAACCCTAATCCTAACCCTCACCTTAACCCTAACCCTCACCCTCAACCTCACCCTCAGCCTAATCCCAAGCCTAACCCTAAACCTAAACCTAACCCAGACACTCAACCTCACCGTAACCCTAATCCTAACCATAAGCTTAACTCTAACCCTAACCCACACACTAACCCTCACCCTAACACTAACCTAACACTAACCCTAACCCTAACACTCACACTAACCCTCACCCTAAGCCTAGATCTAAACCTAAACCTCACGCTCACCCTAACCCTAACTCTAACACTAAACCTAACCCTAAACCTCACCCTAACCCTAACCCTAAACCTCACCCTCACCCTCACCCTCAACATAAGCCGAAACCTAAAATTAACAATAAACCTAAACCTAAATCTAACCCTCACCCTAACTATAACCCTCACCCTCACCCTCACCCTCACCCTAAAACTTACCCTCACCCTAACTCTAACACTAACACTAACCCTCACACTAACCCTCACCCTCACCCTAAGCCTAAACCGGACCCTACCGCTAACCTTAACCCTCAACCTCACCCTAGCCCTCACCCTAACCCTAAACCTAACCCTACACCTCATCCTAACACTCACCCTAAACCTAACCCTAACCCTAACCCTCACCCTAACCCTAACCCTAACCCTCACCCTCACTCTCGGCCTAAGCCTAAGCCTAACCCTAAGCTTAAGCCTAACCCTAACCCTTACACTAAACCTCAGCCTAACCCTAACACTAACACTAACGCTAAATCTAACCCAAAACCTCATCCTCACCCTAAACCTAACTCTAAACTTAACCCTTAACATAAACCTCACCATAAATATAACCCTAACCCTCACACTCACAGTAACTGTAAACCTAACCCTAAACCAAACAACAACCCTAAACCTAAAACTAACCCTCATTGTAACCATAACCGTCACCCTAACCCTAACCCTCACCCTAATATTTAACCTCACCCTAACACTTACACTAACCCTAACACTAATCCTCACACTAACCCTAAACATCACCCTAACACTAAATCTCACCCTAACCCTAAACCTCACCCTCACCCAGCCCTCACCCTAACCGTAAACCTCATCCTTAGCCTAAACCTAAAACTAACCCTAAAACTAATCCTCAATCTTAACCTCACCCTAACCCTACCCCTAACTCTAACCCTCAACCTAACTCTAACCCTCACCCTTACCTTTATCATCACTCTCAGCCTAAACTTCAACTTTTCCCTTACCGTTTTCCTCACCCTAACCCACACCCTAACCCTAACACTCATCCTAACTCTCACCCTGACTGTAACCCTAAGCATCACCCTAACCCTAACCCTCACCCTCACCCTCAGCCTCAGCTTAGCCCTAAGCCTAAGCCTAACCCTAACCCTAAACCTCACCCTAACCCTAGCCCTCACCCTAACCCTCACCCTAACCCTAACCCTAACTCTCACCCTAACCCTCCCCCTAACTCTAACTCTAAACCTTAAACCACACACTCACCCAAACACTAACTCTAACCCTAAACCTAAACCTAAACCTCACCCTAACCCTAACCCTAAACCTCAACTTCACCCTCACCGTAACAGTAACCATAACCCTAACCATAACAATAACCCTAACCCTAACATTAACCATAACTCTCACCCTAACCCTAACCCTCAACTTTACCCTTGCTGTCACCTTCACCCTAACCCTCACCCTAAACCTAACCCTCATCCTAACCCTCATCCTAACCGTAACCCAAACCATCACCCTAACACTAACCCTCAACCTGACCCTCACCCTCAGACTAACACTAAGACTAACTCTAACCCTAACCCTCACCCTAACACTTACTGTCACCCTAACACTTACTCTAAACCTAACAATAACCCTCACACTAACCCTAATTATCACGCTAAACCTAACACTCACCCTAAACCTAACTCTAACCCTCACCTTCATCCTAGCCCTCACCCTAACCCTAACCCTCATCCTCACGCTAAACCTCACACTAACCCTAAAACTAATCCTCAACAGAAACCACACCCTCACCCTAACCCTAACAATCACCTTCACCTTAACCCAATCCTCACATTTACCCTAATCCTCATTCTCAGTGTAACCCTCAACTTTACCCTTACTGTCACCCTCACCCTAAACCTCAAACTAACCTTAAACCTCATCCTAACCCTCACCCTGACCGTAAACCTAAGCATCACCCTAACCCTAAACCTCACCCACACCCTAAACCTAACACTAAACCTCACACTAATGCTCACACTAACACTGAGTCTAACCTTAAACCTCACCCTCACCCTAACACTAACCCTCACCCTCACCCTCATTCTCACCCTAATCCTAAGGCTAACCCTAACCCTAACCCTCACCCTCACCCTCACGGTAACAGTAACCATAACCCTAAGCATAACAATTACACTAACCCTAACACTAACCATAACCCTCAACCTAACACTAACCCTCACCCTAACACTTACCCTTACCGTAAAACTAACCCTAATCCTAACACTAACCCTCATACTAACCCTAACCATCACCTTAACCTTAACCCTCAATCTAACTCTATCCCTAACCCTCACCCTCACCCTAGCCCTCACCCTAACCCTAACCCTCATCCTTACCATATAACTCACACTAACCCTAACACTATTCCTCACACAAACCCTCACCCTATCCCTAACTCTCAACTTTACCCTTGCTGTCACCTTAACTCTAACCCTCACCCTAAACCTAACCCTCATCCTAACTGTAACCCAAACCATGACCCTAACACTAACCCTCAACTTGACCCTCACCCTCAGAATAACACTAAGCCTAACCCTAGCCCTAACCATCACCCTCACCCTAGCCCTCACCCTAAACCTAAACCAAACCCTAACACTCATCCTAACCCTAACCCTAACAATAACCCTAACCCTAACCCTAACACTCACCCTAACACTTACTGTCACTCTAACACTAACCCTAACCGTAACACTAACCCTCACACTAACCCTAACCATCACGCTAAACCTAACACTCAACCTAACCCTAACCCTAACCCTCACCCTCACACTAGCCCTCACCTTAACCTTAACCCTCATCCTCAAGCTAAACCTCACACTAACCCTAAAACTAATCTTCGACCTAAACCACACCCTCACCCTAACCCTAACACTCACCTTTACCCTAACCCAATCCTCACATTTACCCTAATCCTCACTCTCAGCCTAACCCTCAACTTTACGCTTACTGTCACCCTCACCCTAAACCTCACACTAACCCTAACCCTCATCCTAACTCTCACCCTGACCGTAAACCTAAGCATCACCCTAAACATAAACCTCACCCACACACTAAACCTAACACTAAACCTCACACTACTGCTCACACTAACACTAAGTCTAACCCTAAACCTCACCCTCAAACTAACCCTAACCCTCACCCTCACCCTCAGCCTAATCCTAAGCCTAACCCTAACCCTAATCCTCACACTCACCCTCACCCTAACCCTAACCCTAATCCTAACCATAAACATAACCCTCAAACTAAACCTAACACTCACAATAACCCTAAGCCTAACACAAACCCTAACCCTAACCCTCACCCTAACCCTTAATCTACCAGTAAACCTCACCCTCACCCTAACCCAAACCCTAAACCTCACCCTAACCCTAACCCTAAACCTCACCCTCACACTAGCCCTAACCCTAATCCTAACCCTAACCCTCATCCTAACTCTCACCCTAACCCTAATCCTAACCCTCAATTTAAACCTAACCCTTACCCTCAACCTCACCCTCAGCCTAAACATAAGCCTAACCCTAAACCTAACCCTAACCCACACACTCACCCTCAACCTAACCCTAATCCTAATCCTAACCCTAACTCTAACCCTAACCCTCACACTAACCCTCACCCTAACCCTAACCTAACACTAACCCTAAAACTAACCCTCACACTAACCCTCACCCTAAGTCTAAATCTAACACTAAACCTCACCCTCACATTAACCCTAACTCTAACCCTAATCCTAACCCTAAACCTCACACTCACCCTAACCCTAAACCTAACCCTCACCCTAACCCTAACCCTCACCCTCACCCTCAACCTCAGCCTAACCCTAAGCCTAAGCCTAACCCTAACCCTAATCCTCACCCTAACCTTCACCCTAACCCTAATCCTCACCTTTACCCTTACTGTCACCCTCACCCTAACCCTCATCCTAACCCTGACCCTCATCCTAACCCTCAGCATAACTGTAACTTTAACCATCACGCTGACCATAACCCTCAACCTCACCCTCACCTTCAGCCTAAACCTAAGCCTAACCTAACCCTAAAACTCACCCTCAACCTAGCCTTCACCCTAACCCTAATCCTAACCCTAAACCTCATCCTAACACTAACCCTAACACTAACCCTTACCCTAACACTAATCCTCACACTCAACCTAACCCTAACCCTCACCCTCATGCTCGGCCTAAGCCTAAGCCTAAACCTAAGCTTAAGCCTAACCCTACCCCTCACACTAACTGTCACCCTAACCCTAAAACTAACACTAACGCTAACTCTAACCCTAAACCTCACTCTCACCCTAACCCTAACTCTAACACTAACCCTAAACATAAACCTCACCCTAAACCTAACCCTAAACCTCACCCTCACTGTAACCATAACCCTAACCCTAACAATAACCCTAAACAAAACCCTAACCCTCATTCTAACCATAACCCTCACCCTAAACCTAAACCTCAACCTGACACTAACCCTCACCCTAACACTAAACCTAACACTAACACTAATCCTCACCATAAGCCTAACCGTCACCCTAACCATAAACCTCACCCTAACCCTAACCCTCACCCTAGCCCTCACCCTAACCCTAACCCTCATCCTCACCCTAAACCTCAGACTAAACCTAAAACTAATCCTCAATCTTAACCTCACCCTCACCCTAACCCTAAACCTAACCCTCAACCTAATCCTAACCCTCAGCCTTACCATAATCCTCACTCTCAGCCTAACCTTCACTTTTACCCTTACCGTCACCCTGATTCTAACACTCACCCTAACCCTAACCCTCATCCTAACCCTCACCCTGACTGTAACTCTAAGCATCACCGTAACCCTAAAACTCACCCTCACCCACAGCCTCAGCCTAAACCTAACCCTAAGCCTAAACCTAACCCTAAAACTCACCTCACCCTAGCCCTCACCCAAACCCTAATCCTAACCCTAACCCTAATCCTAACCCTAAATCTAAACATAACCCTAACCATCACCCTAAACCTAATCGTCATCCCCACCCTCACTCTCAGCCTAACCCTAAGCCTAAGCCTAACCCTAACCCTAACCCTCACACTCACCCTCACCATAACCCTAATCCTCAACCTAACCCTAAACCTAAACCTAAACCTCAACCTAACCCTCACCCTAACCCTAACCATAACACTTACCCTAAACCTTACTCTAACCCTAAATCTCACCCTCACCCTAAACCTAATCCTAACCCTAAACCTGACCCTCACCCTCACCCTCACCATAACTCTAACCATAATTCTAACAATAACACTAACCTTAACCCTAACCCTAACCTTAAACCTCACCCTAACCCTAACCCTAAACCTCAACCTCAGCCTCACTCTCACTGTGAACTTAACCTTAACCATAACACTAACAATAACCCTAACCCTAATCCTAACCCTCACCCTCAAACTAACCCTAACTCTCACCCTAACCCTAAACATCACCATCACAGTAACCCTAACCCTAACACTCACCCTAACCCTAAACCTTACCCTAATCTTAAACCTCGCCATAATGCTAACTCTAAACCTCACCCTCACCATTGCCCTCATCCTAACCCTAAACCTAACTCTAAACCTCACCCTAACCCTCACCCTAACCCTAACCCTAACCTCAACCTAACCGTAACTCTCACCTTCAACCTTACCCTCAGCGTAACCGTATGCCTAAGCCTAACCCTAACCCTAACACTCACACTCACCCTCACCCTAATCCTAACCCTAACCCTAACCCTAACCCTCACCCTAACCCTCCCCCTAATCCTAACTCTAAACCTAAACCTCATCCTCAACCTAACCCTAACTCTAATCATAACCCAAAACCTAAACCTCACCCTAACCCTAACCCTAACCCTCCCCCTCCCACTCACGATAACCATAAACCTATCCCTAACCCTAAAATAACCCTAACCCTAATACTAATCCTAACCCTAACCATAACTCTCACCCTAACCCTAACCCTCACCCTAACATTTACCCTCACCCTAAAACTAACCCTAATCCGAACACTAACCCTCACCCTAACCCTAACCATCACCTTTATCCTAAACCTCAACCTAACCCTATCCCTAACCCTCACCCTCACCCTAGACCTCACCATAACCCTACCCCTAATCCTCACCCTAAACCTCACACTAACCCTAATACTGATACTCAATCTAACCCTCACCCTCACCCTAACCCTAACCCTAATCCTCACCCTAACCCACAACTTAACTCTAGCCCTCACCTTTACCCTTACTGTCACCCTTACCCTAAACCTAACCCTAACCCTAACCCTCAGCCTAACAGTAACCCTAACCATCACCCTAAACCTAGCCCTCACCCTCACCTTCAGCTTCAGCCTAAACCTAAGCCTAAGCCTAAACCAATCACTAAACCTGACACTCACCATAGCCCTCAACCTAACATTAATCCTAACCCTAACCCTCATCCTAACCCTAAACCTAACCATAAACTAAACCAGCACTCTAAACCTAATCCTCATCTCCAAACTCACCCTCAGCCTAACCCTAAGCCTAAGCCTAACCCTAACCCTAAGGCTCAAACTCACCCTCACCCAAACCCTAATCCTAACACTAACCCTAAACCTAAACCTAAACCTCAACCAAACCCTCACCCTAAACCTAACACTAACCCTAACCCTCACCCTCACCTTAGTCCTCACCCTAACCCTCACACCAAACCTAACCTTCACCCTCACCCAAACCCGAACCTTAACCCTCACCCTAAACCTACGCCTAAAGTTAACCCTAAACCTCACACTAACCCTGACACTAAAACTCACAATCACCCTAGCCCTCAACCTAACTCTAATTGTCACTCTAAACCTCATCCTAACCCTCACCCTAACCCTCATCCTAACCCTAAACCTAATTTTAACCCTCAAACTAAACCTAACCCTGACCCTCACCATAACCCTAACACTAATCCTCAACCTAACCCTAAACCTAACCCGAGCCCTAAACCTCACCCTAACCCTAACCCTAAACCTCACCCTCACGATAGCCCTCACACTAAACCTAATCCTAAACCTAACCCTCATCTTAACCCTCAACCTCACACTCAGCCTAACCCTAAGCCTAACCCTAACACTAACCCGAAACCTAAACCTCATACTCACCCTCACCCAAACCCTAATCCTAAAACTAACCCTATCCCTAACCCTAAACCTCACCCTAAAACTCACCCTATCCCTAAACCTAATATTAAGCCTAACACTAACCCTCACACTAACCCTCACCTTAACACAAACTCTAACTCTAACCCTCACCCTCACCCTAACCCTAATCCTCACCCTCACCCTTTCCCTCAGCCTATCCCTAAGCTTAAACCTAACCCAAACCCTAACAATCACACTCACCCTAACCCTAACACTCAGCCTTACCCTAAGACTAAGCCTAAGCCTAAACCTAACACTAACCCTCATCCTAACCATAACCCTCACCCTAACCCTAACACTCACACTAACCCTAACCCTAACCCTAAACCTCACCTTCACCCACACCCTCACCCTAACCCTAACCCTCACCCTCACCCTAAATCAAACCCTAACCCTAAGCGTCACCCAAAACCTAACCCTCACACTCACCTTCAACCTAAACCTAATCCTAAAATTAACCCTATCCCTAACCCTAGCCCTCACACTAACCCTCAACTTAGTGCTCACCCTAAACCTTATCCTAACCCTAAACCTCAACCTAACCCTCACCCTAAGCCTAACGCTCACCCTAAACCTAATTCTGACTCACCCTCATGTTAGGCCTAAGCCTAACTGTAAACCTCACCTAACCTTAACCTGAACATTAAGCTAACTCTAACACTAAACCTAACCCTAACCCTAATCCTAACTCTAAACCTCATCTTAACCCAAACCCTCACCCTCACACCAGCCCTCACCCTAATCCTAACATTAATCCTCATCATAACCCTCACCCTAACCCTAACCCTAACCCTAACCCTCACCTTAACCCTATCCCTAACCCTCAACCTAATCCTAACCTTCACTCTCACCATAACCCTATGCCTAACCATCACCCTAACCCTAAACTTAACCCAAACCCTAACCCTCACCCTAACCCTAACCCCCACCCTTAACCTCTCCCTCAGCCTAACCCTAAGCCTAACCCTAAACCTAACCCTAACACACACACTCACCCTTACCCTAACCCTAAATCTAAACCTAAACCTACCCCAAAACCTCAACCTAACCCTCACAATCACCATAACATTAACACTAACCGAAAGCCTAACCATAACCCTCATCCTAACCCTAACCCTAATCCTAACCCTCACAGTCACGCTAACCCTCACCCTAACCCTAAATCTAACAATAACCCTAACCCAAACCCTCAAAATCAGCCTCACCCTAACCCTAACTCTAACCCTAAAAATGACTCTCACCCTAACCCTAACCCTAACCCTAACCCTTAACCTCACCCTAACCCTAAAACTAACCCTAATCCTCATCCTCACCCTAGCCCTCACTCTCACCCTAATCCTAACCCTAACCCTCACCCTAACCCTAAACCTCACCGTCACCAAAACCCTTAACCTAACCCTCACCCTAACCGTAAATTTAACCCAAACCCTAACTCTCACCCTAATCCTAACACTAACCCTCACCCTAAGCGTAACCCTCACATTCAGCCTCAGCCTCAGCCTAAGCCTAAGCCTAAGCCTAACCCTAACACTAACCCTTATACTTTCCCTAACCCTAACCCTAATCCTAATCCTAACCCTAACCCTCACCCTCACCTTATCCCTCACCTTAACCCTAACCCTAACACTAACCCGAAACCTAACCCTCACACTGAGCCTCACCCTAGCCCTAACTGTAACCCTAAATCTCACCCTCACCTTAACCCTAACGCTAAACCTCTCCCTAACGATAATCATAAACCTCACCCTCAACCTAGCTCTCCCTCTAACCTTAACCCTCATCCTAATCCTCCCCCTAACCCTAACCTTAACCCTCTCCCTAACCCTAACTCTCACCCTCAGCCTCACCCTCAGCCTAAGCCTAAGCCTAACCCTAACCCTAACCATCACACTCACCCTAACCCTAACACTAACCCTAAAGCTGACACTAACCCTAACCCTCACCCTCACTCAAACCCTCACCTTAACCCTAACCTAATATTAACCCTAACCCTATCCCACACCCACAGCCTCACCCTAACCCTAACTCTAGCCATTAACGTCACCCTGACCCTAACCCTAACCTAACCCTAAACCCAACCCTAACCCTAAACCTAACCATCACCCTCACCCTAGCCCTCACCCTAGCCGTAATCCTAACCATAAAATTCATCCTAACCCTCCCCCTATACCTAAGCATAACGCTCACCTTAACCCTAACGTTCTCACCCTCAACCTCACCCTCAGCCTAACCCTAAGCCTAACCCTAAACCTACCCCTAACACACACACTCACCCTCAGCCTAAATCTAAGCCTAACCCTAAATATAACCCTAACACACACACTCACCCTCACAATAAACCTAATCCTAACCCTAACCCTAACCCTAACCTTCCCCCTAACTCTCACCCTAACACTAAACCTAACACTAACCCTAAACCTAACCCTCAACGTAACCCTCACCCTAACCCTGAGTCTAACCCTAAACCTCACATTCACCCTAACCCTAACTCAAACCCTAACCCAAACCCTAAAACAAACCCAAACCCTAATCCTAACCCTCACCCTCACCGTAACCGTAAATATAAACCTTACCCTAACAATAAACCTAACCCTAACCCAAACAATAACCCTAACTCTAACCCTCATCCTAACCATATCCTTCACCGTAACCCTCACCCTCACCCTAACACTTACCCTCACCTTACCCTAACCCTAACCCTCACACTCACCCTAAACTTTACCCTAATCCTAATGCTAACCCTAAGCCTAACCCTCACACTCACCCTCACCCTAACCCTAACCCTAACCCTAACCCTCAACCTAACCCTAAATTTCACCCTCACCATAACCCTTACCCTAACCCTCAACCTAATTCGAAACTAAACCTGAATCCTAACTCTTAACCTAACCCTAACCCTAACACTCACCCTAAACCTAACACTCACCACACCCTCAACTTAACCCTAACACTAACCCTAACCCTAACCCTCAACCTAACTCTCACCCTAACCCTAACTCTAACCCTAAACCTCACCTTCACCCTAAACCTAACGCTACCCCTAACCCAAACCCTAAACCTCAGCCTAACGTTAACCCTAATCATCACCCTCAACCTCACAGTAACTGTAACCCTAAACCTAAACCTAACAATAACCCTAACCCTAATCCTAACCATAACCCTCACCCTAACCCAAACCCTCACCCTAACACTTACCCTCACCCAAACACAAACCCTAACCCTAAAGCTAACCCTCACACTAACCCTAACCCTAACGCTAAACCTAAACCTCAACCTAGCCCTCACCCTCACCCTAAGCCTAACACTAACCCTAAGCCTAAACCTCACCCTCCCTCTTCCCATAACCCTATATCTAACCGTAAACCTCACCCTCACCCTAACCCTAATCTTAACCCTAAACACCACCCTAACCCTAACCCTAAGCCTCACCAGTACTCTCAACTTCACAATACCTATAACCCTAACCCTAACAGTAACCCTAACCCTAACCCTAACCATCACCTTAAACATAATCCTCACCTCCACCCTCACCCTCAGCCTAACCCTAAGCCTAAGCCTAACCCTCACCCTAACCATCACACTCAACCTCACCCTAAACCTAAAACTAACCTTAACCATATCCCTAAAGCTCAACCTAAACCTCACACTAAACCTAACCCTAACCCTAACCCTAAATCTCAACCTAACCCTCCCCCTAACCCTAACTCTAACCCTAAACCTCAACCTCACCCTAACCCTAACCCTCACCCTAACCCTAACACTAACCCTAACGCTAAACCTCACCCTAACATCCCCCTAACCCTAACTCTAACCCTAAATCTCACCCTCACCCTAACACCTCACCCTAATCCTAACCCTCACCCTTACCCACCACCTCAAAGTAACTCTAACCAAAACCCTAATAATAACACTAACCATAACCCTTACACTAACCCTAACCCTAACCATAACCCTCACCCTCAGCCTCACCATCACCGCAATCTTAACCCTAACCATAACACTAACAATAACCATAACCCTAAGCCTAACCCTAATCGTCACCCCCACCCTCATCCTCAGCATAACCCTAAGCCTAACTATAACCCTAACCCTAACCCTCACAGTAAGCCTAACCCTAACCCTAACCCTAACCCTATACCTAAACCTAAACCTAAACCTAAATTTAACACTAATCCTAAGCTTTACCCTCACCCTAATCCAAACCCTAACCCGAACCCTCACCCTAAGCCTAAGCCTAAGCCTAACCCTAACCTTCACACTGACTCTATCCTAACCCTAATCCTAAACCTAACCATATCTCTAAACATCACCCTAACTGTAACCCTCACCATAGCCCTCAACCTAACCCTAATCCTTACCCTAAACCTCATCCTAACACTCACAATAACCCTAAACCTAACCCTCACCCTCATGCTCGGCCTAAGCCTAAGCCCAAGCCTAAGCCTAACCGTACACCTGACCCTCACCCTAACCCTAAGCCTAACACTAAACCGAACTCTAAACCTAAACCTCACTCTCACCCTAAGCCTGACTCTAACCCTAAACGTAAACCTAAACCTCATCCTACCCTAACCGTAACATTCACCCTCACCCTCACCGTAACCCTCACCCTAAACCTAACACTCAACCTAACACTTACCCTCACCCTAACCCAAAACCTAAAACTAACACTGACCCTCACACTAAGCTAAACATGACCCTAACCCTAACACTAACCCTAATTCAAAGCTAAACCGCACACTAACCCTCACCCTCACCATAAACCTAAAGCTAACCCTAACCCTAAAACTAACCCTCACACTCACCATAACCCTAACCCTAATCCTAATCCTAACCCTAACCCTAACCCTCACCCTCACCCTAAACCTCACCCTAACCCTAAACCTAAAACTAACCCTAACCCTAACCCTCACTCTCAGTCTCACACTAACCCTAATTCTAACCCTAAACCTCACCCTCACCCTAACCCTAATGCTAAACCTAACCCTAAACCTAACCCAAACCCTAACGCTCACCCTAACTCTCACCCTAAACCTAACACTAACACTAACCCTAACGCTAACCCTAACCCTAAAACTAAACCTCACCCTAACCCTAACCCTAACCCTCACCCTAACCCTAACCCTCAACCTCACCCTCACCCTCAGCCTAACCCTAAGCCTAACCCTAACCCTAACCCTCACACTAACCCTAACCCTAAACCTAAACCTAATCCTAACCCTAACCCTATCCCTCACCCTCACCCTAACCCTCACCGTAACCCTAACCCTAATATTAACCCTAACCCTAACCCTCACCTTCAACCTCACCCTCAGCCTAACCCTAAGCCTAACCCTAAAACTAACCCTAACACACACACTCACCCTTACCCTAACCCTAATCCTAACCCTATCATTAAGCATCCCCCTAATTCTCACCCTCACCCTAACCCTAAGACTAAGCCTAACCCTAACCCTAAACCTAACCCTCACTCTAACCCTAACTCTAACCCTAAATCTCACCCTCACCCTAACCCTAACTCTAACCCTAAACCAAAGCCTAAACCTCACCCTAACCCTAACCCTAAACGTAACCCTAACATTCACCCTAACCCTAACTCTAACCCTTATCCCCACAATCACCCTCAGCCTAACCCTAAGCCAAAGACTAACCCTAAACCTAACCCTCACACTCACCCTCACCCTAAACCTAATCCTAATCCTAACCCTAACCTTAACCCTAACTCTCCCCCTAACTCTCACCCTCACCCTAACCCTAAGACGAAGCCTAACCCTAACCCTCAACCTAACCCTCACCCTAACCCTAACTCTAACCCTAAATCTCACCATCACCCTAACCCTAACTCTAACCCTAAACCAAACCCTAAACCTCACCCTAACCCTAACCCTAACCCTAACTCTAACATTCACCCTAACCCTAACTATAACCTTAACCTCACCCTCACCCTATCCCTAACCCTAACCCAATGCTAAACATCACCCTGAACCTAAACATTACCCTAACACTTACCCTCACCCTAACACTAACACTAACACTAACACTAACCCTCACACTAAAGCTAACCATACCGCAAAACCTAAACCTCACCCTAACCCTAACCCTAACCCTCAACTTCACCCTGGCCCTCACCCTAACCCTAACCCTCACCCTCACACTAAACCTCACACTAACCCTAACACTAATCCTCAATCTAACCCTCACCCTCACCCTAAAACTAAACCGAACCCTCACCCTTACAATAACCCTCACCCTCGGCCTAACCCTCACCTTTTCTCTTACTGTCACTCTCATCCTAACCCTCACCTTAAACCTCATCCTAAACCTCAACCTAACCATAACCCTAACCATCACACTAACCCTAACCCTCACCCTCACTATCCCTAAACCTCACACTCACACTAGCCCTCACCCTAACCCTAATCCTGACCATAACCTTCATCCTAACCCTCAACCTAACGATAACCTGAAGCATCACTCTAAACCTCATCCTTATCCCCACCCTCACCCTCAGCCTAACCCTAAGCCAAAGACTAACCCTAACCAAATCCCTCACAGTCACCCTCACCCTAACCCTAATCCTAACCCTAGCCGTAACCCTAACCCTCCCCCTAACTCTCACCCTCACCCTAACCCTAAGACTAAGCTTAACCCTAACCCTCAACCTAACCCTCACCCTAACCCTAATTCTAACCCTAAATCTCACCCTCACCCTAAACCTAACTCTAACCCTAAACCAAACCCTAAACCTCACCCTAACCTTAACCCTAACCTTAACGCTAACATTCATCCTAACCCTAACTCTAACCCTAAACCTCACCCTCACCCTAACCCTAACACTAAGCCTAATGCTAAACGTCACCCTAAACCTAAACCTTACCCTGAAACTTACCCTCACCCTAACACTAATACTAACACTAACCCTCACACTAATGCTAACCATCACCTTAAACCTAAACCTCACCCTAACACTAATCCTAACCCTCAACTTCACCCTGGACCTCACACTGACCCTAACCCTCACTCTCACACTAAACCTCACACTAACCCTAAAACTAATCCTCAATCTAACCCGCACCCTCACCCTCAGCCTAACCCTCACCTTTACTCTTACTGTCACCCTCATCCTAACCCTCACCTTAATCCAAACCCTCATCCTAAACGTGACCCTAACCATAACCCTATCCATCACAATAACCCTAAACCTCACCCTCACCTTCAGCCTCAGCCTAACTTAAGCCTAGGCCTAAACCTATCCCTTAACCTCACACTCACCCTAACCCTAATCCTAACCCTAACCCTCATCCTAACCCTCAAACTAACGATAACCTGAACCATCACTCTAAACCTAATCCTTATGGCCACCCTCACGCTCAGCCTAACCCTAACCCAAACCCTCACCCTAGCACATACCCTAACTCTAATCCTAACCCTAACACTCACACTAACCCTCACTCTAAGCCTAAACCTAACCCTCACCCTTAATCTAACCCTCACCTCACCCTCAGCCTCAGACTAATCCTAAGGCTAACACTAACCCTAACCCTCACACTCACTTTCATCTTAACCCTAATCCTAACCCTAACCCCAACCCTAAACCTAACACTAACCCTAACCCTAACCCTCAACATAACACTAACCCTAACACTAACACTCACCCTAGCACATACCCTAATCCGAATCCTAGCCCTAACGCTCACCCTAACTCTCACTCTAAACCTAAACCTAACCCTAACCCTCACTCAAATGCTAACCTTCAACATAACCCTACCCCTGACCCTCACACTAACCCTAAACCTCACCCTAACCCTCACACTAACCCTAACTCTAACCCTAAACCTCACACTTGCCCTAACCCTAACACTAACCATAACCCTAAAATTCACCCGAACCCTAACCCTAAACCTCACCCTCACCCAAACCTCACCCTCACCCTAACACTAAACGTCACCCTCACACTAACCCTCACCCTAACCCTAACCCTAACCCTACACCTAAACCTAACCATAACCTTAACTCTCACCCTAACCCTAAGCCTAACCCTAACCCTAACCCTAATCCTCACACTCACCCTCAACCTAAACCTAATCCTAAACCTAAACCTAACCCTCACAGTAACCCTCACCCTAGTGCTCACCCTAACCCTAAGCCTAACCCTAACCCTAACCCTAATCCTCACACTCACCCTCAACCTAAACCTAATCCTAAACCTAAACCTAACCCTCACAGTAACCCTCACCCTAGTGCTCACCCTAAACCTAATCCTAACCCTACACCACATCCTAAACCTAACCCTCACCCTCAGTTTAACACTAACATTAATTCTAATCCTAACTCTAAGCCTAACACTCACCCTTACCCTAAACCTCACCCAAACCTTAAATCTAAAAATAACCCTAACCCAAACCCTCACAATCAGCCTCACCCTAAACCTAACTCTAACCCTAAACCTCAATCTCACCCTAAACCTAACCCTAACGATAAACCTCACCATAACCCTAACCCTAAACCTCATCCTCACCTTAGCCCTCACCCTAACGCTAATACTAACCCTAATCCTCACCCTAACACTAACCCTAACCCTAACCATCCCCCTCACAAAACCCTTACCGTACCCCTCACCCTAACCCTAAACTTAACACTAACCCTAACTCTCACCCTAACCCTATCCCTAACACTCACCCTAAGCCTAACCCTCACTCTCAGCCTCAGCCTAAGCCTAAGCCTAACCCTAACACTAAACCTCACACTCACCCTAACTCTAACCCTAATTCTAATACTAACCCTAAGCCTAAACCTCACCCTCACCCTATCACTCATCTTAACCCTAACCCTAACACTAACCCTAAACCTAACCCTCACCCTCAGACACACCCTAACCCTAACTGTAACCCTAAATCTCACCCTCACTCTAACCCTAACCCTAAAACTCACCCTAATCATCACCATAAACCTCACCCTCACCCTAGCCCTCCCCCTAACACTAATCCTAACCCTAACCCTCATCCTAACCCTCCCTCTAATCCGAAACTTAACCCTCACCCTAACCCTAATCCTCACCCTCACCCTAACCCTAAACTTCACACTCACCCTCACCCTCAGCCTAAGCCTAAGCCTAACCCTAACCCTACCCCTCACACTCACCCTAACCCTAACCCTAATCCTAATGCTGAACCTAACCCTAACCCTCACCCTCACCCTAACTCTCACCTTAACCCTAACCCTAACATTAAACCTAAACCTAACCCACACCCTCAGCCTCACACTATCCCTAACTCTAAACCTAAAGGTCACCCTGACCCTAACCTTAAACCTAACCCTAAACCTCACCCTAACCCTAAACCTAAACCTCAACATCACCCTAGCCCTCACCTTAACCCTAATCCTAACCATAAACCTCATCCTAACCCTCCCTCTAAACCTAAGCATAACCCTCACTTTAACCCTAGCGTTCTCACCCTCAACCTCACCCTCAGCCTAAGCCTAAACCTAACCTTAAATCTAACCCTAACACACACACGCACCCTCAGCCTAACCCTAAGGCTAAGCCTAACCTTAACCCTATCCCTCCCCCTAAATCTCACCCTAACCCTAACCCTAACACTAACCCTAACCCTAACCCTCAACCTAACCCTCAACCTAACTTTGACTCTAACCCTAAACCTCACCCTAACCCTAACCATAACTCTAACCCTAACCCAAACTCTAAACCTCACCTTAACCATAAACCAAACCCTCACCCTCACCTTAACCATAAATATAAACCTTACCCTAACAATAACACTAACCCTAACCCTAACAATAACCCTAACCCTAACGCTAACGCTCATCTTAACCATATCCATCACACTGACCCTAACCCTCACCCTAACACTTACCCTCCTCCTAACCCTAAGCCTAACCCTCACCCTCATCCTAACACCCACCCTAACCCTAATTCCAACACTAACCCTAACCCTAACCCTCACCCTCACCCTCACCCTAACCCTAGCTATAAACCTAAACCTCACCCTCACCCTAACCCTAACCCTAACAATAACACTAAGCCTAACCCTAATCCTCACACTAACCCTCACCCTAACACTAACCCTAAACCTCACACTCACCCTCACCCTCACCCTAACCCTAACCATAACCCTAACTCTCAACCTAAACCTAACCCTAACCCTAACTCTACCCCTAAAACTCACCCTCACCCTAAACCTAACTCTAAACCTAACCCAAAGCCTAAACCTCACCCTAACCCTCAAGCTAACCATCACCATCACCCTCAGCGTAACTGTAACCCTAAACCTAACCCTAACAATAACCCTAACCCTAATCCTAACCCTCACCCTAACCATAACACTCACCCTAACCCAAACCCTCAACCTAACACTTACAATCACCCTAACACTAACCCTAACCCTAAAGCTAACCCTCACATTAACCCTAACCCTAACCCTAAAACTCAAACTAACCCTGACCCTCACCCTAACCCTAACACTAACCCTAGCCCTAAACCTCACTCTCCCTCTCCCCCTAACCCAATATCTAACCATAAACCTCACCCTCACCCTAACCCTAACCTTAACCCTAAACACCACCCTAACCCTAAAACTAATCCTCACCCGCACCATCAACTTCAACATAATTGTAACCCTAAACCTAACAATAACACTAACCCTAAACCTAACCATCACCATAAACCTAATCCTCACCTCTACCCTCACCATCAGCCTAAACCTAAGCCTAAGCCTAACCCTCACCCTAACCCTCACAGTCACACTCAACCTAACCCTAATCCTAATCCTAAACTTATCTCTAAACCTCAAACTAACCCTCACCATCACCCTAACCCTAACACTAACCCTAACCCTCAACCTCACCCTAACCCTCCCCCTAACCCTAATTCTAACCCTAAACCTCACCCTCACCCTAACCCTGACCCTAACCTTAAACCTCACCCTAAACCTCACCCTAACCCTAACCCTCACCCTTACCCACCAACTCACCGTAACTCTAACCCTAACCTTAATAATAACACTAACTCTAACATTAACACTAACACTAACCCTCACCCTAAACCTAACCCTAAACCTCAACCTAACCCTAACCCTCACACTCACCATAACACTAACCCTAACCCTCACCCAAACCCTAAACCCAACACTAATCCAAAACCTCACCATAATGCTAACCCTAAACCTCACCCTCACCCTTGCCCTCATCCTAACCCTAATCCAAACCCTAAACCTCATCCTAACCCTCACCCTAACAATAACCCTAACCCTCAACCTAACCCTAACCCTAACCCTCAAGCTAACCCTAACCCTCACCCTCACCCTCACCCTCAGCCTAACATTAATCCTAAGACTACCCTAACCCTCACAATCACCCTCACCTTAACCCTAATCCTAACACAAACACTCACCTGAACCCTCACCATAACCCTCCCACTAACCCTAACCCTAAACCTAAACCTCACCCTCTCCCTAACCCTAACTCTAAACCTGACCATAAACCTAAACCTCACCCTAACCCTAACCCTAACCGTCACCCTCACCTTAACAGTAACCCTAACCCTAACAATAACCCTAACCCTAACCCTAACAGTAACCCTAAACATAACCCTCCCCCTAATGCTAAACCTCACTCTAAAACTCACCCTAATACTAACACGAACCTTCACACTAACCCTAACCATCACCTTAACCCTAAACCTCAACCTAACCCTATACCTAAACCTCAACCTCAGCCTAGCCCTCACACTAACCCTAACCCTCATCCTCACCCTAAACCTCACACTAACCCTAACACTAATACTCAATCTAACCCTCACCCACAGCCTAACCCTAACCCTAATCCTCATCCTAACCCTCAACCTAAGCCTAACCCACATTCTAACCCTCACCCTAACCGTAAACCTAACCATCACACTAACCCTAACCCTCATCCTCACCCTAGCCCTCACCCTAACCCTAATCCTAACCCTAACCCTCACCCTAACCCTAATCCTTTCCCTAAACCTCATCCTAACACTCACCCAAACCCTAAACCTAACCTCACCCTTATGCTCGGCCTAAGCCTAAGCCTAAGCCTAAGCCTAACCGTAAACCTGACCCTCACCCTAACCCGAAACCTAACACTAACCCTAACTCTAAACATAAACCTCACTCTCACCCTAATCCTAACTCTAACCCTAAACCTAAACTTAAACCTCATCCTAATCCTAATCCTAACCTTTAACCTCACCCTCAACGTAAACCTCACACTAACCCTAACCCTCACCCTAACACTTACCCTCACCTTAACCCAAACCCTAACACTAACACTGACCCTCACACTAACCTTAACCATCACCCTAACCCTAAAGCTAAACCTAACCTTAACCCGACCCCTCACCCTAGCCCTCACCCTAACCCTAACCCTCATCCTCCCCTTAAAACTCACCCTAACCCTAACACTAATCCTCAATCTAACCCTCACCCTCACTCTACACCTAATCATAAACCTCACCCTAACGCTAACCCTCACCCTTACAGTAACCCTCACGCTCAGCCTAACCCTAACATGTACCCTTACCGTCACCCCCACCCTAACCCTCACCCTAACCCTAACACTAATCCTCAATCTAACCCTCACCCTCACTCTACCAATACCCTTAAGCTCACCCTAATGCTAACCCTCACCCTTACAGTCACCCTCACCGTCAGCCTAACCCTCACGTTTACCCTTATCGTCAACCCCACCCTAACCCTCACCCTAACCTTAAACCTCTTCCTCATGCTCGGCCTAAGCCTAAGCCTAATCCGAAGCCTAACTGTAAACCTGACCCTCGCCCTAACCCTTACCGTAACACTAACACTAACTCTAAACCTCAACCTCACCCTCACCCTCACCCTCAGCCTAAACCTAAGGCTCAACCTAACCTTAAAACTAACCCTCACACTCACTCTAACACTCATCCTAACCCTAACCCTAACACTAACCCTAACCCTAATCCACACCCTCAGCCTCACCCTAACCCTAATTCTAACCCAAAACCTCAACCTCACCCTAACCCTAATGCTAAACCTAACCCTAACCCGAAACCTAAACCTCACCCTAACCCTAACCCTCACAATCACACTCAACGTAACCGTAGCCCAAACCTTAACACTATCCATAACACTCACCCAAAACCTAACCCTCAACCTAACACTTAACCTCAACCTAACACAAACCCTAACCCTAACATTAACCCTCACACTAACCCTAACTCTCACCCTAACCCTAAGCCTCACCCTAACCCTAAACCTAACAATAAACCTCACCCGCACCCTCATCCTAACCCTCACTTGCACCCTAACTCTAACCCTAAACCTCACCCTCACCCTTACCCTAACTCTAACCCTAACCCTAACCCTAAACCTCATTCTAACCCTAACCCTCACCCTCACCCTCACTGTAACCCTAACTCTAAACTTAACAATCACCCTAAACCTAACCTTAACCCTCACCCTAACCATAACCCTCACCCTAACCCTAAGCCTCACCCTAACACTTACCCTCACCCTAACATTAACTCTAACTCTAACACTAACCCTCACAGTAACCCTAACTCTCACCCTAACCCTAAACCTCACCTTAAACCTAACCCTAACCCTCAGCCTCTCCCTAGCCCTCACCCTAACCCTAATTCTAACCCTAACCCTCAACCTAAACCTAACCCTCATCCTCACCCTAAACCTCACACAAACCCCAAAACTGATCCTCAATCTAACCCTCACCCTCACCCTAAACCTCACCCTAACCCTTACCCTAACCCTCACCCTAATCCTAACTCTCACCCTTAAGGGAACACTCACCCTCAGCCTAACCCTGACCTTTATTCTTACCGTCACACTCATCCTAACACTCACCCTAACCATAACACTCATCCTAACACTCATTCGAACCCTAACCCTATCCATCACCCTAACACAAGCCCTCAACTTCACCCTCAACCTAAGCCTAACCCTAAGCCTAAGCCTAAGCCTAAACCTAACACTCACCCTCACCCTCGCCCTAACCCTAAACCTAATCCTAACGCTAAGCCTCATCCTAACCCTCACCCTAACCCTAACCTTCACCCTAACCCTCACCCTAACACTAACCCTAACTCCAACCCTAAACCTCACCCTCACCCTAACCCTAACTCTAAGCCTAACCCTAAACCTAAACCTCATTCTAACCCAAACCTAACCCTCAGCATTACCCTCACCGTAACCCTAACCCTAACCCTCACCCTAACACTAGCCCTAACTCCAACCCTAAAACTCACCCTCACCCTAACCCTAACTCTAAGCCTAACCTTAAACCTAAACCTCATTCTAACCCAAACCTAACCCTCAGCATTACCCTCACCGTAACCCTAACCCTAACCCTCACCCTAACACTAGCCCTAACTCCAACCCTAAACCTCACCCTCACCCTAACCCTAACTCTAAGCCTAACCCTAAACCTAAACCTCATTCTAACCCAAACCTAACCCTCAGCCTTACCCTCACCGTAACCCTAACCCTAACCCTAATCCTAACAATAAACTTAACCCTAATCCTGAACCTCACCCTAATCATAACCCTCACCCTAACACTAACCCTCACCCTAACACTAACCCTAACACTAACACTAACCCTCACACTAACCCTAACCATCATCCTAACCCTAAACCTCACCCTAACACTAACCCTAACCCTAACACGAACACTAAACCTCACCCTAACCCTAACCCTCACCCTCAAACTCAACGTAACCATAACCCTAACCTTAACACTATCCATAACACTCACCCTAAACCTAACCCTCAACCGAACACTTAACCTCACCCTAACACCAACCCTAACCCTAAAACTAAACCTCACACTAACCCTAACTCTCATCCTAATCCTAAACCTCATCCTAACCCTAAACCTAACCCTAAACCTTACCCTCACTCTAGTCTTCACCCTAACCCTAATTCTAACCCACACCCTCACCCTACCCTAATCCTAAACCTCATGCTAAACCTCACACTAACCCTAAACCTAATCCTCAATCTAACCCGAACCCTAACCTTAACCCGAACCCTTACATTAAGCCTAACCCTAACCCTAAGCCTCACACTTATCTTAACGCTCACCCTTACCCTAACCCTCACCCTTACACTTACTTTCACCCTCACCCTAACCCTCACCCTAAATCTAACGCTCATCCTAACCCTCAACCTAACCCTAACCCTAACCATCACCCTAACCCTAATCCTCACCCCCATCCTCACCCTCAGCATAAGCCTAACCCAAACCCTAACCCTCACACTCACCCTCACCCTAACCTTAATCCTAACTCTAACCCTAACCCTAACACTAACCCTAACTCTAAACATAAACCTCACACTCACCATAACCCTAACTCTAACCCTAAACTTAAACTTAAACCTTATCCTAATCCTAATCCTAACCTTCACCCTCACCCTCACCATAACCTCACCCTAACCCTAACCCTCACCCTAATACAAACCCTAACACTAACACTGACGCTCACACTAACTCTAACCATCACCCTAACCCTAAAGCTAACCCTAAACTTAAACCTAGCCCTCACCCTAGCCCTCAACCTAACCCTAACCCTCATCCTCCCCCTAAACCTCACCCTAACCCTAACACTAATCTTCAATGTAACCTTCACCCTCACTCTACCCCTAATCCTAAACCTCACCCTAATGCTAACCCTCACCCTTAGAGTAACCCTCACCGTCAGCCTAACCCTCACTTTTACCCTTACCGTCACCCACACCCTAACCCTCACCCTAACCCTAAACCTCACCCTCATGCTCGGCCTAAGCCTAAGCCCAATCCTAAGCCTAACCGTAAACCTGACGCTCACGCTAACCCTAACCCTAACACTAACACTAACTCTAAACCTCAACCTCACCCTCAGCCTAAACCTAAGGCTAAACCTAACCTTAACACTAACCCTCACACTCACCCTAACACTCACCCTAACCCTAACCCTAACACTAACCCTAACCCTAATCCTCACGCTCAGCCTCACCCTAACCCTAATTCTAACCCAAAACCTCAACCTCACCCTAACGCTAACGCTAAAGCTAACCCTAACCTGAACCCTAAACCTAACCCTAACCCTAACCCTCCCCCTAACTCTCACCTTAAACCTAACAATAACACTAACCCTAACTCTAACCCTAACCCTAACACTAAACCTCACCCTAATCCTAACCCTCACCCTAACACTAACCCTCACCCTCACCCTCATGCTCAGCCTAAACTTAAGCCTAACACTAACCCTAACACTAACCCTCACACTAAACCTAACCCTAACCCTAATTTTAATCCTAACCCTAACCCTATCCCTCACCCTCACCCTAACTCTCACCCTAAACCTAATCCTAACCCTAACACTAACCCTAACCCTAACCCTCACCTTCAACGTCACCCTCAGCCTAACCCTAAGCCTAACCCTAAACCTAACCCTAACACGCACACTCAACCTTACCCAAACCCTAATCCTAACCCTAACACTAACCCTAACCCTAACCCTCCCCCTAACTCTCACCCTCACCCTAACCCTAACTCTAAGCCTAACCCTAACCCTCAACCTAAACCTCACCCTAACCCTAACTCTAACCCTAAATCTCACCCTCACCCTAACCCTAACTCTAACCCTAAACCAAACCCTAAACCTCACCATAACCCTAACACTAACTCTAAACCTAACATTCACCCTAACCCTAACTCTAACCCTAAACCTCACCCACACCCTAACCCTAACCATAAGCCTAATGCTAAACCTTACCCTAAACCTAAAACTTATCCTAACACTTACCCTCACCCTAACACTAACACTAACACTAACCCTCACACTAATGCTAACCATCACCCTAAACCTAAACCGCACGCTAACCCTAACCCTAACCGTCAACTTCACCCTGGCCCTAAACCTACCACTCAACCTAGCACATACCCTAAACATAATCCTAACCCTAACACTCACCCTAACGCTAACCCTCACCCTACCCCTACCCCTAACCCTCACACTAACCCTTAACCTCACCCTAACCCTCACCCTAACCCTATATCTAAGCCTAAACCTCACACTCGCCCTAACCCTAACCCTAACCATAACCCTAAACCTCACGGTAACACTAACACAAATCCTCACCCTCACCCTAAACCTCATCCTCACCCTAACCCTAAACCTCACCCTCACACTAGCCCTCACCCTCACCCTAAACCTAACCCTAACCCTCACCCTAACCATAACCCTCACTGTAACCCTAACACTCACACTAACCCTAACCCTAACCTCACCCTCATACTCACCCTAACCCTAACCCTAACCCCCCCTCACCCTAAACCAAACCCTAATCCTAACCCTCACTCTAAACCTAAGCCTAACCCTAACCCTAACCCTAACCCTCACAATGACCCTCAACCTACACCTAATCCTAAACCTAACAATAACCCTCACAGTAACCCTCACCCTAGCGCTCACCCTAAACCTCATCCTCACCCTAAACCTCACACTAACCCTAAAACTAATCCTCAATATAAACCTCACCCTCACCTTAACCCTAACCCTAACCCTCACCCTAACTCTAACGCTCACCCTTACCTTAATCCTCACTCTCAGCCTAACTCTCACTTTCACCATTAATGTCACCCTCACCCTAACCCTCACCCTAAGCCTAACCCTCATCCTAACCCTCACCCTGACTGTAACCCTAAGCCTAACCCTAACCCTAACCCTCAACCTAGACATCACCCTAACCCTAATCCTAACCCTAACCCTAACCCTAACCATCACCCTTAACTTAATCCTCAACCCCACCCTCACCCTCAGCCTAACCCTAAGCCTAAACCTAATCCTAACCCTAACCCACACACTCAGCCTCACCATAACCTTAATCCTAAACCCAACCCTAACACTAACACTAAACCTCAACCTAACCCTCACCCTAACATTAACCCTAACACTAACCCTAACCCTAACCCTCCCCATAACCCTCCCCGTAACACTAACTCTAAACCTAAACCTCACCCTCACACTAACTCTAACTCTAACACTAAACCTAAACCTAAACCTCATCCTAACCTTAACCCTAACAATAACCCTAACCCTAATCCTAACCTAACCCTAACCCTAACCCTAACACTAAACCTCACCCTAACCCTCACCCTAACCCTAACCGTAACCTTCAACCTAACCCTAACCCTCACCCTCACCGTAACTGTCACCTTAACACTCACCCTAACCCTAAAACTAACCCTAACCCTAAACCTCAACCTAAGGCTAACCCTAAACCTCACCCTCACCCTAGCCCTCACCGTAGCCCTAATCCTAAACCTAAACCTCACCCTAACCCTAAAACCCTAACAATCACCCTAACCCTAACCCTTACCCTCATCCTCACGCTCGGCCTAAGCCTAAGACTACGGCTAAGCCTAACCCTAAACTTCACACTCACCTTCACCCTCATCCTCACAGTAACTCTAACCCTAACCCTAACAATAACACAAACCCTAAACCTAACACTAACCCTCACCCTCACAATAACCCTCACCCTAACCCAACCCCTCACCTTAACACTAACCCTAACCCTAACCCTAAACCTCAAACTAACCCTAACCCTAACCCTCACCCTCAGCCTCAACCACAATGTAAAATTAACCTTAACGATAACACTAACAAAAATCCTAACCCTAACACTAAATCTAACCCTCATCCTCACCCTAACCCTAACCCTAACCCTCACCCTCACCCTCACCGTAACTCTAACCCTAAACCTCAGCCTAACCCTAAAACTAACCCTAATCCTAAACCTCTACATAATGCTAACCCTAAACCTCACCCTCGCCCTTGCCCTCATCCTAACACTAATTCTAACCCTAAACCTCATCCTAACCCTAACCCTCACCTTTACCCTTACTGTCACCCTCACCCTAAACCTCACCCTAACCCTAACCCACATTCTAACCCTCACCCTAACCGTAACCCTAACCATCACACTAACCCTAACCATCAACCTCAACCTCAGCCTCAGTCTAACCCTAAGCCTAAGCCTAACCCTAACCCTCACCCTCACCCTCACCATAGCCCTCACCCTAACCCTGACCCTCACCTTAACACTTACCTTAACCTAACACTAACCCTAACCCAAAAACTAACCCTCACACTAACCCTAACCCTAAACCTAAAACTCACCCTAACCCTAACCCTAACCCTCACCCCACCCTCACCCTAATTCTAACCCTAACTTTAACAATAACACTAATCCTAACCCTAAACCTAACCTTAACAATAAACCTAACCCTCACCCTCACCCTCAGCCTCACCTTCACCACAAACTTAACCGTAATCATAACACTAAAAATAACCCTCACCCTAACCCTCACCGTCACCCTAACACTTACCCTCACCCTCACACAAACCCTAACACTAACATTGACCCTCACACTAACCCTAACCATCACCCTAACCCTAAAGCTAACCCTATCCTTAAACCTAGCCCTCACCATAACCCTAACCCTCATCCTCCCCCTAAACCTCACCCTAACCCTAATATTAATCTTCAATGTAACCCTCACCCTCACTCTACCCCTCACCCTAAACCTCACCCTAATGCTAACCCTCACTTACAGTAACCCTCACCGTCAGCCTAACCCTCACGTTTACCCTTACCGACAACCCCACCCTAACCCTCACCCTAACCCTAAACCTCACCCTCATGCTTGGCCTAAGCCTCAGCCTAATCCTAAGCCTAACCGTAAACTTGACCCTCACCCTAACCCTAACCCTAACCCTAACACTAACTCTAAAACTCAACCTCACCCTCACCCTCACCCTCAGCCTAAACCTAAGGCTAAACCTAACCTTAACACTAACCCTTTACACTCACCGTAACACTCACCTAACCCTAACCCTAACACTAACCCTAACCCTAAACCTCACCCTCATGCTCGGCCTAAGCCTAAGCCTAATCCTAAGCCTAAATGTAAACCTGACCCTCACCCTCAGCCTCAACCTAACCCTAATTCTAACCCAAAACCTCAACCTCACACTAACCCTAACGCTAAACCTAACCCTAACCCGAACCCTAAACCTTACCCTAACCCTAAACCTAACCCTCACCTAAACCTCACCTTAAACCTAAACCTAACTCTAACACTAACCCTAAACCTAACCCTCACCTTCAACCACACCCTCAGCCTAACCCTAAGCCTTACCTTAACCCTAACCCTAATCATAACCCTCACCCTCAGCCTCACCATCACCGCAAACTTAACCCTAACCATAACACTAACAATAACCCTAAACCTAACCCTAACCCTAATCCTCACCGCCACCCTCCCCCTCAGCTTAACCCTAAGCCTAACCCTAACCCTAAACTTAACCCTCACTGTAACCATAACCCTAACCCTAAACCTAACCTCACCCTAAACCTAACCCTAACCCTCACACTCACCCTCACCCTAACCCTAATCCTAAATGTCAACCTATACCTTACCCTAACCTTCACCCTAAGCCTCACCCTAGCCCTCATCCTAACCCTAATCCTAACCCTAAACATCATCCTTAACCTCACCCTAACCCTAACCCTAACCCTATCCCTCATCCCGACCCTAACCCTCACCCTCAAGCTCGGCCTAAGCCTAAGCCTAAACCTAAGCCTAGTCCTAACCCTAACCTTCACCCTAACCCTAACCCTAACACTAAGCCTAACTCTAACCCTAAACCTCACTCTCACCCTAACCCTAACTCTAACACTAAACCTAAATCTAACAGTATCTCTAACCCTAACCCTAACCCTCACCCTTACCATAACCCTCAACCTAACATTTACCCTCAAACTAACACTCACCCTAACCCTAACACTAACCCTAACCATCACCCTAACCCTAACTCTAACCCTCATCCTAACAGTAACCCTCACCCTCAATATCACCCTCAGCCTAACCCTAAGCCTAACCCTAAACCTAAACCTAACAAAAACCATAACCCTAATCCTAACCCGCACACAAACCATAACCCTCACCCTAACCCATACCCTCACTCTAACACTTACCCTCACCCTAACACAAACCATAACCCTAACACTAACCCTCCAACTAACCCTAACCCCAACCCAAAACCTCAACCTAAACCTGACCCTCACCCTAACCCTAACACTAACCCTAACACTAACCCCCCCTAAACCAATATCTCACCCTAAATCTCACCCTCACTCAAACCCTTACCCTAACCCTTACCGTAAACCCCACACTAACCCTAACCCTAACCCTCACCCGCACCCTCCTCATCACGGGAACTCTAATCCTAACCCTAACAATACCACTAAGCCTAACCCGAACCATCACCCTAACCCTAATCTTCACCCCCACACTCAACCTCATCCTTACCCTAAGCCAAAACCTATCCCTCATCCTAACCCACATACTCATCCTCACCCTAACCCTAATCCTACACCTAACCCTATCCCTAAACCTCAACCTAACCCTCACCCTCACCCTAACCCTAACACTAACTCTAACCCTAAATCTCACCCTAACCCTCCCCCTAACCCTAAACCTCCCCTCCCCCTCAACCTCATCGGAACGCTAACCCTAACCCTAACAATATCACTAACTCTAACCCTAATCCTAAACATAAACCTCACCCTCAGCTTCAACTTCACAGCAAACTTAACCCTAACCATAACACTAACAATAAACCTAATCCTAACCCTAACCCTATTATGCACCCCCACAATCACCCTCACCCTCAGCCTAAGCCTAACCCTAACTCTAACCATCACCATAATCTTAACCCTAACACTCAACCTAACCCTTATCCTTAGCCTCACACTCACCCTCAATGAAACCCTATCCCTATCCCTAAGCTTAACCCTAACACTAAACCTCACACTCACCCTCACCCTAACCCTAATCCTACACCTAACACTATCCATAAGCCTAACCCTCACCCTAAACCTCACCCTAACCCTCACCCTAACTCTTACCTTCACCCTAACACTAACCCTAACCCTACACTAACCATAAACTTCACCTTCACCTTATCCATCACCCTAACCCTAAATCTACCCCTAAACCTCACCCTCATCTAACCCTAACTGTAACCCTAAACCTAACACTAAACCTCACCCTAACCCTAAACCTAACCATCACCTTCACTCTCACCGTAACTTTAAACCTAACCCTAACTCTAACAATTACTTTAACCCTAACCCTAACCCTCACCCTAACCATAACCCTCACCCTAAGGGTAATCCTCACCCTAGAACTTACACTCACCCTAACACTAACCCTAACCCTAACACTAAGCCTCAAACTAACCCTAACATTCACCCTACTCCTAAACCTCACCCTAGCCCTCACCCTAAACCTAATTCTAACCCTCACCCTCAACCTAAACCAGACCCTCATGCTCACCCTAAACCTCACACTAACCCTAACGCTAATACTCAATCTAACCCTCAACCTAACCCTAACCCTAACCCTTACCCTAACCCTAAACCTAACCCTAACCCTCAGCCTTATCTTAACCCTAACCCTCAGCTTAAACTTCACTTTTACCCTTACAATCATCCTCACCCTTACGCTCACCCTAACACTAAAACTCATCCTAACCCTCACCCTAAACTTAAACCTAAACATCACCCTAACCCTAAGCCTCACCCTCAATTGCACATTCAGCCTAAACCTAAGCCTAATCCTAAGCCTTACCCTAAACCTCACCATCACACTAGCCCTCATCCTAACCCTAATCCTAACCAACACACTAACCCTAATCCTCACCCCACCCTCACCCTCAGCCTAACCCTAAGCCTAAGCCCCACCCTAACCCTAACCCTCATGTCACCGTAAACCTAACCCTCATCCTAACCCTCACGCTATCCCTAACCCTAACTCTAAACCTCACCCTAACCCTAACCCTAACCCTCACCCTCACCCTAGCCCTCACCTTAACTCTAAACCTAACGCTAATCCTCATCTTAACCATCACCCTAACCCTAACCTTAACCCTCACCATAACCCTATGCCTAACCCTCAACCTAACCCTAACACTCACTCTAACCCTAACCCTAAACCTCACCCTAACCCTAACTCTCACCCTCACCCTTACCCTCAGCCTAACCCAAAGCCTAACCCTAAACCTAACCCAAACCCTCAGACTTACCTGAAACCTTTCCCTAATCCTAATCCTAACCCTAAGCCTTACCCTAAGCCTAACCCTAACCCTTATCCTAACCCTAAATCTAAAACTAACCCTAACCCTAATCCTCACCCTCAGCCTCACCCTAACACTAACTCTAACCGTAAACCTCACCCTCACCCTAACCCTAACCCTTACCGTAACCCTAAACCTCACCCTAACCCTTACCCTAAACCTCACACACACAATAGCCCTCACTCTAACCCTAATCCTAAAACTAACCCTCATCCTAACTCTCACGTTAACCCTAAAGCTAACCCTCACCCTCACTCTCACGCTAACCATAACCTTCAACCTAACCCTAACCCTCACCCTCACCATAACCTTTACCCTAACCCTAAACTTAACCCGAAGCCTAACCCTCACCCTAACCCTAACCCTCATCCTCAACCTCACCCTGAGCCTAAAACTAAGCCTAACCCTAAACCTAACCCTAACACACACACTCACCCTCACCCTAACCCTAATCGAACCCTAACCCTAACCCTAATCCTCCCCCTTACTCTCAACATAACCCTAACCCTAACATTAACCCTAACCCTAACCCTCAACCTACCACTCACCCTAAACCTAACTCTAACCCAAAACCTAAACCTCACCCTAACCCTAAACATAACCTTCACACTAACCCAAACCCTCACCCTAACACTTACCCTGACCCTAATACTAATCCTAACCCTAACACTAACCATCACACTAACCCTAAACCTAACTCTAAACCTCAATCTAACCCTCACCCTCAACCTAACCCTAACACTAACCCTAACACTAACCCTATACCTAACCCTCTCCTGAACCATATATCTAAACCTAAACCTCACCCTCAAACTAACACTAACCCTAACCCTAACCCTAAACCCCACCCAAACCCTAACCCTAACCCTCACCCGCACCCTCACCCTCACAGGAACTCTAACCCTAACCCTAACAATAACACTAACACTAACCCGAACCATCACCCTTACCCTAATCCTCACCCCCACCCTCACCCTCATCCTAACCCTAAACCTAAGCCTAACCTTCAACCTAACCCTTACACTCACCCTAACCCTAACCCTAACACTCACCGTAAACCTCACCCTAAAACTCACCCTTACCCTAACCCTCACCCTCACCTCAACCTCACCGTAACTCTAACCCTAAACCTAACATTACCACTAAACCTAACACTAAACTTAACCCAACCATAACCCTCACCCTCAGCCTCACCCTCACCGCAAATTAACCCTAACCATAACACTAACAATAACCCTAAACCTAACCCTAACCGAAACCTAATCCTCACGCCCACCCTCACCCTCAGCCTAACCCTAAGCTTAACCCTACCCCTAATCCGAACCCTTACTGCAACCCTAACCCTAACGCTCACCTCACCCTAACCCTAACCCTCACACTAACCTTCACGCTAACCCTAATCCTAAACATAACCCTATACCTTACATTAACCCTCACCCTAAGCCTCATCCTAGCCCTCACTCTAACCCTAATCCTAACCATAAACCTCATCCTAACCCTCACCCTAACCCTAAGTTTAACACTGACACTAACCCTAACCATCACCCAAACCCTAAACCTTACCCTAAACCTAACCCTAAACCTCACCCTCACCCTAGCCCTCACCCTAACCCTAACAATCATCCTCACCCTAAACCTCACACTATCATTAACACTAATCCTCAATCTAACCCTCATCCTCAACCTACATCTAACCCTAACTCTCACCCTAACCCTAACCCTCACCCTTATGATAACCCCCACCCTCATCCTACCCCTCACGTTTACCCGTACTGTCACCCCCACGCTAACCCTCACCCTAACACTAACCCTCACCCTAACCCTCACCCTAACCATGACTCTACCCCTAAACTTCACCCTCACCTTAACCCTAACTCTAACCCTAACCCTAACACTAAATCTCACCATAATCCTAACGCTAAACCTCACCCGCACCCTCACTGTAACTGTAACCCTAACCCTAACTCTAACAATAACCTTAACCCTAAGCCTAACCCTCACTGTAACCCTAAGCCTAACACTAACACTAACACTAACCCTAAACCTAAACCTAACCCTAATCCTCAGCCCACCCTCACCCTAACCAAACCCTAACACTAACCTTCACTCTAACCCTAAGCCTAACCCTAACCCTAATTATAACCCTCATATTCACTCTCACCCTAAACCTAATCCTAAACCTAACACTATCCCTAATCCTAACCCTCACCCTAACCCTCAGCCTAACCCTGATCCTAACCCTAAACCTCATCCTAATCCTCACTCTAACCCTAACCTTAACCCTCACCCTAACCCTAACCCTATCCCTCATCCACATGCTGGGCCTAACTAAACCAAAGCCAAAGCCTAAGCCTAACCCTAAACCTAACTCTCACCCTAACCCTAACCCTAAGACTAACCCTAACTCTAACCCTAAACCTCACCCTCACACTAACCCTAACTCTAAACCTAAACCTAAACCTAAACCTCATCCTAACCTTAAGCCTAACAATAACCGTAACCCTAACCTTAACCTAACCCTAACCCTAACACTAACACTAAAACTAACCCTAACCCTAACCCTGACCCTAACCATAACCCTCAAACTAACCCTAACCTCAACCTAACACTAAACCTAATCCTCACCTCACCCTAGCCCTCACCCTAACCCTAACAGTCATCCTCACCCTAAACCTCACACTAACACTAACACTAATCCTCAATCTAACCCTCACCCTGACCCTCACCCTAACCCTACCCCCCACCCATAACCTAACCCTCACCCTACTGTAACCTTCACCCTAGGCCTAACCCTCAACTTTACCCTTACCGTCACCCCCAGCTTAACCCTCACCCTAACCCTAACCCTCAACCTAACCCTCACCCAAATCCTAACTCTACCCCTAAATCTCAACCTCACCCTAAACCTATCTCTAACCCTAAGCGTAACACTAAAAACTTCACCCTCACCCTAACCCTAACCCTAAACCTCACCCTAACCCGAACACTAACCCTAGCCCTAAACCTCACCCTAACCCTCCCCCTAACCCTAAGTCTAACCCTTAACCTCACCCTCACCCTCACCCTAACCCTAACCCTAAACCTCACCCTAAAACTCACTGTAACCCTATCCTTCACACTCACCCTCAACCTCATTTTAACTCTAAATCTATACCTAACAATAACCCTAACTCTATCCCAAACCCTAACCCTAACCATAATCGTCACCCTCAGCCTCAACCCCACCGCAAACTTAACCCTAACCATAGCACTAACAATAACCCTAACACTAACCCTAACCCTAATCCTAACCCCCACCATCACCCTGAGTCTAACCCTAAGCCTCACCCTAACCATAACCTTAACCTTAAACCTAACCATAAACCTCACCATCAGCCACATCCTCACAGCAAACTTAACCCTAACCATAACACTAACAATAACCCTAACCCTAAACCTAACCCGAATCCTCACCCCCACTGTCAACCTCAGCCTAAACTTAAGCCTAATCCTAACCCTAACCCTAAACCTCACCTTAACCCTAACCATAACCCTAAACCTAACCCTAAACCTAACCCTAACCCTAAACCTAACCATAATCCTCAGCCTCACCCTCAACCTAACCAAAACTCTAAACCTAACCCTCACCCTAACCCTAATCCTAAACCTAACCTTATCCCTAACCCTAACGCCCACCCTAACCCTCACCCTAGCCCTCAACCTAACCCTAATCCTAACCCTAAACATCACTGTAAACCTCACCCTAACCCTAACCCTCACCCTCATGCTCGGCCTAAGCCTAAGCCGAACCCTAACCCTAACCATCACCCTAACGCTAATCCTAACACTAACCCAAAATCTAACCCTAAACCTTATTCTCACCCTAACCCTAACTCTAAACCTAAACCTCATCCTAATCCTTACCCTAATCCTACCCTTTACCTGCACCTTAACCATAACCATAACCTGAACCCTATCCCTAACAATAACCCTAACCCTAACCCTAACCCTACCCTCAACCAAACCCTCACACTAAACCTAACCCTAACCCGAAAGCTCACCCTAACACAAAACCTAACCCTCAACCTCACCCTACCCCTCACCCTAACCATAATGGTAACCCTAATTCTCCTCTTAAACCTCACCCTAAACCTAACACTAACCCACCCCCTAACCCTAACACTAACCCTCACCCTCAACCTAACCCTAACCCTCATGCTCACCGTAACCCTAACCCTAACCCTCACACTAATCTTAAACTTAACCAGAACCCTAACTCTCACCCTAACCCTAACCCTAAACCTCACCCTAACCCTAACCCTCAACCTCAACCTCACCCTCAAAATAACCCTAACCCTAACCCTAATCCTAACCTTCACACTCACCCTAACCTTTACCCTAATAATAATCATAAGGGTAAGTGTAACCCTCACCCTCACCCTAGCCCTCAACCTATCCCTAAATCTAACACTAACCCTAACCCTAAACCTCACAATCAGCCTCACCCTAAACTTAACTCTAACCCTAACCCTAACTCTAAAACTCACCCCAACCCTAACCCTAAACCTCACCCTCACTCTAGCCCTCACCCTAACCCTACTCCTAACTCTAAACCTCACCCTAACCCTAAATCTACCCCTAACCCTCACCCTCACCTTCACCCTCTGCCTAATATTAAACCTAACCCTAAACCCAACCCTAATGCTAACACTAAGACTAACACTCACCCTAAACCTCACCCTAACCCTAACCCTCACCCTCACCATAGCCCATAACCAAACCCGAAGCCTAAGCCTAAACTTCATGCTAACCCTCACTCTAACGCTAACCCCAACACTCACCTTAAACATAAACCTCACCCTCACCCTTACTCTAATCCGGACCCTAACCCTAACCTTAACCCTCCCCTCTACTCTCACCCTAACCCTAACCTTAACACGAACACTAAACCTAACCCTCAACCTAACCCTCACCCTAACCCTAACTCTAACCTAAACCTCACCCTCACCCTAAACTTAACTCTAACACTAACCCAAACCCTAAACTTCACCCCAACCCTAACCCTAACCCTCATCCTCACCCTCACCGTAACCGTAACCCTAAACCTAACCCTAAGAATAACCTTAACCCTATTCCTAACCCTCTCCCTAACACTTACCCTCACCCTAACACTAACCCTAACCAACACAATAACCCTCCCCTTAACCCTATATCTAACCTTCAACCTCACACTCACCCTAACCCTAACCCTAAATCGCACACTAACCCTGACCTTAACCCTCACTCTCATGCTCAGCCTAAGCCTAAGCCTAAGCCTAAGTCTAACACTAAACCTAAAACTCACCCTAACCCCAACAATAACACTAAACCTAACTCCAACCCTAAACCTCACCCTCACCCTAACCCTTACACTAACCCTAACCCTAAACCTAAACCTCATCCTAAAACTAACCCTCACTCTCACCCTCACCGTAACCGTAAGCCTAACCCTAACCCTAAAAATAACGCAAACCTGAACCCTAACCCTCATCCTAACCATATCCTTCACCCTAAACCTAACCCTCACCCTAACACTTACCCTCATCCTAACACTAACCCTCCCCCTAGCACTAACCCTCACACTAACGCTAAGCATAACCCTAACCCTAAACCTCACCCTAATCTTAACCCTCACCATCAACATAGCCCACAACCTACCCTAACCCTCATCCTCACCCTAAAGCTCACACTAACCCTAACACTAATCCTCAATCTAACCCTCACCCTCACCCTAACCCTCACACTCACCCTCACCGTAAACCTAATCCTAAACATAAACCAAAACCTAACATTAAACCTCAATCTAACACTCACCCTAACCCTAACCCTAATACTAACCCTAACTCTAACGTTCACCCTAACCCTCCCCCTAACCCTAACTCTAACCCTAAACCTCACCCTAACCCTAACAATAACTGTAACCCTAACTCTAACCCTTACCCTAACCATAACACTCACCCTAACCATAACCCTCAACCTAACACACTCACCCTTATCTTAAACCTCAGCCTCAGCCTAAACCTCACCTTTAGGCTTACCATCACACTCACCCGAAACCTCACCCTAACCCTCACCCTAACCCTTCCCATAAACCCCACCCTAACCCTAACCCTAACTGTGACCCACACCCACACCCTCACGGTAATTCTAACCCTAAACCTATCAATAACACTAACCCTAACACAAACCATCACCATAACCCTAACCCTAACCCTCACCCTCCTGCTCGGACTAAGCCTAAGCCTAACCCTAACCCTCACCCTAGCCCTAACCCTAACACTAACCCTAACTCTACCCTAAACCTCACTCTCACCCTAACACTAATTCTAACCCTAACCCTAACCCTAAAACTCATCCTTACCCTAACCCTAACACTCACCCTCACCCTCAGCCTAAACTTAAGCCGAACATTAACCCTAACCCTAACCCTCACACTCACCCTCACCCTAACCCTAACTCTAACCCTAAACCTCACCCTGAACCTAATCCTAAACCTAACACTAAACCTCACCCTAAACCTAACCCTAACCCTCACCCTAAACCTAACCCTCACGCTCACCCTCACCCTCAGCCTAACCCTAAGCATAATCCTAACCCTAACCCTAAACCTCACACTCACCCCCACCCTAACCCTAATCCTAAACTTACCCCTACCCCTATCCCTTAACCTCAACCTAATCCTCACCCTAACCTTAACCCTAACACTAACCCTAACCTTAATCTAAGAACTAACCCTCCCCCTAACCCTAAATCTAACCATAAACCTCACCCTCACCCTAACCCTAATCCGACCCCTAAACCTAAACCTCAACCTCAACCTAAACCTAACCCTGACCATCACCCTCACCTTAACTCTAATTCTAACCCTAACAATAACACTAATCCTAAACATAAACCTAACCCTAACCACAACCCTAATCCTGATCTTAGCACACACCCTCACCCTAACCTAATCCTAAACCTAACCCTCATCATCACCCTAACCCTAACACTAACCCTAACGTTCAACCGAACCCTAACCCTAAACCTCACCGTAACCCTTACCCTAACCCTCACACTAACCCTAAACTTAACCTGAACCCTAACTCACACCCTAACCCTAACCCTAACCCTCACCCTAACCCTAACCCTCACCCTCACCCTCACCCTCAGCCTAAGCTTAAGCCTAAGCCTAACCCTAAACCTAATCCCCACACTCACCCTAAGCCTAATCCTAATCCTAATCCTAACCCTAACCTGAAATAGGACACTCACCCTAACCCTCACCTTAACACTAATTCTAACACTAACCCTAAACCTATGCTCACCCTCACCCTAACCCCAACTCTAACCCTAAACCTCCCCCTCCCCTTAACCCTCACACTCAACCTCAACCTCAGTATAAACTGAAGCCTAAACCTAAACCTAAACCAAACATACACACTCACCCTCACTGTAACCCTAATCTTAACCCTATCCCTAACCCTAACCCTCCCCCTAAATCTCACCCTAAACATAACCCTAAAAATGACCCTAAACCTAACCCTCAACCTAACACTCACCCTAACCCTAACTCTAACCATAAACCTCAACCTCACCCTAAACCTAACTCTAACACTAACCCAAACCCTAACCCTCACCCTAACCTAAACCCTAACCATCAACTTAACCCTAATCCTCAGCCCCACCCTCACCCTCAGCCTCACCCTAAGCCTAAGCCTAACCCTAACAGTAAACCTCACACTCACCCTCACCCTAACCAATCCTAACCCTAAACCTTTACCTCAACCTAACCTTTACCATAACACTAACACTAACACTAACCCACGAACTAACCCTCCCCCTAAACCTAAATCTAACCCTAAACCTCACCCTCACCCTAACCCTAACCCTAAACCTCACCCTAACTCTAAACCTCACCCTGACCCTGACCCTCACCCTCACCGTAACTCTAACCATAACCTTAACAATAACATTAATGGTAACCCTAAACCTAACCCTAAACCTAACCCTAACCCTAATCCTAACACTCACCCTCAACCTAACCCTAATCCTAGCCCTAACCTTCACCCTCACCCTAAACCTGACCCTCATCGTTACCCTAACCCTCATCCAAAACCTCACCCTAACCCTAACTCTAAACCTAAACCTCACCCTAACACTAACACTAAACCTCATCCTCACCCTAGCCCTCACCCTAACCCTAATGCTAAACCTAATCCTCATCCTAACCTCACCCTAACCCTCACCCTAACCCTAACCCTCAACCTAACCCTAACCCTCACGCTGACCGTAACTGTAACCCTAAATCTCATCCTAATCCTAAACTGACCCTGAACCCAAACTCTCACCCGAACCCTAACCCTCACCCTTACCCTAACCCTCATCCTCACCCTCACACTCAGCCTAACCCTAAGCCTAAAACTAACCCTAACCAAAACCCTCACACTCACCCTATTATGCTAATCCTAATCCTAACCCTAACCCTAACCCTCACCCTCACCCTAACCCTCACCTTAACCCTAACCCTAACACAAACCCTAACCATAACACTCACCCTCAGCCTCAACCTAAAACAAAATCTAAACCTAAATCTCACCCTCACCCTAACCCTAACCCTAAACCTCATTCTAACCCTAAACCTAAACCTCACCCTCACCCTCACCATAGCCCTCAACCTAACCCTAATCCTAATCCTAACCCTCATCCTAACCTTCCCCTAACCCTAAACCTAACCCTCATCTTAACCCTAACCCTCACCCTCAACCTCACCCTCAGCCTAACCCTAAGCCTAACCCTAAAATTAACCCTAACATACACAGTCACCCTCACCCTAACACTAATCCTAACCCTATCCCTAATCCTTAACCTCCACCTAACTCTCACCCTAACCCTAACCCTAACACTCATCCTAACCCTCACCCTAACCCTAAATCTAACCCTAAACCTAAACCTCAACCTCACCTTAACCCTAATCCTAACCCTCACCCTCACCGTAACCACAACCCTAGCCCTAAACCTTACAATAACAATAACCCTAACCCTAACCCTCATCCTAACCATATCCTTCACCCTAAACCTAACCCTCACCCTAACACTTACCCTCACACTAACCCGAACCATAAACCTCACACTCACCCTAAACGTTACCCTAATCCTAATTCTAACCCTAAGCCTAACCCTCACCCTCACCCTAACCCTCACCCTAAACATAACTCTTACACTAACCCTAACCCTAACGCTAGCTCTCAGACTCAACCTAAAACCAACTCTAACCCTAATCCAAACACTAAATCTCACCCTAACCTTAGCCCTAACCCTCACACTCACCCTCACAATAACCGTAACCCTAAACCTAAGCCTAACAATAACCCTAAAGCTAATGCTAAACCTCACCCTAACCATAACCCTCACCCTAACCCAAACCCTCAACCTAACACTTACCCTCACCCTAACACTAACCCTCACACTAACCCTAACCATAAACCTCAACCTAACCCTCACCCTCACCCAATCCCTAACACTAACCCTATTCCTAACCCTTACCCTAACCCTCCCCTAACCCTATATCTAACCCTAAACCTCACCCTAACCCTAAACCTAACCCTCAATCTAACCCTGAACCTAATTCTAACCCTCAACCTAACACTAACCCAGACACCAACGTAACCCTAACCCTAACACTCACCCTAAACCTAACACACATCCTAACACTAACCCTCACCGTCACCCTAACCCTAACATTAATCCTAACCCTAAACCTCACCCTATCCCTCAACCTAACCAAAACTCTAACCCTAATCCTGACCCTCACTTTAACCGTAACCCTAACCCTAAACATCACCGTCACCCTAGCCTTCAACCTAACCCTAATCCTAACCTTAACCCTCATCCTAACCCTCACCCTAAACCTAAACCTAACCCTCACCCTAACCCTAAGCCTCACCCTTAACCTCACACTTAGTCTAACCCTAAGCCTAATCCTAAACCTAACCCTAACCAACACACTCACCCTCAATCTAACCCTAAACCTAACCCTCACCCTAACCCTAAACCTCACCATCAACCTCACCCTTAGCCTAACCCTAAGCCTAACCCTAAACCTAACCCGAACCCACACACTCACCCTCACCCTAACCCTAATCCTAACCCAAACCCTAACCCTAACCTTAACCCTCACCCTCACCCTAGCCTTCACCCTAACCCTAATCCTAACCCTAACCCAAACTCTAAACATAATCCTAACCCTAAACCTCACCCTAAACCTAACCCTATCCCTCACCCTCATTGTAAGGGTAAACCTAACCCTAACCCTAACAATATCCGTAACCGTAAATCTAACCCTCACCCTAACCATAACACTCACCCTAACCCTAACCCTCACCCTAACACTTACACTCACACTTATCTTAACCCTCAGCCTCAGCCTAATCCTCACCTTTAGGCTTACCATCACACTCACCCGAACCCTCACCCTAACACTCACCCTAACCCTAACCCTACCCGTAAACTTAACAGTACCCCTAAACCTAACCCTCACCGTAACCCTCACCCTAGCCCTCACCCTAACCCTAATCCTTACCCTAAACCTCACCCTAACCCTAAACCTACTCCTAAACCTCAACCTCACCCTAACCCTAACTCTAACCCTAACACCAACACTAAACCTCACCCTAAGATAACCCAAACCATCACCCTAACCCTAAACCTCAACCTCACCCCCACCCTCAGCCTAACCCTAAGCCTAACCCTAAACCTATCCCTAACACACACTTACCCTCACCCTAAACCTAAAACCTCACACTAACCCTAACCCTAAACCTCACCCTCACCCTAGCCCTCACCCTAACCCTAATCCTAACCCTAACCCTCATCCTAACCCTCACACTTACACTAACCCTAACCCTCACCCTAACCCTAACCCTCCCCCTAACTCTCACCCTAAACCTAACCCTCAACCTAACCATAACCCTAACCCTTACTCTAACCCTAAGCCAAACCCTAAACCTCACCCTTACCCTAACCTTAACCCTCATCCTCACCCTCACCTTAACCCTAACCCTAAACCTAACCCTAACAGTAACCCTAACCCTATTCCAAACCCTCACCCTAACCATAACCCTCACCCTAACCCAAACCATCACCCTATCACTTACCCTCAACCTAACTGTAACCCTAAACCTAACACTAACCCTCACACTAATCGAAGACCTAACCCTAACCCTAACCCTAACAATAACCCTAAACATAACCCTCACCCTAACCCTCCCCCTCAACCTATACCTAACCCTCAAACTCAACCTCACCCTCACCCTAACCCTAACCCTAAACCCCACCCTAATCCTGACCCTAACCCTCACCCTCATGCTCAGCCTAAGCCTAAGCCTAATCTTAACACTAACCCTAACCCTCACCATAACCCCAACACTAACACAAACCCTAACTCTAAACCTCACCCTCACCCTAAACCTAACTCTAACCCTAACCCTGAACCTAAGCCTCTATCTAACCCTAAACCTCACTCTCAACCACACCCTCACCGTAACCGTAACCGTCACCCTAAACCTAACAATAACCCTAACCCTCATCCTAACCATGAATTTCACCCTAAACCTAACCCTCACCCTAACACTTACCCTCATCTTAACACAAACCCTGACCCTAACTCTAACTCTCACACTAACCCTAACCCTCACCCTAAACCTTAACCTCACCCTAACCCTAACCCTCACGCTCAAACTAGCCCTCAACCTAACGCTAACCCTTATCCTCACCCTAATCCTCACACTAACCCTAACACTAATCCTCAATCTAACCCTCACCCTCACCCTAACCCTAACCCTCACCCTTACCCTAACCCTCACCCTCAGCCTAACCCTCATCCTTTACCCTTACCTTCAGCCTCAAACTAACCCTCAGCCTAACCCTAATCCTCATCCTAACACTCACCCTAACGGTAACCCCAACCATCACCCTAATCCTAACCCTCACCCTCAACCTCAGCCTCAACCTAACCCTAAGCCTAACCCTAACCCTAACACAAACACTCACACTCACCCTAACCCTAATCCTAACCCTAACCCTCATCCGAACCCTTAATCTAACCATAACCCTAACCATCTTTCTAAACCTAATCCTCATCCCCACCCATACCCTCAGCCTAACCCTAAGCCTAAGCCGAACCCTAACCCTAACCCTCACAATCACCCTCAACGTAAACCTAATCCTAAACCTAACACTAATCCTAGCATTATAACTCAACCTGACCCTCACCCTAACCCTAACCCTAACACTAACCCTAAACCTAACCCTCACCCTAACCCACCCCCTAACCATAAATCTAACCCTAAACAACACACTCACCCTAACCATAACCCTAACCCTTAACCTCACCCTAACCCTGATCCTAACCTTCACCCTCATCTTCACCCTCACTGTAACTCTAACCCTTTCCCTAATCCTAAACCTCACCCTCACCCTAACCCTAACCCTAACCCTAACTCTCACCCTCACCATAACCCTAACCCTAACCCTAAACCTCACCCTAACGCTAACTTAACCGTCACATTCACTCTAACCCTCACCCTAACCCGCATGCTAACCCTAAACCTGACCCTCACCCTCATGCTCAGCCTAAGCCTAAGCCTAAGCCTAAGACTAACACTGACCCTCACACTCACCCTCACCCAACCCTAACTGTAACACTTACCCTAACCCTAACCCTCACACTAACCTTCACCCTAACGCTAACTCTAACCCTAAACCTCACCCTCACCCTAACCCTAACCTCACAGTTGCCTCACCCTCTACCTAATATTAAACTTAAACCTAACCCCAATCCCCACCCTAACACTAAGACAAACCCTCAACCTAACCCTCACCCTAACCCTAACCCTAACCCTCATCCTCACCATAGCCCAAAACCAAACCCTAAGCCTAAGCCTAACCCTCACCTTAACCCTCACACTAACCCTAACCCCAATACTCACCTTAAACATAACCCTCACCCTCACCCGAACTCTATTCCTAATCCTAACCCTAACTCTAACCCTCCCCTTAACACTCACACTAACCCTAACCTAAAAAGGAACACTAACCCTAACCCTCACAATAACCCTTACCCTAACCCTAACTCTAACCTAAACCACACCCTCACCCTAAACCTAACTCTAACACTAACCCAAACCCTAAACCTCACCCTAACCCTAACCCTAACCCTCATCCTCACCCTCAAGGTAACCGTAACCCTAAACCTAACCCTAAAAATAACCTTAACCCTATTCCTAACCCTCACCCTAACACTTACCCTCACTCTAACACTAACCCTAACCCTCCCCCTAACCCTCCCCCTAACCCTATATCTAACACTCAACCTCACCCTCACCCTAACCTATCCCTAAACCCCACCCTAACCCTAACCCTAACCCTCACCCTCATGCTCAGCCTAAGCCTAAGCCTAATCCTAATCCTAACACTAACCCTAAACATCACCCTAACCCTAACTCTAACCCTAACCCTAAACCTGAACCTCATCCTAACCCTAAACCTCAAACTCCCCCTCCCCCTCAACTTCACCGTAACCCTAACCCTAACCTAACAATAACCCTAACCCTAACCCTAATCTACATCCGAAGGATAACTTTCACCCTAACACTAACCCTCACCCTAACACTTACCCTCAACCTAACACTAACACTCACCTTAACACTAACCCTCACACTAACCCTAACCATCGTGCTAACCCTAACCCTCAACCTCACCCTAACCCTAACCCACACACTTACCATAACCCTCACCCTCAGCCTAACGATAACTTTTAACCTTACCGTCACCCTCACACTAACCCTCACCCTAACCCTAATCCTCATCCTAACCCTCACCCTAATGGGAATCCCAACCATCACCCTAACCCTACCCTCACCCTCACCCTCAGCCTCAGCCTAAACCTAAGCCTAAGCCTAAACCTAAACCTAACACTCACCCTCACCCTAACCCTCATCCTAATCTTTAACCTAACCATAAACCTTACCATCTTTCTAAACCTAATCCTCATCCCCAACCATATCCTCAGCCTAACCCTAAGCCGAACCCTAACCCTAACCCTCACACTCACCCTCACCGTAAACCTAATCCTAAACGTAACCCTAACCCTAATATTAAACCTCAATCTAACACTCAGCCTAACACTAACCCTAACCCTCCCCCTAACTCTAACTCTAACCCTGAACCTCACCCTGACCTTCACCATAACCCTAACCCTCAACCTCACCCTAACCCTGATCCTTACACTCACCCTCACCCTCACCCTCACTGTAACTCTAAACCTAACCCTAATCCTAACCCTCAACTTCACCCTGACCCTAACCCTAACTCTCACCCTTACCCTAACCTTCACCCTCACTGTAACCCTAACCATAAACCTCAACCTCACCCTAACCCTCACACTCACCATCACAGTCAACCTAATCCTAAACATAACCCAAACCCTAGCATTAAACCTCAATCTAACACTCACCCTAACCCTAACCCTAACCCTAACTCTAACGCTCACCCTAACCCTCCCCCTAACCCTAACTCTAACCCTAAACCTCACCCTCACCCTAACCATAACCCAAACCCTAAACCTCACCCTAACCCTGATCCTTACCCTCACCCTCAGTGTAACTCTAACCCTAACCATAACCCTCACCCTCACTGTAACCTTAACCCTAACCCTAACCCTAAACCACACCCTAACCCTAACAATAACCCTCACCCTCAACCTAGGACTCACCTTAAAACTAATTGTAACCTTAACCCTCATCCAAACCCTCACCCTAATCCTAACCCTAACACTCAACTTAACCCTAAACCTAATTCTAACCCTCAACCTAACCCTAACCCTGACCCCACCGTAACCCTAACCCTAACCATCACCCTAAACCTAACCCTCATCCTAAAACTAGCCCTCACCCTCACCCTAACCATAACACTAATCCTAACCCTAAACTCAACCTATCCCTCACCCTAACCCTAACCCTAACCCTAAACCTCACCCTAGTCTTCATCCTAACCCTAATCCTAACCTTAATCCTCATCCTACCCCTCACCCTAACCCTCACCCTAGCCCTAACAGTCACCCCTAACCTCACCCTAAGTCTAACCCTAAGCCTAACCCTAAACCTAACCCTAACCCACACACTCACCCTCACCCTAACCCTAATTCTAACCCTAACTCTAACCCTAACCCTAACTCTCATCCTCACCCTAGCCTTCACCCTAACCCTAATCCTAAACCTAACCAAAATTCTAACCAATACCCTCCCCTAACCTCACCCTAAACCTAACCCTTACACTCACACTCACTGTAAGGGTAACCCTAATCCTAACCCTAACAATAACCATAACACTAAGTCTAACCCTCACCCTAACCATCAAACTCACCCTAACCCTAACCCTCACCCTAACACTTACCCTCACCCTTATCTTAACCCTAGCCTCAGCCTAATCCTCACCTTTACGCTTACCATCACCCTCACTCTAAACCTCAGCCTAACACTAACCCTCATCCTTACCCTCACCCTAACTGTAACCCTAACCATTACCCTAACCCTATCCCTCACCCTCAACCTCACCCTCAGACTAACCCTAAGCCTAAGCCTAAACCTAACCCTAACCCTCAACCTCACATTAGCCCTCACCCTAACCATAATCCTAACCATAACCCTCACCCTAACAGTAACCCTAACACTACCGGTAAACCCCACCCTAACCCTAACCCTAAACCTCACCCACACCCTCACCCTCACCCTCACCGTAACTCTAACCCTAACCCTATCAATAACACTAACCCTAAACCGAACCATCACCCTAACCCTAACCCTAACCTTCACCCTCATGTTCGGACTATGCCTAAGCCTAAGCCGAAACCTAACACTCACCCTAACCCTAACCCTAACACTGACCCTAACTCTAACCCTACAATTAATCTCACCATAACACTAGTTCTAACCTTAACCCTAAACCTAAACCTCATTCTAAACTTAACCCTAAAACTCACCCTCACCCTCAGCCTAAACCTAAGCCTAACATTAACCCTAACCCTAACACTCACACTCAACCTCACCCTAATCCTAACTCTACCCCTAAACCTCACCATCATCCTAACCCTAAACCTAACACTAAACCTTACCCTAACCCTAACTCTAACGCTCACCCTAAACCTAACCCTCACCCTCACCCTCAGCCTAAACATAAGGCTAACCCAAACCCTAACCCTAACCATCACACTCACTCTAACCCTAAACCTAATCCTAATCTTAACCCTAGCTCTAACCCTCACCCTCACCCTAACCCTCACCCTAACCCTAACACTAACCCTAAAGCTAACCCTCACACGCAGCCTCACCCTAACCCTAATTCTAACACTAAACGTCACCCACACCGTAACCCTAACGCTAACGCTAAAAATAACCCCCCCAACTGTCACCCTAACCCTAACAATAACACTAACCCTAACATTAAACCTCAATCTAACCCTCACCCTAACCGTAACTCTATCCCTAAACCTCACCCTCACCCTAACCCTCACTCTAACCCTAACCCAAACACTAAACATCACCCTAAACTTAACGCTAACCCTCACACTGAACCTCATTGTAACTGTAACCTTAAACCTAACCCTAACAATAACCCTAAAGCTAATCCTAACCCTCACCCTAACCATAACCCTCACCCTAAACAAAACCCTCACCCTAACACTTACCCTAACCCTAACCCTAACCCTAACCCTCACACTAACCCTAACCCTAACCCTAAACCTAAACCTCAACCTAACCCTCACCCTCACCCTAACCCTAACAATAACCCTATTCCTAACCCTTGCCCTAACCCTCCGCCTAACCGTATATCTAAACCTAAACCTCACGCTAACCCAAACCCTAAGCCTAAACATAACCCTAACCCTAACCCTAAACGTAAACCTAATCCACAGCCTCACCCTCACCTTAACCCAAACCTAACCCTAACCCACACCCTCACCCTCAGCCTAACCCTAATCCTAAGCCTAACCCTAACCCTAACCATCACCTTAAACCTAACCCTAACCCTAACCCAAAATCTGAACCAAACCCTAATCCTCAGCCTCACCCTCACCCTAACACAAACCCTAACCCTTACCCTCACCCTAACCCTAAGCCTAACCCTAACCCTAACCCTCACACTCACCCTCACCCTAACTCTAATCCTAAACCTAACCCTATCCCTAAACCTAACACTCACATTAACCCTCAGGCTAGCCCTCACCCTAACACTAATCCTAACCCTAAACCTTATTCTAACCCTCACCCTAACCCTAACCCTCACCCTCATGCTCAGCCTAAGGCTAAGCCTAAGACGAAGCCTAAGCCTAACCCTAACCCTCACACTAACCCTAAACCTAACACTAACCCTAACCCTAACCCTCACCCTCAGCCTCACCCTAACCGTAACTCTAATAATAAGCCTCCCCCTCCCCTTAACCCTATCCGTCACGCTCATTGAAAAAGTAACCCTAACCCTAACAACAAACCTAACCATAACCCTCAGCCTAACTATAAACCTCACCCTAACCCTATACCTCACCCAAACACTTACTCTCACCCTAACACTAAAACTAACCCTAACACTAACCCTCACACTAACGCTAACCCTCAACCTAATCCTAAACCACACCCTAACCCAAACCCTCACCCTCACCCTAAACCTCACAGTAACCCTAACCCTAAACTTCAATCTAGCCCTCACCCTAACCCTAACCCTAACCCTTCCCCTAACCCTAAACTTAACCCTAACCCACAACCTTATCTTAACCCTCACCCTCAGCCTAAACCTCACCTTTACCCTTACGATCATCCTGACCCTAAACCTCCCCCTAACCCTAAACCTTATCCTAACCCTCACCCTAACCATAAACCTAAACATCACCCTAACCCTAATCCTCACCCTCAACCTCAAACTCAGCCTAACCCTAAGCCTGAGCCTAACCCTTACCCTAACCCTCACCCTCTCCCTAGCCCTCACCCTAACCCTAATCCTAAACCTAACCCTCATCTTAACTGTCACCCTAACCTTAAACCTAACCATCACCCTAACCCTAATCCTCACGCCCACACTCACCCTCAGCCTAAACCTAAGCTGAGGCCTAGCCCTAAGCCTAACACTCACACTCATCCTCACCCTAACCCTAATCATAAACCTAACCCTAAACCTAAACCTTAACCTCAACCTAACCATCACCCTAACCTTAACCCTAACACTAAACCTAACCCTAACCCACGAACTAACTCTCCCCCAAACCCTGAATCTAACCATAAACCTCACCCTCACCCTAACCCTAATCCTACCCCTAACCAAATCTCACCCTAACCCTCACCCTCACCCTCACTTGAACTTAAACTCTAACCCTAACAATAACACTAATCCTAATCCTAAACCTAACCTTAACCCTAACCATAACCCTAATCCTAACACACACCCTCACACTAAAACTAATCCTAAACATAACCCTAACCCTCACCCTCACCATAAACTTAACCCTCATCCAAACCCTCACCCTAACGCTAACCCTCACACTAAACCTAACACAAACCCACACCCTAACCCTAAACCTAACCCTAACCCTCAATCTAACCCTAGCCCTCACACTCATCATAACCCTAACCCTAACCCTCATCCAAATTCTAAACTTCACCCGAACCCTAACTCTCACCCTAACCCTAACCCTAAACCTCACCCTAACCCTCACCCTCACCCTCACCCTCACCCTAACCCTAAGCCTAACCCTAACCCTCACAATAACCCTAACCCTTATCCTAATCTCAATCCTAACCCTAAGCCTAACCCTCACACTCACCCTAACCCTCATCCTAACACTAACTCTAACAAGAACTCTAACCCTAAACCTCAAAATCAGCCTCAACCTAATCCTAACTCTAACCCTCACAGTCACCCTCACCCTAACCCTCATCCTAACCCTGAACCTTAACCTCAATCTAACCCTCACCCTAACCTTAACCCTAACACTAACACTAACACTAACCCACGAACTAACCCTCCCCCTAACTCTAAACCTAATCTTAAACCTCACCGTCACCCTAACCCTAATCCTAACCCTAACCCTAATCCATACCCTAACCCTCAACCTAACCCTCACCCTCACCCTTACCCTCAGCATCAATCTAACCACAACCTTAACAATAACACTAATCCTAACACTAAACCTAAACCTAAACCTAACCCTAACCCTAATCCTAAAACTCACCCTCACCCTAACCCTAATCCTAAACCTAACCCTCACCCGAACCCTAACCCTCACCCTCACCGTAACACTAACCCTCATCCAAACCCTTACCCTTACCCTAACCCTAACCCTAAACTTCACCCTATCCCTAACCCTAACCGTCACCCTCACTGTAACCATAACCCTAAACCTAACCCTAACAATAACACTAACCCTAATACTAACCCTCATCCTAACCATAACACTCACCCTAACCCTAACCCTCACACTAACACTTACCCTCACCCTAACACTATCCGTCACACTAACCCTAACCCTAACCCTAACCTAAACCTCAACATAAACCTCACCCTACACTAACCCTAACCCTAACCCTCACCCTAACCCTCCCTCTAACCCTATATCTAACCCTAAACCTCAACCTCACCCTAACCCTAACCCTAACCCTCACCCTAACCAAAACCTAAACCTAACCCTAAGCCTCACCATAATGCTTACCCTCACCCTAACACTAACCCTAACAGTAACACTCACCCTCAAACTAACCCTAACACTCATCCTAAACCTAAACCTCACCCTATATCTAACCCCAACCCTAACCCTAACCCTAACTCTAACCCTAAACCTCACAATTCACCGTAAACCTGACTCTAACCCTAATCCAAACCCTAAACCTCAGCCTAACCAAAACCCTAACCCTCACCCTCACCCTCAGCATAGCCATCACCCAAACCCTAATTCTAACCCTCACCCTCACCCTAACCCTAACCCTCATCGTCACCCTAAACCTCACACTAACCCTAAACCTAATCCTCAATTTAACCCTTACCCTAATCCTAACCCTTATTCTAACCCGAAACCTAACCCTATACCTCACCCTTAACGAAACCCTCACTCTCAGCCGAAACCTCACCTTTACCTTTACCATCATCCTCAACCTAACCCTCAACCTAACACTAAACCTCGTCCTAACCCTCACCCTAACCATAAACCTAATCATAACCCTAAACCTAAACCTCACCCTCAACCTCACACTCATCCTAACCCTAAACCTAAGCCTAAGCCTTACCCTAACCCTCACCCTCACCCTAGCCGTCACCCTAATCCCAATCCTAACACTAACTCTCATCCTAACCCTCAACCTAACCCTAAACCTAACTGTCACCCTAACCGTAATCCTAACCCCCACCCTCAGCTTCAGCCTAACCCTAAGCCTAAGCCTAACCCTTACCCTAACCGTCACACTCACCCTCACCCTAAGCCTAACCCTATCCCTAAACCTCAAACTAACCCTTTCCTTCACCCTAACCCTAACACTAACCCTAGCCCTAAACCTCACCCTAACCCTCCCCCTAAACCTAAGTCTAACCCTAAACCTCACCCTCACCCTATCCCTAACCCTAACCCTAAATCTCACCCTACAACTCACCCTAACCCTAACCCTCACCCTCAGCCTCAACCTCACCATAAATCTAAACCTTTCCCTAACAATAACACTAACCCTAAACTTAACCCTAAACCTAAACATAACCCTCACCCTCAGCCTCACCCTCACAGCAAACTTAAACCTAACCATAACACTAAAAATAACCCTAACCCTAACCCTCATACTCTCCTCCACCATCACCCTCAGTCTAACCCTAAGCCTATCCCTAATCCTAACCCTAACCTTAACCCTAACCATAACCCTTACCCTCAGTGTCACCCGCACCGCAATCTTAATCCTAATCATAACACTAACAATAACCCTATCCCTAACCCTAACCCTAATCCTAATCTTCACCCCCACTCTCACCATCAGCCTAAACCTAAGCCTAATCCAAACCCTAAACCTAACCCTAAACCTCACCGTAACACTATCAATAAACCTAAACCTAACCCTAAACATAACCATAACCCTAAACATAACCATAATCCTCAGCCTCACCCTCACCCTAACCCAAACCCTAACCCTAACCCTCACCCTAACCCTAACCCTAACCCTAATCCTCACACTCACCCTCACCCTAACCCAAATCCTAAACCTAAACCTATCCCTAACCCTAACCCTCTCCCTAACCCTCACCCTTACCCTTATCCTAAACCTAATCCTAAACCTAAGCCTAACCCTCACCCTCACCCTAACCCTCACCCTATCCCTAACTCTAACACTAACCGTAACCCTAACCCTCACCCTCAGCCTAACTCTTACCCTAAACCACAACCTCACCCTAACTATCACCCTAAACCTAAACCTCACCCTAACCCGAACCCTAAACCTCAACCTAACCCTCACCTTAACCCTAACCCTAACAGTAACCCTAAACCTAACCCTCAACCTAACCCTCCCCCTAAACCTAAGTCTTACCATAAACCTCAGCCTTACCCTAACACTAATCCTAACCCTAATCCTAAACCTCACCCTAAACCTAACCCTAACGCTCACCCTCAGCCTCACCCTCACAGTAACTCTAATCCTAACCCTAACAAATACACTAATCCTAACCCTTAACCTAACCCTAACACTAACCATAACCCTAATCCTAACACCTACCTCACCCTAACCCTAATCCTAACCCTAACCCTCACCCTAACCCTAAACCTCACCCTCACTCTAACCCTAACCCTCATCCAAACCCTCACCATAACCCTAAACCTAACCCTCACCCTAACCCTCACCCTCACCCTAACCCTCACCCTATCCCTAACTCTAACACTAACCGTAACCCTAACCCTCACCCTCAGCCTAACTCTTACCCTAAACCACACCCTCACCCTAACTATCACCCTAACCCTAAACCTCACCCTAACCCGAACCCTAAACCTCAACCTAACCCTCACCTTAACCCTAACCCTAACAGTAACCCTAACCCTAACCCTCAACCTAACCCTCCCCCTAAACCTAAGTCTAACCATAAACCTTAGCCTTACCGTAACACTAATCCTAACCCTAATCCTAAAACTCACCCTAAACCTAACCCTAACGCTCACCTTCAGCCTCAACCTCACAGTAACTCTAATCCTAACCCTAACAATAACACTAATCCTAACCCTTAACCTAACCCTAACACTAACCATAACCCTAATCCTAACACCTACCTCACCCTAACCCTAATCCTAACACTAACCCTCACACTAACCCTAAACCTCACCCTTACTCTAACCCTAACCCTCATCCAAACCTTCACCATAACCCTAAACCTAAACCTCACCCTATACCTCACCCTAACCCTAACCCTCACCCTCACCCTCAAACTCACCATAACTCTAACCCTTACCCTAACAATAACACTAAGCCTAAATTTAACCCTTACACTAAACATAACCCTCACCCTCAGCCTCACCCTCACTGCAATCTTAACCCTAACCGTAACACTAAAAATAACCCTAACCCTAAATCTAATCCTCACCCCCACCATTACCCTCAGCCTAAGCCTAAGCTTAACCGGAATCCTAACCCTAACCTTAAACCTAAACATAACCCTCACCCTCAGCATCACCCTCACCACAAAATTAACCATAACCATAACACTAACAATAACCTTATCCCTACCCCTAACCATAACCCTAAACCTAATCCTCACACCCACTGTCACCCTCAGCCTAAACCTAAGCCTAATCCTAAACATAAACCTAACCCTAACCCTCACCTTAACACTAACACTAACCCTAACCCAAACGTTAACCCTAACCCTAACCATAACCCTCACCATAACTCTAAACCTCACTCTAACACTTCCACTCACCCTAACACTAACACTAAGCATAACACTAACCCTCACCCTCACCCTAGCCCTCACCTAAACCCTAGTTCTAACCCTCACCCTCACCCTAACCCTAACCCTCATTCTCACCCGAAACCTTACACTAACCCTAACCCTAATGCTCAATCTAAACCTCACCCTAACCGTAAACCTCACCCTTACCCTGACCCTAAACCTAAACCTAACCCTCACCTTTATCTTAACCCTCACCCTCACGTTTACCCTTACCATCCTCCTCACCTTAACCCTCACCCTAAACCTAAACTTCATCCTAACCAACACCCTAATCGTAAACCTAACCATCACCCTAACCCTAACCCTCAACCTCAACCTCAAACTCAGCCTAAGCCTAAGCCTAAGCCTAAGCCTTACCCTAACCCTCAACCTCACCCTAGCACTCACCCTAACCCTAATCCTAACTCTAACCCTCAAACTAACCTTCACCATCACCCTAACGCTAACCATTAGCCTAACCCTAATCCTCACCCCCATCCTCACCCTCAGCCTAACCCTAACCCTAACCCTCACACTCATGCTCACCCTAACCCTAATCCTAACCCTAACCCTAAATCTAAACCTCAAGCTAACCCTCACCCTAACCTTAACCCTAACACTAACCCTAACCCTAACCCTCGATCTAACCCTCCCCCTAACCCTAAATCTAACCCTAAACCTCACACTCACTGTAACACTAATCTTAACCCTAACCCTAAACCTCACCGTAACCCACACCCTCACCCTCTCCCTCACCCACACCTTAACTCTAACCCTAACAATAAAAATAACAATAATCCTAACCCTAAATATAACTCTAAACCTAACCTTAATACAAACACTCACCCTAACCCTTACCCTAATCCTAACCCTAAACCTAATGCTAACCCTCACCCTCACTGTAACCCTAACCCTCATCCTAACACTCACCCTAACCCTAAACCTAAACCTCATGCTAACACTAACCCTAACCCTCACCCTCATCATAGTCCTCACCCTAACCCTAATCCTAACCCTAATCCTCATCCTAACCCTCACCCTCACCCTAACCCTAACCCTAACACTCACCCTAACACTAACCCTAACCCTAACCCTCATCCTAACCCTAAACTTAACCTGAACCCTAACTCTCACCCTAACCCTAACCCTAACACTCACCCTAAACCTAACCCTCACCCTCACCCTCATCCTACCCTAAACCTAACCCTAACCCTAACCCTAAACCTCACACTCACCCTAAACCTTACCCTAAAAATAATCCTAACCCTAAGCCTAACCCTTACCCACACCCTAACCCTCGAACTACCCTACCTCTAACACTAACCCTAACCCTAACCCTCACAATCAGACTCGCCCTAACCCTAACTCTAACCCTAAACCTCACCCTCACCCTAACGCTAATCCTAACCCTCACCCTAACCCTCAATCTAACTCTCAACCTAAACCTCAACCTCACCCGAACCATAACACTCACCCTCACCCTAGCCCTCACCCAAACACTAATCCTAACCCTAAACCTCATTCTAAACCTCCACCTAAACTTATGACTAACCCTCACCCTAACCCTAACTTTCTAACCCTCAACCTCACCCTCAGCCTAGCCCTAAGGCTAACCCTAACCCAAACCCTAAACCTCACCCTAACCCTAACCCTAACACTAAACCTAACCCAACCAAAACCATAACCCTCACCTTCAGCCTCACCATCACCGAAAACTTAACCCACACCATAACAGTAACAATAACCCTAACCCTCACCCTAACCCTAAACCTAAACCTCACCCTCAACCTTACCCTCAACTTAACTCTAACCCTAACCCTAACAAGAAACCCAAACCCTAAACCTAACCCTAACCCTTACCCTCAACTAAACTCTAAAACTAACCCTAACAATAGCCCTAACCCTAAACTTAACCCTAACCCTCACACTCACAGTCACTCTAACCCTAACCCTAACACTAAAGCAGACCCTAACGCTAACCATAAGCCTCACCCTCACTCTGGCCCTTACCCTAACCCTAAAACTAACCCTTATCATAACCCTAAACTTCATCCTAACCCTCACCCGAACCCTAAAACCCTAACCCTCACACTAGCCCTCCATCTAACACTAAATCTAACCCTAAACCTCCCCCACACCTAACCCTAACCCTCACCCTCACCCTCATCCTCTGCCTAACACTAAGCCTAACCCTAACTCCAACCCTAACCCTAACACTAACCCTAACCCTAACCCTCATCCTAACCCTCAACCTCACCTTAGCCCACACCCTAAACCTAAGCCTAAGCCTAACCCTCACCCTAACTCTCACTCTAAACCTAACCCCAACCCTCACCCTAATCCTAACCCTCACCCTGACCCTAACTCTAATCCTAACCCTAACTCTAACCCTAACCCTCACACTCAACCTCACCTTAACCCTAGACCTAATCCTAAACTTATCCCTAACCCTCACCCTCACCCTAAACCTCACCCTAACCCTAACACTAACAGAAAACCTAACCCTAACCCTAAGCATAACCCTCACCATCAGCCTAACCCTCACCATAAAATTAACCCAAACCATAACACTAACAATAACCCTAACCCTCACCGTAACCCTAACCCTAACCCTAAACCTAACCCTAACCTTAACCCTAATCCTAAACCTAAACCTAAACCTAAACCTAACCCTAATCTTAACCCTCAGCCACACCCTCAAAGTAACCATAACCCTAACCCTAATCCTTACAATAACCCTAACCCTAAACCTATCCCTCATCCTAACCAAATCCTTCACCCTAACCCTAACCTTCACCCTAACACATACCCTCATCCTAACCCTAACCCTAACCCTTACACTCACCCTAATCCTTACCCTAATCCTAATTCTAACCCTAAGCCTAACACTCACCCTCACCCTAACCCTCACCCTAACCCTAACACTAACCTTATCCCTAACCCTCACATTCAGCCACCCCCTAACCCTAACTCTAACCCTAAACCTCCCACTCCCCCTAACCCTAACCCTAACCCTAACCCTAAACCTCACCCTAACCCTACCCCTACACCTCACCCTCACCCTAGCCCTCACCCTAACACTAATCCTAACCCTAACCCTCAACCTAACCCTAACCGTCACTGTCACCAAAACCCTTACCCTAAAAATCACTCTAACCCTAAACTTAACCGAAACCCTAACACTCACCTTAACCCTAACCCTAACCTTCACCCTAACCTGAACCCTCACCCTCACCCTCAGCCTAACCCTAAGCCTAAGCCTAACCCTAACACTAAACATTACCATCACCCTAACCATCAACAAAACCAGAACCCTAATCATAACACTAAACCTCACCCTAACCCTAAACTTAATCCTAATCCTAACCCTAACCCTAACCCTGACCCTCACCCTAACCCTCACCTTAACCCTAACCCTAACACTAACCATAACCCTATTCCTCACCTCAATCTCATCCTAACCATAACAGTAACCCTAAACCTCACCCTCATCCTAACCCTCACCCTAAACCTAAACCTCATCCTAACCCTAGCCCTAAAGCTCACTCTCACCCTAGCCCTCACCCTAACCCTAATCCTAACCCTAACCCTCATCCTAACCCTTCCCCTAACCCTAAACCTAACCCTCACCCTAATGCTAACCCTCACCCTCAACCTCACCCTCAGCCTAACCCTAAGCCTAACCCTAAACCTAACCCTAACACACATACTCACCCTCACGTTTGCCCTAATCCTAACCCTAAAACTAACCCTAACCCTCATGCTCACCCTAACCCTCACCTTAACCCTAACGCTAACGTTAACCCTAGCCCTAAAGCACACCCTCAGCCTCACCCTAACCCTAACCCTAAACCTCACGTTCACCCTAACCCTAACCCTCACCCTCACCCTAGCGCTCACCCAAACCCTAATCCTAACCCTAAACCTCAACCTAACCCTCCTCCTAACCCTATGACTAACCCTCACCCTAAGGTTAACTTTCTCACCCTCAACCTCACCCTCAGCCTAACCCTAAGCCTAACCCTAAACCTGACGCTAACACAAACACTCACCCTCAGCCTAACCTTAAGCCTGAACCTAAAACTAACGTTAACCCACACACATACCCTCAAACTAACCCTAATCCTAACCCTAAGACTTACACAATCTCTCCCCCTAACTCTCACCCTTACCCTAACCCTAACACTATCCCTAACCCTAAATCTCAACCTAACCCTCACCCTAACCTTGACTCTAACCCTAAACCTCACCCTCACCCTAACCGTAACTCTAACCCTAACCCAAACCCTAAACCTCACCCTAACCCTAATCCTAAACCTAACACTGTCCCTAACCCTCACAATAATCCTCACCCTAGCCCTCAAACAAACCCTAATCCTAACACTAAACCTCATCCTAAACCTCACCCTAACCCTAAACCTAATCCTCAACCTCACCCTTACCCCCAACTTAACTCTAACCCTAAGCCTAACAACAACCCTAACCCTAAACCTAACCCTAATCCTCACACTCACCGTACTCTAACCCTAACCTTAACACTAAACCTCATCCTAATGCTAACCATAAACTTCACCCTCACTCTAGCCCTCACCCTAACACTAATCCTAACCCTAAACCTCATCCTAACCCTCACTCTAACCCTAAAAGCCTAACCATCACACTAGCTAAATATAACCCTAAACCTCACCCTCACTTAACACTAACCCTCACCCTCACCCTCACCCTCCGCCTAACACTAAGCCTAACCCTAACTCCAACCCTAACATAAACCACACACTCACCCTCAACCTAACACTATTCCCAACACTAACCCCATTCCTAACCCTCACCCTAGCCTTCACCCTAACCCTAATCCTAACCCTAAACCAAACACTAACCATAAGCCTAACCCTAAATCTCACCCTAAACCTAACCCTAACCCTCACCCTCACTGTAAGTGTAACCCTAACCCTAACCCTAACAATAACCCTAACCCTAACTCTAACCCTCACCCTAACCATAACACTCACCCTAACCCTAACCCTCACCCTAACACTTACCCTCACCCTTACACTAAGCCTAACACTAACACTAACCCTCACACTAATCTTAAAACTTAACCTAACCCTAAAACTCACCCTAACCCTAAACTTAACCCACACCCTCACCATAACCCTAATTGTCACCCTAACCCTCACCCTAATCCTAAACCTCAACATAAACCTCACACTAACCCTAACCCTAATTCTTAATCTAACCCTCACCCTCAACCTAACCCTAAGTGTAACCCTAACCCTAACCCTCACCCTAACCCTAACCCTTATCCTTATCTTAACCCTCACCCTCAGCCTAACCCTCACCTTTATGGTACCGTCACCCTCACCCTAACCCTAACCCTCATCCTAACCCTCACCCTAACCGTAACCCTAACCATCACCCTAACCCGAACCCTTACCCTCAACCTCATCCTCGGACTAACCCTAAGCCTAAACCTAACCCTAACCCTCAAACACACCCTAGCCCTCACCCTAACCCTAATCCTAAACCTAACCCTCCTCCTAACCCTCACCCTAACCCTAAAACTAACCATCACTCCAACCGAAATCCACACACCCAACCTCACCCTAACCCTAACCCTCACCCTCACCGTAACTCTAACACTAACCCTAACAATAACACTAATCCTAACCCTAAACCTAACAATAAACCTAATCATATATCTAACCCTCACCCTCAGCCTCACCCTCACTGCAAACGTAACCATAACCATAACACTAAAAATAATCGTAACCCTAAACCTAACCCTAACACTCACCCTCACCCTAACCCTTATCATAACCCTAACCCTCACCCTAACCCTAACCCTCACCATAATCCTAACCTTCATCCTATCCCTCACCTTAACCCTAACCCAAACCCTAAACTCACCCTAAAACTAACCCTAACCCTCACCCTCACCCTACCCCTCACCCTAACCCTAATACTAACCCTAATCCTCATCCTAACACTCACCCTAACCCTAACCCTAACCCTCACCCTAACCCTAATCCTCACCCTAACTGTCAAACTAACCCTAACCCCCACCCTCACTGTAACCTGAACGCTAAAACTCACCCAAAAACTAAAATTAACCCGAACGCTAATTCTCACCCTAACGCTAACCCTAACCCGAACCCTAACCCTAACCCTCAACCTTACTCTCAACCTCAGCTTAACCCTTAGCCTAACCCTAAACCTAAGCCTAACACAAACACTCACCTTAAAACTAAACCTAATACTAATCCTAATCCTAACCCTAACCCTCACCCTCATCCTAACCCTCACCCTAACCCTAACACTAATCCTAACCCTAACCCTCACCCTAACCCTCACCCTAGCCCTAACTCTAACCCTAAACCTCACCCTCACCCTCACCCTAAACTTAACCCTAACCCTAAATCTCACCCTAACACTAAACCTCACCCTCACCCTCACCCTCAGCATAACTCTAATCCTAACCCTAACAATAATACTAATCCAAACCCTAACCCTAAAGCTAAAGCTCACCCTAATCCTCACCCTAAGCCTAACCCTAAACATCACCCTCAGCCTCACCTTCACCGTAAACTTAAATCACCCTCATTGTAACCCTAACACTAAACCTCACCCTAACCCTAAACCTAACCCTAACCCTAAATCTCACCCTAACCCAAACACTAACCCTCAACCTATCTCTCACCCTAACCCTAATCATTCTCACCCTAAACCTCACACTAACCCTAACACTAATCCTCAATCTAACCCTCACCTTCACTCTAACCCGAACCCGAACCCTCACCCTTACCATAACCCTCACCCTCAGCACAACTCTCACCTTTACTCTTACTGTGACCCTCATCCTAACACTCACCCTCATCCTAACCCTCACCCTAACCGTAACCCTAAACATCACCCTAACCCTAACCCTCACCCTCAACTTCAGCCTCAGCCTAGCCCTAAGCCTAAGCCTAACCCTAACCCTAAACCTTACACTCACCCTAGCCCTCAGCCTAACCCTAATCCTAACCCTAACCCTCATCCTAAACGTCAACCTAACCATAATATGAACCATAACTCTAAACCTAATCCTCATCCCCACACTCACCCTCAGCCTAATCCTAAACCTAAGCCGAACCCTAACCCTAACCCTCACACTCACCCTCACCAGAACCCTAATTCTAATCCTAACCTTAACCCTAAACCTAAACCTCAACCTAACCCTCACCCTAACCCTAACCCTAACCCTAAACTTAACCCAAAACCTAACTCTCACCCTAAACCTAACCCTAACCCTCTCCCTAAACCTAACCCACACCCTCACCCTCACCCTCAGCCTAAACCTAAGCCTAAGCCTAACCCTAACCCTCACATTCACCCTAACCTTAACCCTAACCCTAATCCTAACTCTAACCCTCACACTCTCTGTAACCCTTACCTTTACTCTTACTATCACCCTCATCCTAACCATCACCCTAAACCTAACCCTCATCCTAACCCTCACCCTCACCGTAACCCTTAACATCACCCTAACCCTAACCCTCACCCTCAACTTCAGCCTCAGGCTAATGCTAAACCTAAGCCTAAACTCACCCTAAACCTCACACTCACCCTAGACCTCACCCGAACCCTAATCCTAACCCTAACCCTCATCCTAACCCTCAACCTAAACATAACCAGAACCATCACTCTAAACCTAATACTCATCCCCAACCTAGGCCTAAGCCTAACCCTGACACTAACACTCATCCTCAGAGTAACCCTTACCCTAACCCTCACCCTAAAACTAAACTTAACCCGAAACCTAACTCTCACCCTAAACCTCACCCTAAACCTCACCCTAAACCTAACCCTCACCCTCACCCTCACCCTCAGCCTAATCTTAAGCCTAAGCCTAAGCCTAACCCTAACACTCACACTCACCCTAACCTTAACCCTAACCCTAACCCTAAACCTAACCCTAACCCACACAGTCACCCTCACCCTAACCCTAATCCTAACCCTATCCCTAACACTATCCCTACCCCTAACTCACCCTAACCCTAACCCTAACACTAACACTAACCCTAAACCTCATCCTAACCCTCATTCTAACCCTGACTCTAACCCTAAACCTCACCCTCACCCTAACCCTAACTCTAACCCTAACCCAAACCCTAAACCTCACTGTAACCCTAACCCTAACCCACACCCTCAATGTAACCGTAAACATAAACCTTACCCTAACAATAACCCTAACCCTAACCCTAAACCTCACCATAACCCTAGCCCTAACACTAACCCTAAATCTCAACCTAACCCTCACCCTCACCCTCACCCTAACCCCAACCCTAACCCGAACCCTAAACCTCAACCTTACCCTAACCCTCACCCGCACCCTCACCCTCACCGTAACTCTAACCCTAAACCTAAGAATAACACTAACCCTAACCCTAACCATCACCATAACCCTAATCCTAACCCCCAAACTCACCCTCAGCCTTACCCTTAGCCTAAGCCTTACCCTAAACCTAACCCTCAAACTCACCCTCACGCTAACCCTAATTCTACTCTAACCATATCCCTAAACATCAACATAAACCTCAGCCTCACCCTAACCCTTACAATAAACCTAACCCTAACCCTCACCCTAAACCTCCACCTAACCCTAACTCTAACCCTAAAACTTACCCTCACCCTAACCCTAACCCTCACCATAAACTTCACTGTAACCCTCACCCTCAACATCACCCTCAATCTCACTGTAACTCTAACACAATACCTAACAATAAGATTAACCCTAATCCTAAACCTAACGCTAACCTTAACCCTAACCGTAAACCTCACCCTCAGCCTCACCTACACCGCAAAATTAACCCTAACCTTAACACTAACAATAACCCTAACCATAACTCTAAACCTAAATCGAACCCTAAACCTTGCCTTATCCTCACTCCCAACCTCACCCTCAGCCTAACCCTAAGAATAACCCTAACCCTAACCCTCACCGTATCCCAAACCCTAACTGTAACCCTAACCCTAACCGAAACCCTAACCCTAACCCCAAACCTAACACTAACCCTAACCCTAAATCTCACCCTCACCATCACCTTAACCCAAACAATAACCCTAACCCTCACCGTAACCCTAAGCCTAACCCTAACCCTAACCCTCACACTCACCCTCACCCTAACCCTAATCCTAAACATAACCCTATCCCCAACCCAAACCCTCACCCTAGCCCTCAACCTAACCCAAATCCTAACCCTAAACCTCATCCTAAACCTCACCCTGACCCTAACCTTAACCTTCACACTAACCCTAACCCTAAACCTAAACTTCACCCTAACCCTAAACCTAATCCTCACCCTCACCCTTACCCTCAACTGAACTCTAACCCTAACCCTAACAATAACCCTAACCCTAAACCTAACCCTAACCCTTGCACTCACCATAATTCTAACACTAACCTTAACCGTAAACCTCACCCTTACGCTAACAATAAGCCTCACCCTCACTCTAGCCTTCACCCTAACCCTAATTATAACCCTAAACCTCATCCTAACCCTCACCCCAAACCTAAAAGGCTAACCATTACACTAGCCCTCAACCTAACACTAAATTTAAACCTAAACCTCACCCGCACCTAACCCTAACCCTCAACCTCACCCTCAACCTCTGCTTAACACTAAGCCTAACCCTAACTCCAACCCTAACCATAACCCTAACCCTAACGCTAAACCTCACCCCAACCCTCACCCTAACGCTCAACCTCACCCTAGCCCACACCCTAAACCTAAGCCTAAGCATAACCCTCACCCTAACACTCATTATAACCCTAACCCCAACCCTCACCCTAACCCTAACCCTCTCCATCACCCTCATTCTAACTCTAATCCTAACCCTAACCCTAACCCTAACCCTCACACTCACCCTCACCTTAACCCTAGAACTAATCCTAGCCTTAACCCTCACCCTCACCCTCACCCTAAACCTCACCTTAACCCTAACCCTAACCATAACCCTAACCATAACCCTCACCCTCAGCCTCACCCTCACCGCAAACTTAACCCAAACCATAACACTAACAATAACTCAAACCCTCACCCTAACCCTTACCCTAACCCTAAACCTAACCCTAACCCTAACCCTAAATCTAAACCTAACCATAACCCTAATACTAACCCTCACCCATACCCTCACAGTAACCATAATACTAACCTTAACCCTTACAATAACCCTAACCCTAACCCTATGCCTCATTTATACCATATCCTTCACACTAAACTTAACCCTCACCCTAACACTTACCCTCACACTAACACTAACTCTAACCCTAAAATTAACCCTCACATTAAACCGAACCCTAACCCTAAACCTCAACTTAAACCTCACCCTCACGTTAACATGAACACTAACCCTAACCCTAAACCTCCCCCTCCCCCTCCCCCAACCCTATATCTAACCATAAACCTCACCCTAATCCTAACCCTAACCCTCACCCACACCCTCAAACTCACCGTAACTCTAACCCTAACCCTAACAATAACACTAAACCTAACCCTAACAATCACCATAACCCTAATCCTCACCCCACCCTGAGCCTCACCCTCACCTCAAACTTAACCCTACCCATACCACTAACAATAACCCTAACCCAAACCCTAATCCTAATCCTCACCCCCACCCTCATCCTCACCCTAACCCTGACCCTAACCTTAACTCTAAACCTAAACCTCACCCTCAGCCTAACCCTAACTCTAACCCTAACCCTAACACTAAAACTCACCCTAACTCTAACTCTAACCCTCATCCTAACCCTAACCCTCACCCTCACCCTCACATTTACCCTAACCCTAAGTCTAACCCTGAACCTATCCCTAACACACACACTCAGCCTCACCCTAACACTAATCCTAACCCTAAACCTAACCCTCTCCCTAACTCTCCCCCTAACCCTAAACTTAACACGAACACCAACCCTCACCCTCATCCTAACCCACACACTAAACCTAACACTAAACCTAACCCTAACCCTCACCCTAACCCTCACACTAACACTAACACTAAACCTAAACCTCACCCTCAACCTTACCCTAACCCTAACCCTAACCCAAACCTCACCCTAACCATAAACCTCACCCTCACACTCACCATAACTCTAATCCTAACCCTAACAATAACACTAATCCTAACCCTAACCCTAAACCTAACCTAACCCCCACCCTAACTCTAACCCTAACACTCACCTGCAATCTCAACCTCACAGTAACTCTAACCCTAACCCTAACAATAACACTAACCCTAACCCTAACCATCACCCTAAACCTATTCCTCACCCCACCCTCAGCCTCACCCTCACTGCAAACTTAACCCTAACCATAACGCTAACAATAACCCTAACCCTAACACTAACACTAATCCTCAGCCCCACCCTCATCCTCAGCCTAACTCTAAGCCTAACCCTAACCCTAAGACTAAACCTCACCGAAACCCTAACCCTAACCCTATACCTAACCCTAAACCTAAACCTAACCCTAACCCTAAACCTTAACCTAATCCTTAGCTTCACCCTCACCCTAAACCAAACCCTAACCCGAAACCTCACCCTAAGCCTAAGCCTAAGCCTAAGCCTAACATTAACTCTAACCCTCACCTTAACCCCAACACTAACACTAACCCTAACTCCAACCCTAAACCTCACACCCACCCTAACCCTAACTCTAATCCTAACCAGAAACCTAAACTTCATCCTAGCCCTAACCCTCACCCTCAACCTCACGCTCACCGTAACCATAACCCTAACAATAACCCTAACCCTCATCCTAAAGATAACTTTCACCTTAACCCTAACCCTTGCCCTAACACTTACCCTCACCCTATCACTAACCCTAACCGTAACACTAACCCTCACAATAACCCTAACCACCACCCTAACGCTCACCCTAACTCTGACCCTAACTCTCACCTTCACCCTAGCCCATACCCAAACCCTAACCCTATGCCTAACCCTCACCCTAACCCTCACTCTAAACCTAACCCCAACACTCACCCTAACGATAACCCTCAACCTCACCCTCATCTTAACTCTAATCCTAACCCTAACCCTAACACTCACCCTCACCTTAAGGCTAATCCTAATCCTAATGCTAAGACAAACTCTCACCCCCACACTAAACCTCACCCTCACCCTAACCCTAACACTAACCCTAACCCTAACCCTAACCCTAAACCTAAACCTAACTCTAACCCTAAACCTCACCCTCACCCTAACCGTAACCCTAACCCTAATCATAAACCTCAGCCTAAACCTAAACCTTACCCTAACACTTACCCTCACCTTAATACTAACACTAACCCTAACATTAACTTTCACACTAATGCTAACCATCACCGTAAACCAAAACCTCATCCTAACCCTAACCCTAACACTCAATGTCACCCTAAGCCTCACCCTAAATCTAACCCTCATCCTAACCCTTAACCTCTCACTAACGCTAACATTAATCCTCATTCTAACCCTCAACCTCACCCTAACCCTAACCCGAACACTCACCCTTACCATAACCCTCACCCTCAGCATAACCCTCAGATTTCTCTTACTGTCACCCTCATCCTAACCCTCACCCTAAACCTAATCCTCAGCCAAACCCTCATCCTAACTGTAACCCTATCCATAACCCTAATCCTAACCCTCAACGTAACCCTAAACGTAACCCTCATCCTAACAATCACTCTAACCTTAACCCTAACCATCAACTTAACCCTAACATCACCCTCACCTTCAGCCTCAGCCTAACCCTAAGCCTAAGCCTAACCCTAACCCTAAACCTCACACTTACCCTAGCCCTCACACTAACCCTAATCCTAATCCTAACCATCATCCTAACCCTCAAGCTAACCATAACATGAACCATCACTCTAAACCTAATCCTCATCCCCACACTCACCCTCAGCCTAACCCAAAGCCGAAGCCTAACCCTAACCCTAACCCTCACACTCACACTCACCCTAAACTTAATCCTAACCCTAACCCTAAAACTAAACCTCAACCTAATGCTCACCCTAACACTAACCCTAACCCTCACCTTCACCTTAGGCCTCACCCTAACCCCACCCCAAACTTAACCTGAACCCTCACCGGAACCCGAACCCTAACACTCACCCTAACTCTACCCCTAACCCTAAACCTAAACCTAACCCTAGGCCTAACACTAACCCTCACCCTCACCCTTGCCCTCACCCTAACCCTAATTGCAACCCTAAAACTCATCCAAACACTCACCCTAACGCTAATCCTAACCCTTAACCTAACACTAAACCTAATTCTAACCCTCAACCTAACTGTAATCCTGAACCTTACCATAACCCTAACCCTAACCCTCACCCTAATACTAAACCTTACTCAAACCCTAACCCTATACCTCACCCTAACCCTAACCATCACCCTCAAACTAGACCGCAACCTAACCCTAATCATCATCCTCACCCTAAACCTCACACTAACCCTAACACTAATCGTCATTCTAACCCTTACCCTCAACCTAACCCTAACCCTCAACCTAAACCTAAACCTCACACTCACCATAAACCTAAAGTGAAACCTCACACTATCCCTAACCCTAACCCTAACACTAAACCTCACCCTAACCCTAACCCTAACCCTCACATGCACCCTCACCCAAATGCTAATCCTAAACCTAACCATATCACTAACCCTAACCCTCACCCTAAACCTCACCCTAACCCTAACCCTAAAACTAACCCTAACTCTAACCGTCACACTAACTGTCACCCTAACACTAACTCTAACCCTAAAACTCACTCTCACCCTAACCCTAAACCTAAACCTCACCCGAACCCTAAACCTCAACCTAACCCTAACCCTCATCCTGACCCTCGCACTAAACCTAACCATAACACTAACCCTCACCCTAACACTTACCCTGACCCTAACCCTAACCCTAAACCTAACCCGAACGTCACCCTAAACCTAACCCTCATCCTAAACCTAAGCCTCACCCTCACCCTAACCCTAACCCTCATCCTAACCTTAAACCTAAACCTAATGCTAATCCTAAACCTCACCCTCACCCTAAACCTCACCCTAACCCTCACCCTCACCCTAACTAACTATAACCCTCCCACTAAACCTAAACCTCACCCTAACCCTAACCCTAATCCTCACACTAAACCTAACCCTCACACTAAATCTAACCCTACCACTCAGCATAACTCTCACCCTATGACTTATCCTAACACTAATCTTCACCCTATCCCTAAACTAAACCCTAACCCTCAACCTCACCCTAACCCTAATTCTAACACTAACCCTCCTCCTGGTCCTAACCCTCACCCTCACCCTAAACCTCACTCTAACAGTTACCCACACCATAACCCTCACCCTAGCCCTAAACCTAAACCTAACCTTCAACATAACCCTCACGCTAACCCTAAATATAACCCTAACCCTAACCCTCACCCGAACCCTCAGTGTAACCCTAACCCTCACCCTCTCCTTAACCCTCAACCTAATTTTACCCTCAACCTAACCCAAACCCTAAACCTAAACCTAACCCTCACACTAACCCTAACCCTTACCCTCAGCCTAAACCTTATAGTAACAATAAACCTAACAGTAACCCTCACCCTGAACCAAACCCTAACCCTAAACCTAACACTCAACTTCCCCTTCCCCCTCAACCTTACCCTAAACCTAAACCTAATCCTAACCCTAATGCTAACCCTCACCCTCACCCTCACCTAACCCTAACACTAACAATAACCCTAACCCTAACCCTAACCCCCACCCTCACTTTCATCTTCACCCTCAGCCCAACCCTAACCCTTACTGTAAACCTAAACCTCACCCTCACCCTAAACCTAACCCTAACCCTCACCCTCAGCCTCACCCGCACCCACACACTCACCCTAACCCTCACCCTCACCCTCACCCTCACACTAACCCTCAACCTCAACCTAAACATCACCCTAACTCACACCCTCACACTAACCCTAATCCTAACCCTCACCCTAACCATAAACCTCATCCTAACTCTCACCCTACCCCTAACGCTAACCCTAACTCTCACCCTCACACTAACCCACACCCTAAATCTTAACCTCACACTAACCCTAAACCTAACCCTAACCTTTACACTAACCCTAACCCTCACCCTAACCCTATCCCTACACCTCACCCTGACTCTCATCCTAACCCTCAACCACACCCTAATCCTCACCCTCACACCAACCCTCACCCTCACCTGAACACTTACCCTCACTCTAACACTCACAGTCACAATAAACTTCACCCTAACCCTAACTCTCACTCTAGCCATCATCTTAAACCTCACCCTAACCCTAACACTCAAGCTAACCCTACCCCTCACCCTCACCCTCACACTAAACCTAAACCAAATGAGAACCCTCACCCTAACCCTAATCCTCATCCACAACCTAACCCGAAATCTCACCTGAACCCATACCCACCCGCAAACTCTCATCCGCAACCTAAACCTCACCCTCACCCTAAACATCACCCAAACCCGAACCCTCACCCTAACCCTAACCCTAACCCTACCCCTCACCCTAACCCTACCCGTCAACATAACCCTTACCCTCACCATAACCCTTACCCTCACTATAACCATAACCCTCACACTAACCTTAAACCTCACCCTAACTATAACCCTAACCCTAACCTTCACCCTCACCCTGATCTTCACCTCAGCTTAAACGTAAACCTAACCCTCAACCTAACCCTACCCCTCACCCTCACACTCACAGTAAACCTAAAACTAATGATAACCCTCACCCTAACCCTAATCCTCAACCCACACCCTAACCCGAAAACTCACCTGAACCCATAACCACACCCAAACTCTCATACTCACCCTAAACATCAACGAAACCCTAACCCTCACCCTAACCCTAAACCTTAACCTAACCTTCACACTAACCCTAACCCTAACCCTAAGATTAACCCTCATCCTAACCCTAACCCTAACCCTAATCCTAACCCTCACCTCAGCCTCACCCTAACTCTATACCTAAACCTAAACCTAACACTCACCCTAACCGTAACCTAACACTATCCATAACCCTCACCCTAACCCTAAACCTCAACCTATACCTCATCCTCAACCAAACCCTAAACCTAACCCTAACCCTCAACCTAACCCTAACCCTCACACACACCCTAAACCTCACCCTAACCCTTACATTACCCCTTTCCCTAACCATCACCCTAACCCTAACCATAACCCTAACCCTCAACCTAACCTTAACCCTACCCCTCACCCTCACCGTCAAACTAAACCCTAAACATAATGCTAACCCTCACCCTAACCCTAATCATCACCCACACCCTAACCGGAACCATCATCCGAACCCTCACCCTCATCCAAACCCTCAATCCCACGCTAACCCTCACCCTCACCCTAAACATCACCCAAATCCTAACCCTAACCCTAACCCTGACTCTAACCCTAACCCTCACCCTAACACTTACCCTCATCCTAAACCTAACCCTAAGCTTCACCCTCACCCTGACCCTCACCCTCAGCCTAATCCTAACCCTAACCCTATTCCTAATCCTAACTCTCAGACTCACACTTACCCTAAACCTAACCCTAACACTCACCCTCATCCTTACACTAACCCTATCCCTAACCCTCACCCTAACCCTAACCCTCACCCTACACCTCACTCACACCCAAACCCTAATCCTAATAACCCTAACCCTCACCCTACACCTCACTCACACCCAAACCCTAATCCTAACTCTAAACCTCACCGTAACCCTCACACTAACCCTAACCCTCATCCTCACACTACACCTCACCCTAAGCCTCACCATCACCCTAACTCTAATGCTAACCCTAACCCTCACTTTCACCCTATCCCTCAACCTAACCCTTACCCTTACCCTAATACTAACCCTCACCCTCAACCTAAACCTCACCCTAACCCTTATCCTCAGAATAACCCGCAAACTAACCCTAACCCTAAACCTACCGCTCACCCTAACCCTCACCCTAACCCTAACCCTAACCCTCACCCTTATCCTAACCCTCACCATCACCCTAACCATCACCCTAACCCTAACCCTCACCCCAACCCTAACCCAAACCCTCACCCTAAACCTAACCTCAGCTTAACCCCCACCCTCATCCTAATCCTCACCCTAACAATTACCTAACCGAAACCCTCACCCTCACCCTGACCCTAAACCTCACACTAACCCTCACCCTCAACCTCCCCTTCCCCCTCATCATTATACTAACCTTAACTCTAATCCAATCCCTAACCTTCAATCCCACCCTCACCCTAAACCTAACCCTAACGCTAATCCACACGATAACCCTCACCCTAACCCTAACCCTCATACTAAACCTAAACCTCACCCTAACCCTAACCCTACCCCTCACACTACCCCTCACCCTAACCCTAACCCTAACCCTCACACTCACTTTCACCCTCACCCTCAGCCTAACCCTAACCCTAACCTTACCCTAACCATAACCCTCACCATAATCCTCCACTTAACCCTGACCATAAACCTCACTCTAACCCTAACACTAACCCTAACCCTAACTCTCAACCTAACGCTAACCCTAAACCTCACCCTAACCCTTACCCTCAAACTAACCCTAACCCTCACCCTGACCCTCACACTTAACCTAACCATAACCCTAACCCTCACCCTAACACTTACCCTGACCATAACCCTCACACTACACCTAAACCGAACCCTTACCCTAACCCTAACAATAATCCTAAACCTAAGCCTCACCCTCACCCTCACCCTCACCCTAACCCTAACCCTCACCCTAACCTTAAACCTAAACCTAAAGCTAACCCTAAACATCATCCTCACCCTAAACCTCACCCTAAAATTTACCTTCACCCTAACCCTAACCGTAACCCTCACACAAAACCTAAACCTCACCCTAATCCTAAACCTAACCAACACCCTAAACCTAACCCTCACCCTACCCCTAACCCTAAACCTCACACTAAACCTAAGCCTCAACCTAAACCTAACCCTACTCCTCAGCCTAACCCTCACCCTAAATCTAAACGTAACCCAAATCCTCAACCTATCCCTCACCTTAACCCTATCCCTCACCCTCAACCTCCCCTTCCCCCTCAGCTTTACCCTAACCGTAAACCTAATCCTAACCCTCAACCTAAACCTCACCCTAACCCTAACCCTCAGCCTCACCCTAACCCTCACCCTAACCTTTACCATCAACATAACCCAAACCTGAACCCTAAACCTAACACTCACACTAACTGTAAACCTAATCTTCACCCTATACTTTATACTAACCCTAAACCTAACCCCAACCCTCACCCTAACCGGAATCCTCACACTAAACCTAAACCTAACCCTAACCCTGACCCTAAACCTCATCCTAACCCTAACCCTAACCCTCACACTAACCTTAACCCTCACCCTCACGCTAACCCTCACCCTAAACCTTACCCTCACCCTAAACGTATCCCTAAACCTAACCCTAACTCTAACTCTCACACTAACACTCACCCTCACCCTAACACACACCCTCACACTAAACATAACCCTAAAGCTAACACTCACCCTAACCCTAACACTAACCCTCATCCTAACACTAACCCTCACCCTCACCCTCACACTCCCCCAACCCTAACCCTCTACTTCACCCTAAACCTCACCCTAAGCCTTTCCCTCACCCTAACTCTAATCCTAACCCTAACCGTAACCCTCACCCTAACCCTAAACCTATTCCTAACCCTCACCCTAACCCTAACCCTCACCCTACCTCACACTTACCCTAACCCTCACCCTAACCCTTATTATCACCCTAACCCTAACCCTAACCCTCACACTAAACCTAACCCTCACCCAAACTCTAATGTTACCCCTCACCCTAACCCTCACCCTCAAACTAACCCTAACCCTAATCCTCACCCTATCCTTAATCTTAACCCAAAATTCACCTTAAGCCTCACCCTCACCCTCACCCTAATGCTAACCCTAACCCTCAGCCTCACCCTAAACCTCACCCTAACACTTACCCTCACCCTAACCCTAACCCTCACCCTCACACTAAACCTCACCCTAACACTTACTCAAACCCTAACCCTCACCCAAACCCTAAACCTAAACCTAACCTTGATGCTAACACTCACCCTCAACCTAAACTTCACCCTAACACTTACCCACAGCCTTACCCTCACCCTAACCCTAAACCTAAACTTAAACTTGACAATAACCCTCACCCTAACCCTAAAACTCACCCTCACCCTATACCTCACCCTAACACTTACCCAAACCCTAAACCTCACCCAAAACCTAAACCTAAACCTAACCCTAACCTTGATGCTAACACTCACCCTCAACCTAAACTTCACCCTAACACTTACCCACACCCTTACCCTCACCCTAACCCTAAACCTAAACTTAAATTGACCCTAACCCTCACCCTAACCCTAAAACTCAACCTCACCCTAACTCTCACCCTAACATTTACCCTCACCCTAACCCTTACCCTAGCCCTAAACATAACCCTCACATTAACCCTAACCCTAACCCACAGCCTAATCCTTATCCTAACCTAAACCTAGCCCTAAACCTCACCCTAACCTAATCCTAAACCTCAGCCTAACCCTCATCCTAACCCTAACCCTAATCCTAACCCTCATCCTCACCCTAACTGTAACCCTAAACCTAAACCCAACACTCACCCTCACAGTTACCCTAACCCTAACACTGTCCCTAGGCCTCAACATAAACCTAACCCTCACCCTAATCCTAAACTTAACCTTCACCCTCAAACTCACCCTAACTCTTACCCAAAACCTAACCCAAACCCTCACCCAGACCCTCAACTTAACCCTCAGCCTCACCCTAAACCTCACCCTAAACCTAAACCTACCCCTCTCCCTACCCCTCACCCTGATCCTAATGCTAACCCTAACCCTCAACCTAACCCGAAACCTACCCCTAACGCTATCCCTCACCCTAAACCTAATGCTCACCCACACCCTAACCCTCACCCTCACCCGAAGCCTCATACTCACCCTAACTCTCACCCGCACTCTAAACATCACCCAAACCCTAACCCTCACCCTAACCCTTACACAAACCCTAATCCAAACCCTCACACTCACCCTAACCCTCAGCCTAACCCTTTCCCTTACCCTGAACCTAACCATAACCCTCACACTAACCGAAACCCTCACTCTAACCCTAACCCTAACGCTGGCCTTAACCTTCCCCCTCACCCTGACCCTCACCCTAATCCTATTCCTAATCCTAACACTCACCCTCACCCCAAACCTAACCCTAACCCTAACCCTAACCATCACCCTCACCCTCTCCCTCAACCTAACCCTCACCCTCACCCTAAACATCACCCTAACCCTAACCCTCACCCTCAACCTAACCCTAACCCTCACCCTGAACCTAACCTCAGCTCAATCCTCACCCTCGCCCTAATCCTCATCCTAACCATAACCTTTACCTAACAGAAACTCTCACCCTCACCCTCAGCCTATCCCTCACCCTCACCCAAGCCCTCACCCTAACCCTAACCTTAACCCTCACCCTCACCCTCAACCGCCCCTTCTCTCTCAGCCTTACTCTAACCCTAACAATAACTCTAACCCTAACCCTAACCCTAAAACTCATCCTAACCCTAATCCTAACCCTAACCCTCAACCTCGCCCTCACCCTCATTCTAAACCTCAACCTCACTCTGAACCTCACCATCACACTAACCCTCACACTAACCCTAACCCTCACTCTAGCCTTAACCCTAACCCTCACCTCACTTCCACCATCACACTCAGCCTAACCCTAACTCTAAACCTAATCCTAAACTAACCTCACCCGCACCCTCACCCTAACCCTTACCCTCAAAATCCCCTTCCCCCTAACACTAACACTCAACCTCACCCTAACCATCACCTTAACCCTAACCCTCACACTGAACCTAACTCTAACGCTCACCCTAACCCTCACCCTCAAACTAAACCTCACCCTAAACAGAATCCTCACACTAATCCTAACCCTAACCCTAACCTTCACACTAATCCTAAACCTCAACCTAACCATATCCCTCCACCTCAACCTAAATCTCACCCTAACTCTAACCCTAACCCTCACCCTAACCCTAAATCTAAACCTAACCCTCATCCTCACCCTAACCCTCACCATCACGCTAATGCTCACCCTAACCCTAACCCTCACCCTAAACCTAACCCTCAACCTAAACCTAACCCTCACCCTGACCCTCACCCTAAATGTAACCGTAACCCTAACCCTCACCCTCAACCTTACTTTAATCCTAACCCTCACCCTAAACCTAACCCGCACCCTAACACTAACCCTCACAATAACCCTAACCCTAACCCTCACCCTCACCCTCACCCTCAACCTAACCCTAACACTAATCCTAAACCTAACCCTAAATCTAAACTTCACACTAAACCTAAGTCACTCTATCCCTAACCCTACCCCTCAGCCTAACCCTCACCCTAAACCTTACCCTAACCCTAATCCTCACACTATCCCTAATCTTAACCCTAAACCTCACCCTAACCCTCACCCTCACCCTAACCCTAATGATAACCTTAACCCTCACCCTCACCCTAACCCTCAACCTTACCCTTACCCTCACTCTAACCCTTACCCTCACCCTATGCCTAAACCTCACCCTCGCCCTAACCCTCACCCTAACACTTACCCACACCTTCACCCTAACCCTAATCCTCACCCTCACCCTAACCCTAACCCTAACCCTCACCCAAACCCTCACTCTTACAGTCACCCTCACCCTCAGCCCTTACCCTAATCCTAACCCTCACCCTCACCCTAACTCTAACCCTAACCCTAACCCTCACCCTCACCCTAACCATATCCCTAACCCTCACCCTAACACTAAAACTCACCCTATATGTCACCCTCACCCTAACCCTAAACCAAAACCTAATCCTCACCCTAAACTTCACCCTAACCCTAACACTAACCATAACCCTCATCCTCACAATAAACCTCACCCTATACCTTACCCTCACCATAACCCTAACCCTAACCCTAATCCTCAACCACACCTAACTTCACCCTCACCTGAACCTTCACCCTCACCCTCACCCTCACCCTCATCCACACATTAAACATCACCCTAACACTAACACTCACCCTCACGCTAATCCTCACAATAACCATAACCCTGACCGAAAAGAAACCCTCAACCTAACCCTCACACTGACCCTCACCCTGACCCTAGCCCTCACCCAAACACTAACCCTAACCCGAACCCTAATCCTCACCTTCACCCTAACCCTCACCCTAACCCTTACCCTCACCCTGACCCTAACGATAACCCTAATCATAACCCTCACACTAGCCGTAACCCTCACCCTAAACATAACCCTAAACCTAACCCTAACCTTCACCCTCACACTGACCCTCACCCTCACCGTAACTCTAAACCTATTCCTAATCCTAACCCTCACAATCACCCTCAACCTAAACCTAACCCTAACACTAACCCACACCCTCACTGAACACAAACCCTCATTCTAACCCTAAGCTCAGCTTAACCCTCACCCTCAACCTAATCCTCACCCTAACCCTAACCCAAACGTAAATGTAACTCTCACCCTCACACTAACCCTCATCCTCACATTAGCACTAACCCTATCCCTAACCATAACACTTACCCACACCCTAACCCTCACACTCATCATCACTCTAACCCTAATCCTAACCCTAATCCGAACCCTAATGCGCACACTACCCCTCTCCCTAACCCTAATTGTAACCCTACTCCTCACCCTCATCCTATCCCTCACGCTCAGCCGAATACTCACCCTCAACCTAAACCATACTCTCACAATAAACATCACCCTAAACCTAACCCTAAACCTAACTCTAACCCTAACCCCCACCCTAACCCTAACCCTCACCCTAACCCTTACACACAACATAATCCTATCCCTCACTCACAAACTTACCATCACCCAAACACTTACCCTCACCCTAACCCTCACCCTAACCCGCAACCTAACGCTCACCCTAACCCTAACCCTCACCCTTGCCCTAACCCTCACCCTAACCTTTATCCTCACCCTCACCCTAATCCTCACCCTAACCTTTACCCTGATGCTAACCCTAAACATAAACCTAACCCTCAAACTAGCCCTAAACCTAACCCTCAACCTAACCCTTATCCTATCCCTAAACCTAACCCTAACCCTCACCCAAACCCTAAACCTAACCCTCACACTAACCCTAAACCTAACGCTCAGCCTAACGCTCATCCTAACCCTAACCGTAACCCTAACCCTCACCCTAACCATAACCCTAACCATAAAACTCACCCTATCCCTAACACTCCCCCTCACCCTCAGGCTAACTCTAATACTAACCCTAAAACTCACCCTCACCCTAACTCTAACCCTAAACCTAATCCTAAACCTCACCCTCACCCTAACCCTAACCCTAAACCTATCCCTAACCCTCACCCTAACCCTAACCCAAAACCTGTACCTCACCCTCACCCTAACCCTAACACTAACCCTCATACTGAAACTCACCCTAACTTTACCCTCACCATAAACCTAACTCTAACCCTAATCCTCACCCTAAACCTAAGCCTCATCCACACCCTAACACTCACCCTAACCCTAAACCTAACCCTATTCCTAAACCTAAGCCTCACACTTAAACTCACCCTAACCCTACACCTAACCCTTACCCTCACACACACCCTCACCCTAAACCTCACTGTCACCATCACCCTCACCCTAACCCTAACCCTACCCTTCACTCTAACCCTCACACTAACCCTAACCCTAATCCAAACCCTCAACCTAACCCTAACGCTAACCCTAACCCTCACCCTCACACTAACCCTAAACCTAACACTAACAATCAACCTAACCCTAATCCTCACCCACACCCTAACCTTCACCCTCACCTTAACCCTCACCCTCACCCTAAACCTCACCCTAACCCTAATCCTAACCTTCACCCTAACTCTAACCCTTACACTAACCCTAACCCTAACCCTAAACCTCACCCAAACCCTAACCCTCACACTCACCCTCACCCTAACCCTAACCCTAACCCTAACCCTCACCGTAACCCTAAACCTTAAGGTATACCTAACCCTCAGCATCAACATAACCCTAACCCTAATCCTCGCCATAACACTAACCCTCACCCTAACCCTCAGCCTCACCCTAAACCTCACCCTAACTGTAACCCTCAACCTAAACCTCACCCTCACCCTAATCCTCACCCTAACCCTAACCCTAACCATTACCTAATCGAAACCCTCAACCTCACCCTCACACTCACCCTAACACTCACCCTCACCATAGCCCTCACCCTAAACCTAAACTTCACCCTAACCCTAACCATAAGCCTCACCCTCACCCTCATCTTAAACCTAACCATAACCATAACCCTAATCCTAACCCTAACCCTCACGATCACCCTCACACTAATTCTAAACCAAACCCTAACCCTCACCCTCAATGTCACCTAACTCTAACCCTAACCCTAATCCTAATTCTAACCCTCACCCTCACCCTCACCCTAAATCTAACCCTAACCCTAATCCAGACCCTCACCCTCACACTAACCCTAATACTCACCCTATCCCGAACACTAACCCTAAACCTCAATCTAACCTTCACCCTGAACCTAACCCTAATGCTAACCTGAACCCAAACCCTCACACTAACCCTCACCCTAACACTTACATTCACAATAACCCAAACCCTCACCCTCACAATAACTCTCACTATAACCATTAGATTCACCCTAACCTTAACCCTAACATTAACCCTAAATCTCACCCTAACCCTCTCCCTAACCCTAACCCTCAAACTCAACCTAACCCTCACCATAAACCTTGCCCTCACCCTAACCATAACCCTAAACCTAAACCTCACACTAACCCTAACTCTAACCTTCAGCCTAACCCTCATCCTAACCCTTACCCTAACCCTAATCCTAACCCTAAGTCTCACCCTCACCCTCACCCTAAGCATAACCCTAACCCTTACCCTCATGCTAACCCTCACCCTCACTCTCACCCTATTACTATCCCTAACCCTAACTATAAAAATAACAGTAACCCTAACCCTAACCCTCACCCTCACCGTCACCCTACCCATAACCCTAACCCTAACCCTCAACCTCAACGTCACTCTCAACCTCAACCTGAAACTCAAGCTCACCCTCACCCTAACCCTCACACTAACCCTAACCTTCAACCTAACCCTAACCCTAACCCTCACCTCACCCTCACCCTCACCCTCAGCCTAAGCCTTACACTAACCCCAATCCTAATGATAAGCCTTACCCTCAACCTAAACCTAATCCTAATCGTCAAACTCACACTCACCCTCACACTCACCCTAAACCTCACACTCAAACTCACCCTCACCCTAACTCTCAGCGGCACCCTAAAATCACCCTAACCCTAACCCTCACCCTAACCCTAACCCTTACCCTCACCCTAACCTAACCCTCACCCTCAGCATCACCCTCACCCTCAGCCTAAACCTACTGCTACCCCTAATCCTAATCCTCACCCTCAACATAACTCTAACCCAAAACCAAATTCTCCCCTTCCCCCTCACCCTTACACTAACCCTCACTCTAAACCTAACCCTCACCATCAACCTCAACCTCACCCTCAGCCTAACCATAGTCCTTACCCTAATCCTAACCCTCAACCTACCCCTGACCCTAACCCTAACGCTAACCCTAACCCTCACCCTAATCCTCTCCCTCACCATAGTCCACACCCTAACACTAACCATGAACATAACCCTCACCCTCACCCTAACCCTAACCCTAAACCTAACCCTCACCCTCACCCTAAACCTAACGCTCACTCTAACCCTTACCCTTACCCTAAACCTAACCCTAATCCTAAACCTAACCCTAACCCTAACACTCACCTTCACCCTCACCCTAACCCTAACCCCAACCCTCACCCTCAACCTAACCCTAACCCGAATCCTAACCCTAACCCTCACCCTAAACCTAACCATACCACTCACCCTAACCCTAACCCTAAACCTAACCCTCACCCTCACCCTCACCCTCTGCCTAACACTAACCTTCACCATAATCCTAACACTAATCCTCACCCTCATACTCACCCTAACTCAAACCCGAACCCTAACAATAACCCTCACCCTAACCCTAACCCTATCCCTAACCCTCATCCTAACCCTAAACCTCATCCAAACCCTAAATATAACACTCAACCTCACCCTAACCCTAACCCTTACCCAAACCCTATACCTCACCATAACCCTAACCCTAACCCTAACCCTCACCCTCACTCTAAACCTAACCCTAACCCTTACCCTCACCATAACCTTTACCCTAACCCTAAACCTAATACTCACACTAACTCTAACCACCACCCTCACCCTATCCCTCACCGTCACCTTAAACCTCACCCTAACACTAACCGTCATCAACACCCTAACCCTCACCCTCACCTTCACCCTCACCCTCACCCTCACCCTCACCCTCACCCTAACCCTCACCCTAACCCTAACCCTAAACCTCACCCTAAACCTAACCCTTGCCTTCACCCTCACCCTCACCCTAAGTCTAATCCTAAGTCTAACCCTAACATTAACCCTAACCCAAACCCTCACACTCACCCTCACCTTAACCCTAATCCTAATCCTAACCCTAAACCTCAACCCCACCCTAAACCTCACCATAACCGTAACCCTAACACTAAACAAAACCCTCACACTAACCCTAAACCCTAACTCTAACCCTCACCCTACCCCTAACCGTAAACCTAACACTCATCCTCACCCTAACCATCACCCGAACACTTGCCCTTACCCAAACGCTCACCCTAAACCTAACCCTAAAGCACACCCTAAACCTCACCCTAAACCTAACCCTAAACCTCACCCTAGCCCTCACCCTTAGCCTAACCCTAACCCTCACCCTCACACTAAATCTCAACCTAACCCTTAACCTCACGCTAACCCTAACCCTAACCCTTACCCTAACCCTCACACTAACCCTAACCCTCACTCTCACCCTCACACTCCACCTAACACTAAGCCTATACCTAACCCCAACCCTAACCCCAACAATAACCCTAACCCTAACCCTCACCCTAACCCATACCCTAAACCTAACCCAAACCCTCACCCTAACCCATTCCCTAACCCTAACCCAAACCCTCACACTCACCCTAGCCCATACTCTATCCCTAAGCCTAAGCCTAAACCTCACCCTAACCCTCACCCTCACCCTCACCCTAAGTCTAATCCTAACCCTAAATCTAACCCTCACACTCACCCTCACCTTAACCCTAATCCTAATCCTAACCCTAACTGTCACCCCCACGCTAAACCTCACCATAACCCAAACCCTAACACTAAACCTTACCCTAACCCTCACCCTAACCTTAACTCTAATCCTAAACATCACCCTCACCCTAATCCTAAACTTAACCCTAACCCTAAACATCACCCTAATCCTTAACCGCACACTAACACTTACCCTCAACCTAACACTAACCCTAACCCCAACACTAACCCTCACACTAACCTAACCATCACTCTAAACCTAAACCTTACCCTAAACCTAACCCTCACCTTCACCCTAAACCTAACACTAACCCTAACCCTCATCCTAAACTTAACCCTCAACCTAACTCTAAGGCTAAACCTCACCCTCACCCTCAACCTAAAACTAAAACTAACCCTAACCCTCATCCTAATACTAACCATAACCCTAATGCTAACCATAACCCTCACCCTCACCCTAACCCTCACCCTAACCCTAACCCTAACCCTAACCCTAATCCTCACGCTATCCCTACCCTAACCCTCACCCTCATCCTAGCTCTCACCCTAAACCTAATCCTAACCCTCACCCTCACACTAACCCTAATGCTAACCTTACACTCACCCTCACACTAACCCTCACCCTAACCCTAATCCTAACCCTAACACTCACCCTCACCCTCAACCTCACCCTAACCCTAACCATAAACCTGATCCTCACCCTATGCCTAATCCTAACCCTCACCCTCACCCTAGCCCTCACACTAACCCTAACCCTAACCCTACAACTCACCCGAACCGTAACCCTAAACCTAACCCTAACCTGCACCCTAAGCCTAACCCTAACACTAACCCTCACCCTAACACTCAGCCTAAACCTAACCCAAACCATCACCGTAAACCTAACCCTCCCCCACACCCTAACCCTTACACTCACCGTAGCCCTCACACTAACTCAACCCTAAACCTACCCCTCACCCTAACCATCACCCTAAACCTAACCTTAAACCTCACCCTAAGCCTAACCATAACCCTCACCCTAACCCTAGCCCTCACACTCACCCTAACCCTAACCTTCACCATCACCCTCACACTCACCCTAACCCTAACACTAAACCTCACCCTAAACTTAACCCTCACCCTAACCCTAACCCTCACCCTCACCTAATCCCTAACCCTCACCCCAACCCTCTCCCTAACCCTAATGCTAATTCTAACCCTTACACTCAACCTAACCCTCACCCTCACCCTCACCCTCACCTAATCCTCACCTTAACCATAACCCTTACCTAAACGAAACCCTCACCCTCACCTTCACCTTAACCCTCACACTCACCCTAGCCCTCACAATATCCCTCACCCTAACCCTAAACCTCACCTTCACCCTCACCCTCACCAATACTCTAACCCAAAGTCTAGCCCTCACCCTAATCCTAACCTCCACCCTAACCCTAACCCTCACCCTCACCCTCACCCTCAGCCTAACCCTAACTCCAATCCTAACCTTAAACCTCACCCTCACTCTAAACCTAACCCTACCCCTAACCCTAACTCTCACCCGAAACCTAACCTCCACTGTAACCCTAACCCTGACACTAACCCTAATCCTAAACCTAAAGCTCACCCTGACCCTAACCCTCACCTAATCCTTACCCTCACCCTAACACTCACCCTAACCCTAACACTAACCCTCACACTAAACCTAAACGTCACTGTAACCCTAACCCTCACCCTAACCCTAACCCTAACCCTAACTCTCACTCTCACCCTAGCCCTCACCGTAACCCTAACACTAACCATAACACTCAACCTCACCCTAAACCTCACCCTAACCATAACCCACACCCTAACTCTTAGCCTAACCTTAACCCTCACCCTAACACTAACCCTAAACCTAACCCTCACCCTAACACTAACCCTCACCGTAACACTCACGGTAACCCTAACCCTCACTCTCACCCTAACCCTCACCCTAACCCTTAACCTCACACTAATCCTAACCCTAACTGTAACCCTAATGTTATTACTAAACCTAACCATCAATTGAAATCTATCGGTACCCCTCACTCTAGCCCTCACCCTAACTGTAACACTAACCCTAATGCTAAACCTCACCCTCACCCTCACCCTCACCCTTACCCTTGCCCTCACCCTCGGCCTAATCCTAACCCTAACCCTCACCGGAACCCTCACCCGCACCCAATCCTCACCCTTACAGTAAAACTCACCCTCACTCTAATCCTCACCATCACCCTTACACTTACTGTCACCCTAACCCTCACCCTAACCCTAACCCTCAACCTCACCCTAACCCTAACACTCACCCTAAAACTTATTGTCACCCTAACTCTCACCCTATCACTAACCCTAACCCTAAAACTCACCCTAACCCTCACCCTCAACTTAACACTAACCCAAACCCTAACCCTCAACCTTACCCTCACTATAACCCAAACGGTAAACCTAAAACTCACCTTCACCCTAACCCTAACCCTTACCTTCAACCTAACACTAACCCTAACCCTAACCCTCACCCTCACTCTCAACCTAACCCTACCCCAACGCTAACACTCACCCTAACCCTAAACTCCACCCTAACCCTAATCCTGACTCTAACGCTAACCCTAACCTTAACCCTCACCCTAACCCTCAACCTAACCCTTATGCTCACCCTAACCCTAAACCTAACCCTCACATTAACCCTAACCCTCATCCTAACCCAAACCCTAAACCTAACCGTACCCCTCATCCTCACCTTCACCCTCACCTTCACCCTCACCCTAACCCTAACCCTAATGCTAACCTTAACCGTCACCCTCCCCCTCCCCCTAAACCTAAACCTAATCTTAACCCTCACCCTCACCGTCATCCTCAACCTCACCCTAAACCTAACCCTAACAATAACGCTAACCCTAACCCTAACCTCACTCTAACCCTCACCCTCACCCTCAGCCTAAGCTTAACCCTAACCCTATTCCTAATCCGAAACCTAACCCTCTCCCTCACCCTCACCCTAACCCTAAGCCTATACCTAACTCTAACCCTCACCATCACCCTCACTCTCACCCTAAACGTAACTCAAGCCTTCAACCGAACCCTCACCCTCTCCCTCCACCTAACCCACACCCTCATCCTAAACATGACCCTAACCCTAATAATCACCCTAACCCTAAGCCTCACCCTCACCCTTACCCTAACCCTCACCCTCGCCGAAACCCTCAGCCTAAACCTAACTCTAATCCTAACACTAAACCTCACCTGCACTCTAAACCTAATCCTACACCTAACCCTATCCCTCACCCTAACCCTCACCCTATCCCTAACCTCCACCCTAACCCTAATCCTCACACTAACCCTAAACTACCCTAACCCTCACCCTAACCCTAAAGCTCACCATAAACCTTACGCTCACCCTAACACTCACCTTAACCCTAACACTAATCCTCACACTAAACCTAACGCTCACCCTAACCATAAACCTCACCATAAGCCTAAAGCTAACCCTAACTCTCACTATCACCCTAGCCCTCACCATAACCCTAAACCTAACCCTAACCCTCAACCTCACCCTAAAACTCACCCTAATCCTAACCCTCACCCTAACACTTACCTTAGCCCTAACCCTCACCCTAACCCTAATTTAAAGCCTCACACTACCCCACACCCTCAACCTCACCCCAGCCTATCCCTAACCCGAACACAAATCCTAACACTCACCCTCACCCTTACTCCCAACCTAACCCTACCCCTAACGCTAACACTCACCCTAACCCTAACCTCCACCCTAACCCTAATCCTGACACTAACCCTAACCCTAACCCTAACCCTCACCCTAACTCTTACCCTCACCCTAACACTCAGCCTAACCCTAAACTTAACCCTCACCCTCACCCTAATCGTCAACCTAACCCTTAACCTCAACTTAACCCTAAAGCTAACCCTCATACTAACCCTAACCCTCATCCTAAACCTAACCCTAAACCTAACCGTAACCCTCATCCTCAACCTCACCCTCACCCTCAGACTAACCCTAACCCTAACCCTATTCCTAAACCTAACCCTCACCCTCACCCACACACTAAACCTAACCCCAATCTTAAACCTCACCCTCATCCTCAACCTCACCCTAACCCTAACCATAACAAAAACCCTAACCCTAACCCTAAACCTAACGATCACCCTAATCATCAACCTAAACCTAATCCTAAATATAACCCTCTCCCTCACCCTCACCCTAACCCTAATCCTAACCCTAACCCTCACCCTAACCCTCAGCCTCACCCTCAACCTCAACCTAAACCTAACCCAAACCCTCAAACGAACCCTCACCCTCACCCTCCACCTAACACTCACCCTCAACCTAATTCTAACCCTAAGCCTCACCCTCACCCTAACCTTAACCCAAACCCTAACACGCAACTTAACCCTCAACATACCCCTAACTCTAACCCTGAAAATGTCCCTCACCCTAATGCTCTCCCTAAGCCTTACCTTCACCCTAACACTTACCCTAACCCTAACACTCAACCACACCCTAATCCTCATCCTAACCCTTACCCTCAGCCTAAACCTAACCCTAACCCTCACACTAAACCTGCCCCTCACCCTAACCCTAAACCTAACCATCACCCTAACCCTTAACTTCATCCTCACCCTAAACGTCACACTTATCCGAAATCTCACCGTAACTCTAACCTTAACTCTCACCCTCATCATCACCCACACGCTAACCCTAACCCTAACCCTCACCTTAACCCTAAAACTCACCCTAATCCTCACCCTAACCCTCACTCTCACCCGCAACATCACCCTAACCCTAACCCTAACCCTAACCCTCACCCTAACACTTACCCACAGCCTAACACTAACCCTAACTCTAACACTAACCCTCACACTAACCATAGCCCTCACCCTAACCCTAAACCTCATCCTAACAATAACCCTAACCCTAAACCTCACCCTCACACTAGCCCTCACCCTAACCCTCATTTTAACCCTAACCCTCAACCTAACCCTTACCCTCATCCTCACCATAAACCTCAAACTAACCCTAACCCTAATCCTCAATCGAACCCTCAACCTAAACCTAACCCGAACCCTTAACCTAACCCTCACCCTAACACTAACCCTCACCCTTATCTTAACAATCACCCTCAGCCTAACCCTCACCTTTACCCTTACCATCACCCTCACCCTAACCCTCACCCTTACCCTAACCCTCACCCTAGCCCTCACCCTAACCCTAACCTTCACCCTCACACTCACCCTCACCCTCAGTGTAACACTAACCCTACCACTTTTCCTAACCCTAAACCTCACCCTCACCCAAACCGTCACCCTAACTGTAACCCTCACACTGAACCTAACCCTCAACCTAAACCTAACCCTACCCCTCACCCTACCCCTCACCCTAAACTTAACCCTAACCCTAACCTTCAACCTCAAGCTAGCCCTCACCCTAACCCTAATTCTCACCCTAACCCTCATGCTCACCCTAAACCTCACACTAACCCTAACCCTAATCCTCAATCTAACCCTAACCCTAACCCTTACCCTAAACCTCACCCTAACCCTAATCCTCACCCTTAACCTAACCCTCACCCTCAAACTAACCCTAAACATTACCATCACCCCAATGCTCATACTGACCCTCAACCTAACCCAAACCCTCATCCTAACACTCACCCTAACTCTAACCCTATCTATCACTATAACTCTAACACTCACACTCACCATCACCATCAGCCTAAAGCCTATGCCTAAGCCTAACCCTAACCCTATCCCTCACCCTCCCACTAGCCCTCATCCTAACCCGTATCCTAACCCTAACCCTCATCCTAACCCTCACACTCACCATATGGCTAACCATCACCCTAAGCGTAATTCTCACCTGCACCCTCACCTTCAGCCTAACCCTAAGCCCAAGCCTAATCTTAACCCTAACCCTACACTCACCCTCACACTAACCCTAATCCTAACCCTAAACCTAATCCTAACGCTTAACCTCAACCTAACCCTCACCCTAACCCTAATGTTAACTGTAAGACTAACCCTAACTCTAACGCTCACCCAAACCTTCACCATCAACCTAAACCTAACCCTAACCCTCACCCTCACCCTCACCCAAAATGCAAGTGTAACCCTAAACCTAATATTAACCCTAATGTTAACCCTAAAACTAACCCTAACCCTAACCTTCATCCTCAGCCTCACTCTATCTGCAAATGTAACCCTAACCATAACACTTACAATAACCCTAACCCTAATCCTAACCATCACCCTCACCCGAATCCTAATCCTAACCCTAACTCTCACCCGAAACTTAACCTTCCCCCTCACTGAACCCCTAACCCTCATCTTAACCCTCATCCTGACCCTAACCCTAACCCTCACCCTAAAATTTAACGTACCCTAACCCAAAACCTAACCCTCAACCTAACCCTCACCCTCACCCTAACCCTAACCCTAACCCTAAACCTCACATTAATGCTAACCCTAAACCTACACCTCCCCCTCCCCCTCATCCTAACTCTAACCCTAAACCTCACACTCTCCCAATCCCTAATCCTAACCCTAACCCTAAACCTCACCATAACCCTAACCCTAACCATCACCCTCACCTTCAACCAAACCATAACTCTAAACCTAACCCTAACATTAACACTAATCCTAAACCTAACACTAACCCTAACCCTAACCCTAAACTTCACCCTCTACCTCACCCTCACTGCAAATGTAACCCTAACCATAACACTTACAATAACCCTAACATTAATCCTAAACATCACCCTCACCCTAATCCTAATCCTAACATGAACCCTCACCTTAACCCTAACCCTCACCCTCACTTTAACCCTATACCTCTTCTTAAGCCTCATCCTAACCCTAAAACTAATCCTCACCCTAATGCTTAACCTCACCCTAATCCTAAAACTAAGCCTAACCTAAACCTCACCCTAAACCTCATGGTCACCCTAACCTTAACCCAAACCCAAACCCTCAACCTAACCCTCACCCTAACCCTCAACCTAACCCTAATCCTACTTCTCACCCTAACCATCATGCTAACTCGAAACCTCACCCTTACCAAAACCCTAACCTTAACCCTAACCCTAAACCTCTCCTTAAGGCTAATTCTAACCCTAACCCTAACTCTCACCCTCACCCTCTCCCTCAGCCTAACCCTAAACCTAGACCTAGCCCTAAACCTAACCCTCACACTCACACTCACCCTAACCCTAATTCTAAACCCAACCCTAACCCTCACACTAAAGCTCACCCTAACCCTAATCCTAACCCTAAACCTAACCCTAAACCAAACCCTCACCATCACCCTAACCCTAACTGTAACCCTAAACCTCAACTTCACCCTAACCCTAACTCTAACCCTAACCTAACCCTAAATCTCACCCTAACCCTAACCTTATTCCTGACCCTCACCCTCATCCTCACCCTCAGCGTAACCCTAAACCTAAACCTCACCATAAACCTAACCCTCACCATAACACTTACCCTCACCCTAAAATTAACCCTAACACTAAACCTCACACTAACCCTAACCCTCACCCTAATTCTAACCCTCACCCTCACCCAAACCCTAACCCTAAACCTAACCCTCACCCTAACCCTAAATCTAACCCTAAACCTCACCCTAACCCTAACCCTCATCCTCACCTTAAACCTCACACTAACCTTAACCCTAATCCTCAATCTAACCCTTAACCTCACCCTAACTCTAACCCTAACCCTTACCCTAAACCTCACACTAATCCTAACCCTCACCATTACCATAACCCTCATCCTCAGCCTAACTCTCGCCTTTAAACTTACCGACACGCTCAACCTAAATCTCACCCTAACCCTAAACTTAACCCAATACCTAACTATCACCCTAACCCTAACCCTAACCCTCACCCTAACCCTCACCCTCACCCTCATCCTCAACCTCACCCTCAGCCTATCTCAAAGCCTAACCCTAACCCTAACCATAACCCTCACATTCACTGTCTCCCTAACCCTAATCCTAATCCTAACCCGAACCCTAACACACAACCTCACCCTAACCCTCACCCTAACCCTAATCCTAAAACTAACCCTTACCCTAACCCTCACCCTAACCCTATCTCTAACCCTAAACCTAAAACTCACCCTGACACTCACCCTAATACTAACCCTAAACTTCACCCTAACCCTAACCCTAAATCTTACCCTCACCCTAGCCCTCACCCTAAACCTAAACCTAACCCTAAACCTCACCCTCACACTAACCCTAACTCAAACCTTAACCCTCAACCTAAACCTCACCCTAACACTAACCCTCACCCTCACTCTCACTGTAAACCTAACCCTAAACCTAACAATAACCCTAAACCTAACCCTAACCCTCACCCTAACCATAGCATTCACCCTAACCCTAACCGTCACCCTAAAACTTACCGTCAACCTTACCCTAACCCTAACACTAATACTAACCCTCACAGTAACCCTAACTCTCAACCTAAACCTAAACTTCGCCCTAACACTAACTCTAATCCTAAACCTCACCCTCACCCTAACCCTCACCCTAACTCTAATTCTAACCCTAACCTTCACCCTAACACTAACCGTAACCCTCACCCTAAACCTCATACTAACCCTAATCCTCAATCTAACCCTCACCCTCAACCTAAACCTCACCCTAACCCTTACCCTAACCCTCACCTTAAATATAACCCTCACCCTTAGTGGAACACTCACCCTCAGCCTAACCCTCACCTTTACTCTTACCGTCACACACACCCTAATCCTCACCCTAACCCTAACCCTGATCCTAAAACTCACCCTAAACCTAACCCTATCCATCACCCTAACCCTAATCCTCACCCTCAACCTCACCCTCATCCTAATCCTAACCCTCATCCTAACCCTCCCCCTAACCCTTACTCCAACCCTCACTCTAAACCTAACCCTCACCCACAAACTCACCCTCAGCCTAACCCTAAGCCTAACGCTAAACCTAACCCTAACACACACAATCACCCTCACACTAATCCAAATACTAACCCTAACCGTCACCCTCACCCTCACCGTCAGTTTAACCCTAAGCTGAACCCTAACACTAACCCTAACTCTCACACTCACCCTAACCCTTACCCTAATCCTAATCCTAATCCTAACCCTAAACCTAACCCTCAGCCTCACCTTAACCCTAACTCTAATCCTAAACCTCACCCTCACCCTCACCCTAACATTAAGCCTAACCCTAAACCTCACCCTAACCCTAACCCTAAACCTCACCCTCACCCTAGCCCTCACCCTAACCCTAATCCTAAACCCTACCCTCATCCTGACCGTCATCATAAACCTAAACCTAATCCTAAACCTCACCCTCACCCTCACCCTCACCCTCACCCTAACCCTAACCCTAAACCTAACACTAACCCTAACCTTCACCCTCACCCTAACCCTCACCTTAACCCTAACATTAATCCTAACCCTAACCATCATGCTCAGCCTCACCCTAAACCTAAATCTACCCCTAAACCTCACCCTGACCCTAACCCTATCCCTAAACGTCATCCTACCCTAAAACTAACCCTCACCCTCACGCTCACAGTAACCGTAACACAAACCAGAACCCTAACAAAAATCCTAACACTAACCCTCACCCTGACCCTAACCATAACCCTCACCCTAACCCTAACCCTCACCCTAACACTTACCCTCACCCTAACACTAAACCTAACCCTAAATCTAACCCTCACACTCACCCTCACCATCACCCTAACCCTAAATCTCACCTTAACACTAACCCTAAACCTCATCCTCACCCCAGCCCTCACCCTAACCCTAACCCTCATCCTCACCCTAAACCTCACACTAACCCTAACACTAATCCTCAATGTAAACCTCACCCTCACCCTAACCTTAATTTAAACCTCACCATAACCCTAAACCCTCACCATTACAGTAACACTCACCCTCAGCCTAACCCTCACCTTTACCCTTACCATCACCCCAACCCTAACCTTCACCCTAACACTAACCCTCACCCTAACCCTTACTCTACCCCTAAACCTCACCCTAACCCTAACCCTAAACCTCACCCTCAACCTCAATGTCTAAGCCTAACCCTTATCCTAACCCTCACCCTCAACCTAGCCCTCACCCTAACACTAATCCTAACACTAACCCTCATCCTAACCCTCACACTAACCCTAACCCTAACCATCACCCTAACCCTAATCCTCACCACGACCCTCACCTCAGCCTAACCCCTCACCCTAACCCTAATCCTAAACCTAACCCTAACCCTCAACCTTACCTTCACTCTAACCCTGACCCTTTCACTAACCCTAAACCTAACACTAACTGGAACCCTAACACTCACCCTCAGCTTCACCCTAACCCCAACTCTAACCATAAACCTCACCCTCACCCTAACCCTAACCCTAATCCTAACCCTAACCCTCACCCTAACCCTAACCCTCACCCTTACCGTAACCCTAACCCTCATCATAACCCTCACCCTAAGCCCATCCCTAACCCTAAACTTTAACGTAACACTAACCCTAGTTCTCACCCTAACCCTATCCCTCACCCTAACACTAATCGTAACCCTAGTCCTCATCATAATCCTCACCCTAACCGTGAAACTAACCCTCATCCTTAACCAAACCCAAACCCTCAACCTAACCCTAACCCTAACGCTCACCATAACCCTAACCCTAATCCTAACACTCACCCTAACCCTCACCCTAACACTAAACCAAACTGTCGCCCTCACTCTCACACTAACCCTAATCCTAACCCTAAACTTCACTCTCAACCTCAACCTTAGCCTAACTCTTTGCCTAAACCTAAACCTAACCCTAACACACACACTCACCATCACCCTAACCCAAATCCTAACCCTACCTCTCACCATCACCCTAACTCTAACAGCAAACCTCACCTTCATTCTAACCCTCATTCTAACCCTAACCCAAACCCTAAACCTGACCCTAACCCTAACCCTATAACTCACTCTCACTGTAACCAAAACCCTAAACCAAACACTAACAATAACCCTAAACCTAATCCTAACACTCACCCTAACCGTAACCCTCACCCTAACCCAATCCCTCACCCTAAAACTTACCCTCACCCTAACAATAACCCTAACCCTAACATTAACCCTCACACTAACCCTAACCATAACCCTAACCCTAAACCTAAACCTAACCCTCACCCTCACCATAACTCTAACACTAACCCTATCCCTAACCCTAACCCTAACCCTCCCCCTAACCCTATATCTAACCCTAAACCTCACTCTCACACTAAGCCTAACCCTAACCCTAAACCCCACCCTAATCCGAACCCTACCCCTCACCTGCTTCCTCACCCTCACCGTAACTCTAAGCATAACCCTAATAATAACACTTACCCTAACCCAAACCATCACCCTAACTCTAATTCTCACCCCCACCCTCACCCTCAGCCTAACCCTAAGCCTAAGCCTAGCCCTCATCCTAACAGTCACCCTCACCCTCACCCTAACCTAATACTAAACCTAACCCTATCCCTAAACCTCAACCTAACCCTCAACATCCCATAAACCTAACAATAACAATAACTATAAACCTCCCCCTAACCCTCCCCCTAAACCTAATTCTAACCCTAAACCTCACCCTCACCCTACCCCTAAACCTAAACCTAACCCTAAACCTCACCCTAAACCAAACCGTAAACCTCACCCTCACTCTAACCCTCACCCTAACCCTAATCCTAAAACTAAACCTCATCCTAACCCTCACACTCATCCTAACCCTAACTCTCATCCTCACTCTAAACCTCACACTAACCCTCACCCTAATCCTCAATCTAACCCTCCCCCTAACCCTAACCCTCACCCTCAACCTCACCCTCAGCCTAACCCTCAGCCTAACCCTAAACCTAAACCTAACACACACATTCACGCTCACTCTAACCATAATCCTATCCCTAAACCTAACTCTAACCCTAACCCTCCCCCTAACTCTCACCCCAACCCCAACCCTAAAACTAACCCTTACCCTAACCCTCAACCTAAACCTTGCCCTAACCCTAACTCTAACGCTAACCCTCACCCTCACCCTAACCCTAACTCTAACCCTAAACAAAAACCTAAACCTCACCCTAACACTAACACTAAACCTAACCCACACTTTCACCCTCAGCCTAACCCTAAACCTCACCCTCACACTCACCCAATCCCTAACCCTAAACCTCACCCTAACCCTAACCCTCACCCTCAACCTCTGCCTAACCCTAAGCCTATTCCTAACCCTAACCCTAATCCTCACACTCACCCTTACACTTACCCTAATCCTAATCCTAACCCTAACCCTAACCCTCAACCTCACCCTAACCCTAACACTCAGCCTCACCCTCACCCTCACCATAACTCTAACCCTAACCCTAACAATAACAGTAATCCTAACCCTAAACCAAACCCTAACCCTAACCCTAAACCTAATGCTAACACTCAACCTCACCCTAACCCGAATCCTAACCCTAACCCTAATCCTAACACTAACCATCACCCTCACCCTAACTCTAACCCTAAACCTTAGCCTAACACTTACCCTAAAGCTCAACTTCACCCTAGCCCTCACCCTAACCCTAATTGTAACCTAATTCTCATCCTAACACTCACCCTAACTCTAAGCCTAACCCTAACCCTAACCCTAAGCCCAACCCTCACTGTAACACTAACACTAACACTAACACTAACACTAACCTTAAACCTAACACTAAACCTTACCCCAATCCTCAGCCTCACCCTCACCCTAAACCAAACCCTAACCCTAACCCTCCTCCTAACTCTAAGCCTAACTCTAACCCTAATCCTAACCCTCACACTCACCCTCAACCTAAACCTAATCCTAAATTTAAGCCTATTCCTAACCCTAACACTCACCCTAACCCTTAGGCTAGACCTCACCCTTACACTTATCCTAACCCTAACCCGCACCCTAACCATAAACTTCACCCTAACACTAACCCTCACCCTAAAGATTACCCTCAACCTAACACTAACCCTAACTGTAACACTAACACTCACACTAACCCTAAACATCACCCTAACCCTAAACCTCACCCTAACACTAAACCTAAACCTCACCCTCACCCTAGCCTTCACCCTAACCCTAATTCTCATCCTCACCATAAACCTCACACTAACCCTAACACTAATCCTCAATTTAACCCTCAACCTCACCCTAACTCTAACACTAACCCTCACCATAACCCCTACCGTAACCCTCACCCTCAGCCTAAACCTCAACTTTACACTTACCATCACCCCCACGATAACCCTCACTGTAACCCAAACTCTCACTCTAACCCTAACTGTACCCCGAAACCTCACCCCCACCCTAACCCTAACTCTAACTCTAACCCTAATACTAACCCTTAACCTAACCCTAACCCTAACCATCACCCTAACCCTAATCCTCACCCCCACCCTCACCCTCAGCCTAACCCTAAGCCTAAGCCTAACCCTAACACTAAACCTCATACTCACCCTCACCCTACCCTAATCCTAACCCTAAACCTAACCCAAAACCTAAACCTCAACCTAACCCCCACCCTAACCTTAACCATTACATTTACGCAAACCCTAAGTCTCGACCTAACCCTCCAAATAACCTAAATTTAACCATAACCCTCACCCTCACCCTAAGCCTAAACCTAACCATAACCATAAACCACAACCTAACCCTCACTCTAACCTTAACCCTAACACTTACCCTAACCCTAACTCTCGACCTAACCCTCCAAATAACCTAAATCTAAACATAAACCTCAGCCTCACCCTAACCCTAAATCTAACCCTAAACCTAAACCTCACCCTAACCCTAACACTCACCCTCACCCTCACCCTCACCATAATTCTAACCCTAACCCTAACAATAACAGTAATCCTAACCCTAAACCTAACCCTAACCCTAACCATCAACCTAACACTCAACCTCACCCTAACCCTAATCCTAACCCTAACCCTCACCCTAACCCTAACCATCACCCTCACCATAACCCTAACCCTCAACCTAACCCTCACCCTAACCCTAAACCTAACCCTAAACCTTACCCTAACACTAACCCTAATTCTCACCTTCACCCTAGCCCTCACCTTAACCCTAATCATAAACCTAATCCTCATTCTAACCCTGTCCCTAAATCTAAGCCTAACCCTAACCCTAACACTAACCCCAACCCTCACTGTAACGCTAACACTAACCCTAACACTAACACTAAACCTTAACCTAACCCTAATCCTCAGCCGCAGCCTCACCCTAACCCAAACCCTAACCCTAAACCTCATCCTAACTCTAAGCCTAATGCTAACCCGAATCCTAACCCTCACACTCACCCTCACCCTAAACCTAAACCTAAACCTCACCCTATCCTTAACCCTAACCCTCACCCTAACCCTTAGCCTAGCCCTCACCCTTACACTTATCCTAACCCTAACCCTCACCCTAACCATAACCCTCACCCTAACCCTAAACCTCACCCTAACACTTACCCTCAACCTAACACTAACCGTAATCCTAACACTAACCCTAAACATCACCCTAACCCTAAACCTCACCCTAACACTAACCCTAAACCTCAACCTCACCCTAGCCTTCAGCCTAACCCTAACCCTCATCCTCACCATAAACCTCACACTAACCCTAACACTAATCCTCAATCTAACCCTCAACCTCACCCTAACGCTAACTCTAACCCTCACCCTAACCCTAACCCTCAACCTTACCGTAACCCTCACCCTCAGCCTAACCGTCACCTTTACCGTTACCGTCACCCCCACGCTAACCCGCACCCTAAACCTAACCCTCCCCCTAACTAAAACTGTACCCCTAAACATCACCCTCAACGTAACCCTTACTCTAACCCTAACCCTAACACTAAACCTCACTGTAACCCTAACCTTAACGCTCACCCTCACCGTAACTGTAACCCTAACCCTAAACCTAACAGTAACGCTAAAACTAACCCAAACCCTCACCCTAAACATAACACTCACCCTAAACCTAACCCTCACCCTAACACTTACCCTCACCCCAACACTAACCCTAACCCTAACACTAACCCTCACACTAACCCTAAACCTCACACTAATCCTAAAAGTCACCCTAAACCTAACCTAACCTCACCCTAACCCTCACCCGTACTTTCATCTTCCCCCTAACATGAACCTTAACCCTAACAATAACACTAACTCTAACCCTATCTATCACCCTAACCTTAATCCTCACCCCCACCCTCACCCTCAGCCTATCCCTAAGCCTAAGCCTAACCCTCACCCTAACCCTCATACTCACGCTCACCCTAACCCTAATCCTAACCCTAAGCCTATCCCTAAAACTCAACCTAACACACACCTTCCCCTTAACCCTAAAACTAACCCTAAACCTCACCCTAACCCTCTCCCTAACCCTAACTCTAAACCTAAACCTCACCCTAAACCTAACCCTCAACCTCAACCTCACTGTAACTCTAACCCTAACCCTAACAATAACACTAACTTAACCCTAATCGTAAGAATAACCATAACCCTCACCCTCAGCCTCACCCTCACTGCAAACTTAATCCTAACTATAACACTAACAATAACCCTAAGCCTATCCCTAACTCTAATCCTCACCCGCACACTCACACTCAGCCTAACCCTAACCCTAACCCTCACCCTCAACCTCACCATAATGGTAACCCTAACCCTAACCCTAACATTAACCCTAACTCTAACTTTACCCCTCAACCTAAACATAACCCTCAACCTGACCCTAACCCTCAACTTAACACTTACCGTCACCCTAACACTAACACTAACCCTCACCCTCACCCTAACCCTAATCCTAACCCTAAACCTCAACCTAACCCTAACCCTCACCCTCACCATAACCCTTCCTCTAACCCTCACCCTAACCTTAAACTTGACCCGAACCCTAACTCTCACCCTAACCCTAACTCTAACCCTCACCCTAAACCTAACCCTCAACCTTACCTTAACCATCACCCTCAGCCTTACCCTCACATTTACCCTTACCGTCACCCTACCCTAACCCTCACCCTAACACTAACACTCACCCTAACCCACATCCTAAAACTAACTCTAACTCTAAATCTACCCTCACCCTAACCATAACTCTAACCCTAACCCTAACACTAAACCTCACCCTAACCCTAATCCTAACCATCACCCTAACCCTAACCCTAACCCTAAACCTTAATATAACACTAACCCTAACCCTCACCCTCAACCTAGCCCTCACCTTAACCTTAATCCTTACCCTAATCGTTATGCTTACCCTCACCCTATCCCTAACTTTAACCCTCACCCTAACCCTAACCCTAAACCTAACCCTCAACCTAACCCTAACCCTCACGCTCACCGTAACCCTAACCCTCACCCTCACCCTCACCCTCAGCCTAACCCTAAGCCTAACTGTAACCCTCACACTCACCCTAAACCTTACCGTAATCCTAACCCTAACCCTAACCCTCAACCTCAGCTTCACCCTAACCCTAACTCTAACCCTACACCTCACAATCTCCCTAACCCTAACCCTAACCATAAACTTAAACCTCACCCTCACACTCACCCTACCCATTACCCTTACCCTAATCCTAACCCTAATCCTCATCCTAACCCTCCCCAAAACCCTAAGGCTCACCTTCAACCTCAACCTCTGCCTAATCCTAAGCCTAACCCTAAACCTAAACCTAACACACACACTCCCCCTCATTCTAGCCCTAATCCTTTCCCTAAACCTAACCCTAATCCTAACCCTCCCCCTAACTCTAACCGTAACACTAACCCTAAAACTATCCCTTATCATAACCCTCAAACTAAACCTCATCCTAACACTAACTCTAACCCTAAACCTCACCCTCACCCTAACCTTAATCCTAAACCTAACCCTAAACCTCACCATAACCCTAACCCTAACTGTCACACTAACCCTCACCCTCACCCTAATCCTAACCCACACCCTCACCCTCACGCTAATCCTAAGTCTAAGCCTAACCCTAACCCTCTCACTCACCCTAAACCAACCCTAAATCTCCCCTAACCTAACCCTAACCCTCAACCTTAGCCTAACCCTAAGCCTATCCCTAACCCTATCCCTAACCTTCACACTCACCCTAACCCCAACCCTAATCCTATTCCTCACCCTAACCCTAACCCTCACCTTAAGCCTAACCCTACCATTAATCCTAACATTAACCCTCACCCTCAGCCTCACCCTATCCCTAACTCTAACACTAAACCTCACCCTGACCCTAACCTTAACCAGAAGCCTATCCCTAAACCTCTTCCTAGCCCTAAACCTAACCTTCACACTCACCCTCACCATAATCTTAACCCTAACCCTAATACTATCAATAATCCTAAACATAACCCTTACCCTCACCCTAAGCATAAGCCTCACCCTAACCCAAACCCTCACCCTAACACTTACCCTCACCCTAATGCTAACCCTCACCCTTACACTAACCCTAACCCTAACACTAACCCTAACCATCAACCTAACCCTAAACCTCACTCTAACCTTAACCCTAAACCTCACCCTCTCCCTAGCCCTCACCCTCATACTCACCCTAAACTTCACACTAACCCTAACAGTAACCCTCAATCTAACCCTCACCCTCACCCTAACGCTCACCCTCACCCTCAACCTCACCCTTACTGAACCCTCACCCTCAGCCTAACCTTCACCTTTACCCTTACCGTCACCCCCACACTAACCCTCACTCTAACGCTAACCCCCACCCTAACCCTAACTCTACCCCTAAACCTCACCCTCACCCTAACCCTAACTCTAACCCTAACCCTAACACTAACCCTCACCATAACCCTAACCCTAACCATCACCCTAACCCTAATCCTCACCCCAACCCTCACCCCCAGCCTAACCCTAAGCCTAAGCCTAACCCTAACCCTAAAACTCACAGTCACCCTCACCCTAACACTAATTCCAAACCTAAACCTAACCCTAACCCTACACCTCAACCTAATCCTGACTCTAACTTTAAACCTAACAATAACCCTAACCCTAACCCTCGACCTAACCCTCCAACTAAACCTAAATCTAACCTAAACCTCACCCTCACCCTCACCCTAATACTAAACCTAACCCTAAACCTCACCCTAACCCTAACCCTAACCCTCACCCCAACCCTCACCCTCACCATAACTCTAACCCTAACCCTAACAATAACACTAATCCTAACCCTAAACTTAACCCTATCCCTAACTGTAACCCTAATGCTAACACTCAACCTCACACTAACCCTAATCCTAACCCTAACCCTCACCCTAACCCTAACTCTAAAACTAACCCTAACACTAACCATCACCCTAACCCTAATCCTCACCCCCAAACTCACCCTCAGCCTAACCCTAAGCCTAAGCCTAAGCCTAACTCTAAACCTCACCCTCACCCTCACCCTTACCCTAATTCTAAACCTAATCCTAACCCTAACCCTAAACCTCAACCTAACCCTCAACCTAAACTTAACCCTAACACTTACCATAAAACTTACCCTCCACCTAAGCCTCCAACTAATCCTAAATCTAACCATTAACCTCATCCTCACCCTAACCCTAATCCTAACCCTAACCCTAAACCTCACCCTAACCCTAACACTCACCCTCACCCTCACCCTCACCATAACTTTAATTCTAACCCTAACAATAACAGTAATCCTAACCCTAAACCTAACCCTAACCATATCCCTAACCCTAATGCTAACACTCAACCTCACCCTAACCCTAAACCTAACCCTAATCCTCACCTTCACCCTAACCCTCATCCTCACTGTAACCCTAACGCTCATCCTAACCCTCACCCTAACTCTAACACTAACCCTAAATCTTACCGTAACACTAACCCTAATCCTCACCTTCACCCTAGCCCTGACCCTAACCCTAATCGTAAACCTAATCTTCATTCTAACCTTCACCCTAACTTTAAGCCTAAACCTAACCCTAACCCTAACACCAACCCTCACTGGATCCCTAACACTAACCCTAACACTAACACTAACGATAAACCTAACCCAAACCTAAACCTAAACCTAACCCTAATCCTCAGCCTCACCCTCACCCTAACCCAAACCCTAACCCTAAACCTCATCCTAAGTCTAAGCTTAACCATAACCCTAGTCCTAACCCTCACCCTAACCCTATTCCTAAACCTATCCCTATCCCTAACCCTAACCATCAGCCTAACCCTTAACCTAGCCCTCACCCTTAATCTAATCCTAACCCTAAACCTCACCCTAACCATAACCCTCACCCTAACCCTAAACCTCACCCTAACACTTACACTCACCCTAACACTAAACCTAATACTATCAATAACTCTCACAATAACCCTAAACATCACCCTAACCCTAAACCTCACCCTAACACTAACCCTAACCCTCACCCTCACACTAGACTTCAGGGTAACCCCAACCCTCATCTTCACCATAAATCTCACACTAACCCTAACACTAATCCTCAATCGAACCCCCAACCTCACCCTAACGCTAGCACTAACCCTCACCTTTACCCTAACACTCACCCTTACCGTAACCCTCAGCCTCAGCCTAACCCTCACCTTTACCTTTACCGTCACCCCCACGTTAACCCGCACCCTAATCCTAACCCTCACCCTAACTCTAAATGTACCCCTATACCTCACCCTCTCCCTAACCCTAACACTTACCCTAACCCTAACACTAAACCTCACTCTAACCCTAATCCTAATCCTCACCCTCACACTAACCATAACCCTCACCCTAAACCTAACACTCAACCTAACATTTACCCTCACCCTAACACTAACCATAACCCTAACACTAACCCTCATACTAACCCTAACCCTCACCCTAATCCTAAACCTCACCCTGACCCTAATCCTAACCCTCATCCTCACCCTAAACCTCACAATAAACCTACCCTAATCCTCAATCTAAACCTCACCCTAACTCTAAACGTAACCTTAACCCTTACCCTAACCCTAAACCTAACCCTAACCCTCACCCTTATCTTAACCCTCAACCTCAGCCTAAACCTCATCTTTACCCTTACCATCATCATCACCCTAACCATCACCTTAATGCTAAACCTCATCCTAACACTCACCCTAACCATAAACCTAACCATCACCCTAACCCTAACCCTCACCCTCAACCTCACGCTCAGCCTAATCCTAAGCCTAAGCCTAAGCCTAACCCTAACCCTCAACCTCACCCTCACCCTCACCCTAATCCTAAACCTAACCATAACCATAACCCTAAACCTCAACCTCAAACTCATTGTAACCTTAACCCTAAAACTAACCCTAAACCTATCCCTCGATCTAACTCTCCAACTAACCCTAAATCTAACCCTAAACCTCACCCTCACCCTAACCCTAATCCTAACCATAACCCTAAACCTCACCCTAACCGTAAACCTAACCCTCACCCTCAACCTCACCCTCACCATAACTTTAACCCCAACCCTAACAATAACACTAATCCTAAACCTCAACCTAACCCTAACCCTAACCATAAATGTAATCCTAACACTCACCCTCATGTTAACCCTAATCCTAACCCTAATCCTCACCTTAACCCTAATCCTCACCCTCACTGTAATCCTAACCCTCTAACCTAACCCTCAACTTATCCCTAACCCTAACCCGAAACCTAAACCTAACACTAACCCTAACCGTCACCCTCAACCTAGTCCTTACCCTAACCCTAATGCTAAACCTAATCCTCATCCTTACCCTCACCCTAACCCTAACCTTAACCCTCACCCTAACCCTAACACTAAACCTGACCCTCAACCAAACCCTAAACCTCACGCTCACCATAACTCTAACCCTCACCCTAACCCTAAACATAAACGAACCCTAACTCTCACCCTAACCCTAACCCTAACCCTCCCCCTAACCCTAAGCCTCACCCTCACCCTCACCCTCAGCCTGACCCTAAGCGTAACCATAACACTCACACTCACCCTAACCCTTACCCTAAACCTAAACCTAACCGTAACTCTGACCCTCCCCTCAGCCTCACTGTAACCCTAACTCTAACCTAAACCTCACGCTCACCCTAAACCTAACACTAATAATAACCTCAAACCTCACCCTCACACTCACCCTAGACCTTACCCTAACCCTATTCCTAACCCTAACCCTCATCTTAACCCTCCCCCTAACCCTAACCCTCACCCTCGCCCTCACCCTCAGCCTAACCCTAAGCCTATCCCTAAACCTAAACCTAACACACACACTCCCCCTCAATCTAACCTTAATCCTATACCTAACCCTAACCCTAATCCTAACCCTTCCGCTAACTCTCATTCTAACCCTAACCCTAAAACTAACCCTTATCATAACCCTCAACCTAAACCTCACCTTAACCGTAACTCTAACCCTAAACCTCACCCTCACCCTAACCCTAACTCTAACCCTAATCCAAACCCTAAACCTCACCCTAACCCTAACCCTAACCCTGATCCTCACCCTAAACCTCACACAAACCCTAAGCCTAATCCTCAATCTAACCCTCACCCTAACCCTAACCTAACCCTAATCCTTAACCTAACCCTAAACCTAACCCTAACACTCACCCTTATCTTAACCCTCAACCTCAGCCTAAACCTCATCTTTACCCTTACCATCATCATCACCCTAAACCTCACCCTAACGCTAAACCTCATCCTAACCCTCACCCTAACTGTAAACCTAACCATCACCCTAACCCTAACCCTCACCCTCAACCTCACGCTCAGCCTAACCCTAAGCCTACGCCTACGCCTAATTCTAACCCTCAACCTCACACTCACCCTCACCCTAATCCTAACCCTAATCCTAAATCTCAACCTAACCCTCATTCTAACCTGAAGCCTAAAACTAACCCTAAACATAAACCTCGACCTAACCCTACAACTAACACTAAATCTAACCCTAAACCTCACCCTCACCCTAACCCTAATCCTAACCCTAACCCTAACCCTCACCCTAACCCTAAACATAAATGAACGCTAACTCTCACTCTAACCCTAACCCTAACCCTCACCCTCACCCTCACCTTCAGCCTGACCCTAAGCATAACGGTAACCGTCGCACTCACCCTAACCCTTACCCTAAACCTAATCCTAACCCTAACTCTAACCCTCACCCTCAGCCTCACCCTAACCCTAAATCTAATCCTAAACCTCACACTCACCCTAACGCTAACCCTAACCATAACCTTAAACCTCAACCTCACACTCACCCTAGACCTTACCCTAACCCTAATCCTAACCCTAACCCTCATCCTAACCCTCCCCCTAACCCTAACCATCACACTCAACCTCACCCTCAGCCTAACCCTAAGCCTATCCCTAAAACTAACCCTAACACACAACTCCCCCTCACTCTAACCCTAATCCTATCCCTAACCCTAACCCTAACCCTAACCCTTCCCTTAACTCTCACCCTAACCCTAACTCTAAAACTAACCCTTACCATAACCCTCACCTAAACCTCACCCTAACCCTAACTCTAACCCTAAAACTCGCCCTCACCCTAACCCTAACTCTAAGCCTAACCCAAACCCTAAACCTCAACCTAACACTAACCCTAACCCTAATCCACACCCTAACTCTCAGCCTAATCCTAAGCCTAAACCTAACAATAACCCTCACACTCACCCTAACCCTAACCCTAAACCTCACCCTAACCCTAACCCTCACCCTCAACCTCAGCTTAACCCTAAACCTGTCCCTAACCCTAACCCTCAGGCTCACCCTAACATTAACCCTAATCCTACTCCTAATCCTAAACCTAACCCTCACCCTCAACCTAACCCTCACCTTAAGCCTAACCCTAACATTAATCCTAACCCTAACCCTCACCCTCAGCCTCAACCTAACCCTAACTCTAACACTGAACCTCACCCTGACCCTAACCCTAACACTAACCCTATCCCTAAGCCTCTTCCTAGACCTAACCCTAACCCTTAACCTCACCCTAAGCATAACCCTCACCCTAACCCAAACCCTCACCCTAACACTTACCCTCACCCTAACGCTAACCCTCACCCTAACACTTACCCTCACCCTTACACTAACCCTAACCCTAACACTAACCCTAACCATCAACCTAACCCTAAACCTCACTCTAACCTTAACCCTAAACCTCACCCTCTCCCTAGCCCTCACCCTCATACTCACCCTAAACTTCACACTAACCCTAACAGTAACCCTCAATCTAACCCTCACCCTCACCCTAACCCTCACCCTAATGTTCACCCTCACCCTCACCCTCACCTTTACTGTAACCCTCACCCTCAGCCTAACCCTCACCTTTACCCTTACCGTCACCCCCACACTAACCCTCACTCTAACGCTAACCCTCACCCTAACCCTACCTCTACCCCTAAACCTCACCCTCACCCTAACCCTAACTCTAACCCTAACCCTAACACTAACCCTCACCATAACCCTAACCCTAACCATCACCCTAACCCTAATCCTCACCCCAACCCTCACCCCCAGCCTAATCCTAAGCCTAAGCCTAACCCTAACCCTAAAACTCACAGTCACCCTCACCCTAACACTAATTCCAAACCTAAACCTAACCCTAACCCTAAACCTCAACCTAATCCTGACTCTAACGTTACACCTAACAATAACCCTAACCCTAACCCTCGACCTAACCCTCCAACTAAACCTATCCCTCGACCTAACCCTCCAACTAAACCTAAATCTAACCTAAACCTCACCCTCACCCTCACCCTAATCCTAACCCTAACCCTAAACCTCACACTAACCCTAACCCTAACCCTAACAATAACACTAATCCTAACCCTAAACTTAACCCTATCCCTAACTGTAACCCTAATGCTAACACTCAACCTCACCCTAACCCTAATCCTAACCCTAACCCTCATCTTAACCCTAACTCTAAAACTAACCCTAACACTAACCATCACCCTAACCCTAATCCTCACCCCCAACCTCACCCTCAGCCTAACCCTAAGCCTAAGCCTAAGCCTAACGCTAAACCTCACCCTCACACTCACCCTTACCCTAATTCTAAAGGCTAAACCTCACCCTCACCCTCACCCTTACCCTAATTCTAAACCTAATCCTAACCCTAACCCTAAACCTCAACCTAACCCTCAACCTAAACTTAAACCTAACACTTACCATAAAACTTACCCTCCACCTAAGCCTCCAACTAATCCTAAATCTAACCATAATCCTCACCCTCACCCTAACCCTAATCCTAACCCTAACCCTAAACCTCACCCTAACCCTAACACTCACCCTCACCCTCACCATAACTCTAATCCTAACCCTAACAATTACAGTAATCCTAACCCTAAACCTAACCCTAACCATATCCCTAACCCTAATGCTAACACTCAACCTCACCCTAACCCTAAACCTAACCCTAATCCTCACCCTCACCCTAACCCTCATCCTCACTGTAACCCTAACGCTCATCCTAACCCTCACCCTAACTCTAACACTAACCCTAAATCTTACCGTAACACTAACCCTAATCCTCACCTTCACCCTAGCCCTGACACTAACCATAATCGTAAACCTAATCTTCATTCTAACCTTCAACCTAACTTTAAGCCTAAACCTAACCCTAACCCTAACACCAACCCTCACTGGATCTCTAACACTAACCCTAACACTAACACTAACCCTAAACCTAAACCTAACCCTAACCCTAACTGTAATCCTAACACTCACCCTCTTGCTAACCCTAATCCTAACCCTAACCCTCACCCTAACCCTAATCCTCACCCTCACTGTAACCCTAACCCTCAAACTAACTCTCACACTAACCCTCACCCTAACCCTAAACCTTAACCTAACACTAACCCTAACCCTCACCCTCAACCTAGCCCTCACCCTAACCCTAATGCTAAACCTAATCCTCATCCTTACCCTCACCCTAACCCTAACCTTAACCCTCTCCCTAACCCTAACCATAACCCTCAACAAAACCCTAAACCTCACGCTCCCCGTAACTCTAACTCTCAACCTAACCCTAAACATAAATGAACCCTAACTCTCATCTAACTCTAACCCTAACCCTCACCCTCACCCTCATCTTCAGCCTGACCCTAAGCATAACCGTAACCCTAACACTCACCCTATCCCTTAACCTAAACCTAATCTTAACCCTAACTATAACCCTCACCCTCAGCCTCACCCTAACCCTAAATCTAACCCTAAACCTCACCCTCACCCTAACGCTAACCCTAACCATAACCTTAAACCTCACCCTCACACTCACCCTAGACCTTACCCTAACCCTAATCCTAACCCTAACCCTCATCCTAACCTTCTCCCTAACCCTAACCATCACACTCAACCTCACCCTCATCCTAACCCTAAGCCTATCCCTAAACCTAAACCTAACACACAACTCCCCCTCACTCTAACCCTAATCCTATCCCTAACCCTAACCCTAACCCTAACCCTTCCCTTAACTCTCACCCTAACCCTAACCCTAACCCTAAAACTAACCCTTACCATAACCCTCAACCTAAACCTCACCATAACCCTAACTCTAACCCTAAAACTCACCCTCACCGTAACCCTAACTGTAACCCTAACCCAAACCCTAAACCTCACCGTAACACTAACCCTAACCCTAATCCACACCCTAACTCTCAGCCTAATCCTAAGCCTAAACCTAACAATAACCCTCACACTCACCCTAACCCTAACCCTAAACCTCACCCTAACCCTAACCCTCACCCTCAACCTCAGCTTAACCCTAAACCTGTCCCTAAACCTAACCCTCAGGCTCACCCTAACATTAACCCTAATCCTACTCCTAATCCTAAACCTAACCCTCACCCTCAACCTAACCCTCACCTTAAGCCTAACCCTAACATTAATCCTAACCCTAACCCTCACACTCAGCCTCACCTTAACCCTAAATCTAACACTGAACCTCACCCTGACCCTAACCCTAACCCTAACCCTATCCCTAAACCTCATCCTAGACCTATCCCTAACCCTTAACCTCACCCTCACCATAACCTTAACCCTAACCCTAACACTAACAATAACCCTAACACTAACCCTAACCTTCACCCTAAACATAACCCTCACCCTAACCCTAACCCTCACCCTAACCCTTACCCTCACCCTAACACTAACCCTAACACTAAACCTCACACTAACCCTAACCATCACCCTAACCATAAACCTCACCCCAACACTAACCCTAAACCTCAAACTCTCCCTAGACCTCGCCCTCAACCCGAAAGCTCATCCTCACCCTAAACTTCACACTAAACCTAACACTAATCCTCAATCTAATACTCACCCTCACCCTAACCCTAACCCTAACCCTCACCCTAACCTAACCCTCACCCTTACTGTAACCCTCACACTCAGCCTAACCCTGACATTTACCCTTACCGTCCCCCCCTAACCCTCACTCTAACCCTAACCCTCACCCTAATCCTAACACTACCCCGAAACCTCACCCTCACCCTAACCCTAAGTCTAACCCTAACCCTAACACTAACCCTCACCATAACCCTAATCCTAACAATCTCCCTAACCCTAATCCTCACCCCCACCCTCACCCTCAGCCTAACCCTAAGCCTAAGCCTAACCCTAACCCTAAACCTCACACTCACCCTCACCCTAACGCTAACCCTAACCCTAAACCTCAACCTAACCCTAACCCTAACCCTAAACCTCACGCTAATCCTAACCCTAAACCTCACCCTCACCCTAGCCCTCACCCTAACCCTAATTCTAACCCTAAACCTCTTCCTAGCCCTCACCCTAACACTAACCCTAAACCTCACCCTCACCCTAACCATAATCCTAACCCTAACCCACAACCTAAACTTAATGGTCACCCTCACCGTAACCCTCACTCTAACCCTCACAATAACTCTAATACTAACCCTAAACCTCTTCCTAGCCCTCACCCTAACACTAACCCTAAACAACACCCTCACCCTAACCATAATCCCAACTCTAACCCTCAACATAAACCTAACCGTCACCCTCACCGTAACCCTTACTCTAACACTTACCCTAACCCTAAACTTAACCAGAACCCTAACTCTAACCCTAACCCTAACATTAACCAACACCCTAACCCTAACCTTCAACCTTACCGTAACCTTCACCCTCAACCAAACCCTCACTTTTACCCTTAACGTCACCCCTACCCTAACCCTCACCATAACCCAAACACTCACCCTAACCCTCACCCTAAAACTAACTGTACGCCTAAACCTCACCCTCACCCTAAACATAACTCTAACCCTAACCTTAACACTAAACCTCACCCTAACCCTAACCCTAACCCTCAAACTAACCCTAACCTTCACCCTCAACCAAACCCTCAGCCTAAACCTAATGCTAACCCTAACCCTAAACTTAACCCTCACACTCACCCTAACCCTTACCCTAATCCTAATCCTAACCCTAACCCTAACCCTCACCCTCAGGCTCACCCTAACCCTAATTCTAACCCTAAACCTCATCTTTACCCTAACCCTAATCCTAAACCTCACCCACACCGTAACCGAAAACCTAAACCTAACCCTAACCCTAACCCTAACCCTAACCTCCCCCTAACTCTCAACCTAAACCTAACATTAACCCTAACCCTAAACCTCACGGTAACACTAACTCTAAAACTAACCCTCATCCTAACCCTCACCCTAACCCTAATTCCACCCTAAACCTCACCCTCACCCTAACCCTAACTCTAATCCTAACCCTAACACTAAACCTCACCCTAAACCTAACCCTAACCCTCAACCTAACCATAACTCTCACGCTAACCCTAACCCTCACCCTAACCCTCATCCTCACTCTAATCCTCAAACTAACCCTAACCCTAATCCTCAATCTAACCCTCACCCTAACCCTAACCCTAGCCCTTAATCTTACCCTAAACCTAACCCTAACGCTCACCCTTATCTTAACCCTCACCCTCAGCCTAAACCTCACCATTATCCTGACCATCATCCTCACCATAAAAATCCCCCTAACCCTAAACCTCGTACTAACTCTAACACTAACTGTAAACCTAACCATCACACTAACCCTAACCCTCACCCTCAACCTCACACTCAGCCTAACACTAAGACTAAGCCTTACACTTACCCTAACTCTCACCCTCACCCTAGCCCTCACCCTAAACCTAATCTTAAACCTAACCCTCACCCTAACCCTAACCCTAACCCTCACCAACACCCTCACACTAACCCTAATCCTAACCCTAACCCTCAACCTAACCTTAAACCTCACCCTCACAGTCACACGAACACTAACGCTTGCCCTAACCTTAAACTTAACCCGAACCCTAACGCTCACCCTAAACAAAACCCTAACCCTCACCCTAACCCTAACCCTAAACCTTACCCTCACCATAGCCCTCACCCTAATCCTAATCCTAACCTTAACCCTCATCCTAACCATCCCCCTAACCCTAATCCTAACCCTAACCCTCAATCTCAACCTCACCCTCAGCCTAACCCTAAGCCTAACCCTAAACCAAACCCTAACACACACACTCACACTCATCCTAACCCTAATCTTAAACTTAACCCTAACCCTAACCCTGCCCCTAACTCTCACACCCCTAACACTAACACTAACCCTCATCCTAACCCTCACCCTAACCCTAACTCCACCCTAAACCTCACCCTCACCCTAACCCTAACTCTAACCCTAACCCTAACACTAAACCTCACCCTAATGCTAACCCTAACCCTCAACCTAACCATAACTCTCACCCTAACCCTAACCCTCACCCTAACCCTCATCCTTACTCTAAACCTCACACTAACCCTAACACTAATCCTCAATCTAACCCTAACCCTAACCCTAACCCTAGCCCTTAATCTAACCCTAAACCTAACCCTAACGCTCACCCTTATCTTAACCCTCACCCTCAGCCTAAACCTCACCATTACCCTTACCATCATCCTCACCCTAAAAATCCCCCTAAGCCTAAACCTCATACTAACTCTAACACTAAGTGTAAACTTAACCATCACCCTAATTCTAACTCTCACCCTCAACCTCACACTCAACCTAACACTAAGACTAAGCCTTACACTTACCCTAACCCTCACCCTCACCCTAGCCCTCACACTTACCCTAATCTTAACCCTAACCCTCATCTTAAACCTCACCCTAACCCAAAACCCAACCCTCACCCACACCCTCGCACTATCCCTAATCATAACCCTAACCCTCAACCTAACCCTAAACCTCACCCTCACTGTAACCCTTACCCTGACGCTCACCCTAAACCTAAACTTAACCCAAACCCTAATGCTCACCCTAAACAAAACCCTAACCCTCACCCTAACCCTAACCCTAAACCTTACTGTCACCCTAGCCCTCACCCTAACCCTAATCCTAACTTTAACCCTCATCCTAACCCTCCCCCTAACCCTAATCTTAAACCTAACCCTAACCCTAATCCTCACCCTCAACCTCACCCTCAGCCTAACCCTAAGCCTAACCCTAAACCAAACCCTAACACACACATTCACCCTCATTCTTAACCTAATCTTAAACTTAACCCTAACCCTAAACCTCCCCCTAACTCTCACCCTAACCCTAACACTAACACTAACCCTAACCCAAACCCTCAACCTAACCCTCACACTGACTCTAACCCTAAACCTCACCCTCACACTAAACCTCGCCCTAAGCCTAACCCTAACCCTCATCCTCACCCTCACTGTAACCGTAAACTTAAACCGAACCCTAACAATAACTCTAAACCGATTCCTAACCCTCAGCTTAACCATAAACCTCACCCTAACCCAAAACCTCACCATAACCCTTAGCCTCACCCTAAAACTGAACCTAACGCTAACAGTAAGCCTCACCCTAAATCTAACCCTAAACCTCACCCTCAACCTAACACTAACCCTAAAACTTAGCCTAACCCTAAAAATAAACCTAACCCTAAATCTCACGCTAACCCTTTTCCTAAACCTCACCCAACCCTAGCCCTCACCCTAAACCTAAGCCTTATCCTCACCCTCACCCTAACCTTCAGCCTAACCCTAATCCTAAATCTAACCATAACCCTCACCCTAACCCTAACACTAAACCTAACACTAAGCCTAACCCTAACCCTCACCCTCAGCCTCACGCTAACCCTAACTCTAACCCTAAACCTCACCCTCACACTAACCCTAACCCTAACCATAAATCTCACCTTAACTCTAACGCTAAACCTCACCCTCACCCTAGGCCTTGCCCTAACCCTAATCCTAACCCTAACCCTCATCCTAACCCTCCCCCTAACCCTAACCCTAACCTAACCATCAACCTCCCCCTCAGCCTATATCTTAGCCTAACCCTAGACCTAACCCTAAAAAAAACACTGACCCTCACCCTAACCCTAACCCTAATCCTATCCCTAACCCTAACACTAACACTTACCCTCCCCCTAACTCTCACCCTAACCCTAATCCTAACCCTAACCGTCACCCTAACCCTAACTCTAACCCTAAACTTCACCCTCGCCCTTACCTAACTCTAACCCTAACCCAAACCCTAAACCTCAACCTAACCCTAACCCTAACCCTCACACTCACACTCACCGTAACCGTAACCCTAAACTTAAACCTAACAATAACCCTAACCCTAACCCTAACCCTCACCCTAAACATAACCATCACCCTAACCCATAACCTCACCCTAATATTACCCTCACCCTAACACTAACCCTAACACTAACACTAACCATCAAACTGACCCTAAACCTAACCCTAACTCTAAACCTCAACCTAACCCTCACACTCAACCTAAACCTAACACTAAACCTAACCCTAACCCTCCCGCTAACCCTCCCCCTAACCCTATATCTAAACCTCTCCCTCACCCTAACCCTAACCTTAAACCTAACCCTAACACTAACACTAACCCTAAACCTAACCCTAAACCTAACAGTAATCCTCAGCCTCAACATCACCCTAACCCAAACCCTAACCCTAACCCTCATCCTAACTCTAAGCCTAACCCTAACCCTAATCCTAACCCTCACACTCACCCTCACCCTAACCCTAATCCTAAACCTAACCCTATCCCAAACCCAAACCCTCACCCTAACCCTCAGCCTAGCCCTCACCCTTAAACTTATCCTAACCCTTAACCTCAACCTAACTCCCAACCTACCCCTAAACCTAAACCTAACCCTCATCCCAACACGAATCCGAACCCTCAACCTCATGCTCGGCCTAAGCATAAGCCTAAGCCTAAGCCTAAGCCTAACCCTCACCCTAACCCTAACTCTAACCCTAACCCTAAACCTAAACCTCAACCTTACCCTAACCCTAATCCTCACCCTCACCCTCACAGTAACCGTAACCCTACCCCTAAACCTAACCCTAACCCTAACCCTCACCCTAACCATAACCCTCACCCTAACCTTAACCCTCACCCTAACATTTACCCACACCCTAACCCTAACCCTAACCCTCACACTCACCCTAGCCTTCATCCTAACCCTAACCCTCATCATCACCCTCCACCTCACACTAACCCTAACACTAATCCTCAATCAAACCCTCACCCTCAATCTAATGCTAACACTAACCCTCACCCTAACCCTAAGCCTCATCCATAGGGAAACCCTCACCCTCATCCTAACCCTCACCTTTACCCTTACCGTCAACCCCAGGCTAACCTGCACCCTAACCCTAACCCTCATCCTAACCCTAACTGTACCCCAGAACCTCACCCTCAACATAACCCTAAGTCTAACCCTAACCCAAACACTAAACCTCACCCTAACCCACACATTAAACCTAAACCTCATCCTAAACATCACCCTAACTGTAAACCTAACCATCATACTAACCATAAACTTCACCCTCAACCTCAAGCTGAGCCTAATCCTTATCCTAAGCCTAACCCTTACCCTAACCCTCACCCTCACCCTATCCCTCACCCTCACCCTAATCCTAATCCTAACCCTCATCCTAACCCTCACATTAACCCTAACCCTAACCATCACCCTAAACCTAATCCTCACCCCCACCCTCACTCTCAGCCTAACTCTAAGCCTAAGCCTAACCCTAACCCTAACGGTAAGCCTAAACCTCAACCTAACCCTCACCCTAACCTTAATACTAAAATTAAACCTAACCCTCACCCTCGACCTAATCCTCCAACTAACCCTAAATCTAACCCTAAACCTCACCCTCACACTTACCCTAATCCTAATCTCTAACCCTAAACCTCAACCTAACATTAACCCTAACCTTCACCCACACCCTCACCCTCACAATAACTCTAACCCTAACCCTAACAATAACACTAATCCTAACCCTAAACCTAACCCTAAACCTAACCCTAACACTAATGCTAATACTCACCCTCAAGCTAAACTTAATCCTAACCCTAACCCTAACCTTAACCCTTATCCTCACCCTCACTGTAACCATAATCCTCAAACTAATCCTCACCCTAACCCTAACCCTAAACCTAAACCTTAATCTTACACGAACCCTAACCCTCAACCTCACCCTAGCCCTCACCATAGCCCTAATCCTAACCCTAATCCTCATCCTTACCCTCACCCTAACCCTAACCTGAACCCTCACCCTAACTCTAACACTAACCCTAACTCTCAACCTCCCCTAACCCTCACGCTCACAGTAACCCTAACCCTAAACCTCACCCTAACCCTAACCCTCACACTCACCCTTAACCTAACACTCACCCCAGCCCTCACCCTCAGTCTAACCCTAAGCCTAACCCTAACCCTAACCATATCGCTCACACTCACCCTAACACTTACCCTAAACCTAATCCTAACCCTAAGCCTAACCCTCACATTCAACTTCACCCACACCCTAACCCTAAATCTAACACTAACACTAACCCTAACCCTCAAACTCAGCCTCACCCTAACCCTAACACTAATTCTAAACCTCACAGTCACCCTAACCCTAACATTAACCCTAATCCTAAACCTCACCATAACTCTAACCCTAAAACTCACCCTCACCCTAGCCCTCACCCTAACCCTAATCCTAACCCTAACCCTCATCCTAACCCTCACCCTAACACTAAACTTAACGCTCACTGTCAACCTAACCAAACACCTAATCCGAACAGTAACCCTCATCCTCAGCCTCACCCTAACCCTAACTCTAACACTAAACCTCACCCTAACACTAACCCTAAATCTAACCCTAAACCTCACCCTAAACCTAACCCTAACCCTAACCCTAACGGTAAACCCCACCCTAACCCTAACCCTAATCCTCACCTGCACCTCACCCTCAATGTAACTCTAACCCTAACCCTAACAATAACAATAATCCTAACCAGAACCATCACCCTAACCCTAACCCTCACCCTCATGCTCAGCCTAAGCCTAAGCCTAAGCCTAAGCCTAACCATAACCCTCACCCTAATCCTAAACCTATCAAAAACCCTAACTCTAAACCTAAACCTCACTGTCCCCCGAACCCTAATTCTATCCTTAACCCTAAACCTAAACCTCATCCTAACTCTAACCGTAACCCTCACCCTCACCCTCACCATAATCCTAACCCTAACCCTAACAATAACCTTAACCATAATCCTAACACTCACCCTAACTATAACCATCACCCTAACCCTAAACCTCACGCTAACACTTTCCCCAACCCTAACAATAACCCTAACCCTAACACTAACCCTCACACTAACCCTAACCATCACCCTAACCCTTAACCTCACGATAACCCTATCCCTAACCCTCACCCAACCCTAGCCCTCGTCCTAACCCTAACCCTTATCCTCACCCAAACCCTCACCCTCACCCTCACCCTCAGCCTAAACTTAACCCTAAACCTAACCTTAACACTCACCCTAACCCTCACCCTAACCCTAACCCTAAACCTAACACTAACCCTAACCCTAACCCTCACCCTCAGCCTCACCCTAACCCTAACTTTAACCCTAAACCTCACCCTCACCTTAACCCTTACCCTAACCATAAACCTCAACCTAACACTAACCCTAAACCTCAACCTCACCCTAGCCCTTGTCCTAACCCTAATCCTAACCTTAACCCTCATCGTAACCCTCCCCCTAACCCTAACACTAACCCTAACCCTAACCCTAACCATCACTCTCACCTTCAGCCTAAACCTAAGCCTAACCCCAGAACTAACCCTAACAAACACAAGGACCCTCACAATAACCCTAACCCTAATCCTATCCCTAAACTTAACACTAAGCCTTACCCTCCCCTTAACTCTCACCCTAACCTAACCCTAACCGTCACCCTAACCTTAACTCTTACACTAAACCTCACCCTCACCCTAACCCTAACTCTAACCCTAACCCAAACCCTAAACCTCAACCTAACATTAACCCTAACCCTCACACTCATCCTCACCATAACCATAACCCTAAACCTAAACCTAACTATAACTCTAACCCTAACTCTAAACCTCACCCTATCCATAACCGTCACCCTAACCCATAACCTCACCCGAACACTTACCCTCACCCTAACACTAACCCTAACACTAACACTAACCCTCACACTGACCCTAACCCTAACCCTAACACTAAAACTCAATCTAACACTCACCCTCAACCTAAACCAAACACTACCCCTAACCCCAACCCTCACCTTAACCCACCCCCTAACCCTACATCTAAACCTCACCCTCACCCTAAACCTAAACCTAACACTAAAAATAAGCCTAAAACTAACCCTAATCCTCAGCCTCAACCTCACCCTAACCCAAACCCTAACCCTAACACTCATCCTAACTCTAAGCCTAACCCTAACCCTAATCCTAACCCTAATCCTAACCCTCACACTCATCCTCACCCAAACCCTAATCCTAAACATAACCCTATCCCAAACCCTAACCCTCACCCTAAACCTCAGCCTAGCCCTCACCCTTAAACTTATCCTAACCCTAAACCTCAACCTAATTCTCAGCCTAACCCTAAACCTAACTCTAAACCAAACCCGAACTCCAACCCGAACCTTCAACCTCATGCTCGGCCAAAGCCTAAGCCTAAGCCTAAGACTAAGCCTAACCCTCACCATAACCCTGACTCTAACCCTAACCCTAAACCTAAACCTCATCCTAACCCTAACCATAATCCTCACGCTCACCCTCACAGTAACAGTAACCCTACCCCTAAACCTAACAATAAACCTAACCCTAACCCTAACCATCACCCTAACCATAACCCTCACTCTAACCTTAACCCTCACCCTAACACTTACCCTCACCCTAACCCTAACCCGAACCCTCACACTCCCCTAGCCTTCACCCTAACCCTAACCCTCATCCTCACCCTAAACCTCACACTAACCCTAACACTAATCCTCAATCTAAACCTCACCCTCACCCTAATGTTAACACTAACCCTCACCCTAACCCTAACCTTCACCCTTACCGGAACCCTCACCCTCAGCCTAACCCTCACCTTTACCCTAACCGTCACCCTCAGGCTAACCTGCAACCTAACCGTAACCCTCATCCTAACCCTAACTGTACCCCAGAACCTCACCCTCACCATAACCCTAAGTCTAACCTTAACCCTAACACTAAACCTCATCCTAACCCTCACCCTAACCCTAAACCTCATTTTAACCCTAACCCTAACTTTAAACTTAACCATCACACTAACCCTAACCCTCACCCTCAATCTCACGCTCAGCCTAATCCTAAGCCTAAGCCTAAACCTTACCCTAACACTCACCCTCAACCTAGCCCTCACCCTAAACCTAATTCTAACCCTCACCCTCACCCCAACCCTAAACCTCATCCTCACTCTAAAGTTCACACTAACCCTAACCCTAATCCTCAATCTAACAATCACCCTGACCCTAATCCTACCCCTTACTCTAAACCTAAGCCTCAACCTAACCCTCACCCTTCTCTTAACCCTCAGCCTCACCCTAAACCTCACCTTTACCCTTACCATCATCCTAACCCTAACCCTCCCCCTAACCCTAAACCTAACCCTAACCCTAAACCTAACCCTAATCCTAACATTCACTCTCACCTAACCCTAATCCTAACCCTAACCCTCACCCTAACACTAACCATCACACTCACTGTAACCCTAACCTCAACCGAACCCTCACCCTAAAGCTATCCCTAACCCTAAACCTTAATCTAACACTAACCCTAACCCTCATGCTCACCCTAGCCCTCACCATAACCCTAATCCTAACCCTAATCCTCATTCTTACCCTCACCCTAACCCTAAACTTAACCCTCACCCTAACCCTAATCCTAAACCTAACCCTCAACCTAAGCCGAACCCTCAACCTAACCATAACCCTCAAACTCACCCTCACCCTCAGCCTAAAATTAATCCTAACACTAAGCCTAACCCCCACCCCCAACCTAACCCTTGCTCTAACCCTAACTCTAACACTAATCCTAACACTAAACCTCACCCTAACCCTAACCCTCAACCTCAGTTTCACCCTAACTCTAACTCTAACCCGAAACTCAACTTCACCCTAACCTTAACCCTAACCCTAACCTAAACCTCACCCTAACACTAACCGTAAACCTCACCTGCCACTAGCCCTCACCCTAAACCTAATCCTAACCCTAACCCTCATCCTAACCCTCACCGTAACACTAACCCTAACACTAACCCTCACCCTATCCCTAATCCTAACCTTAACTCTCAAACTGACACTAACCCTCACCCTCACCGAAACTCTTAGCCTAACCCTAACCCTAACCCTAAACTTAACCCGAACCCTAACTCTCACACTAACCCTAACCCTAACTCTCACCCTAACCCTAATCCTCACCCTTGCCATAACCCTCACACTCAGCCTAACTGTCACGTTTACCCTTACCGTCACCCCCATCCTAACCCTCACCCTAACCCTAACTCTCAACCTAACCTTCACCCTAACCCTAACTTTACCCCTAAACCTCACCCTCACTCTAACCCTAACTCTAACACTAAACCTCACCCTAACCCTAACCCTTAAACTAACCCTAACCCTCACCCTCACCCTCACCCTCAACCAAAACCTAAGGCTAACCCTAACCCTAACCCTCACACTCACCCTAACCCAAACCCTAATCCTAATGCTAACCCTAATCCTAACCCTCACCCTCAGCCTCAGCCTCACCCTAACCCTAATTCTAACTCTAAAACTCACCCTCACCCTATCACTAAGGATAACCCTAACCATAAACCTTAACCTAACTGTAATCCTAACCCTCCCCCTAACTCTCAGCCTAACCCTAACCCTAACACTAACCCTCACCCTAAATGTCAACTTAACCTTCACCCTAAACCTAACTCTAACCCTAATCCTCACACTCACCCTAACCCTCACTCTAACACTAAACCAAACCCTAAACCTCGCCCTAAACCTAACCCTAACCCTCACCCTCACCATAACCGAAACACTAAACCTAACCCTAACAATAAACCTAACCCTTATCCTAACCCTCATCCCAACGATAACCCTCAAAATAACCCAAACCTAAACAACAACCCTCACCCTAAAACTAACCCTAACCATAACATTAACCCTCACACTAACCCTAATCGTAACCATAACCCTAAACCTCAACCTACCCCTCACACTCACACTTACAGTAACAATAACCCTATCCCTGACCCTCACCCTAACCCTACCCCTAACACTATATCTAAACCTAAACCTCACCCTCACCCTAACCATAATCCTAACCCAACCCTAAACCCCACCCTAACCCTAACCCTAACCCTCACCCGCACCCTCACACTCAACGTAACTCTAACCCTAACCATAACAATAACACTAACCCTAAACCTAACCATCACCATAACCCTAATCCTCACCCCCACCCTCACCCTTAGCCTAACTGTAAACCTAAGCCTAATCATCACCCTAAACCTCACACTCAGCCTCACCCTAACCCTAACCCTCACCCTTACCTTAACCCTCACCCTCATCTTAACCCTTACCCTCAGCGTAAATCTCACCTTTACCCTTACTATCATCCTCACCCTAACCTCACCAAACCCTAAACCTCATTCTAACCCTCACCCTAACAATAAACCTAACCATCACGCTAACCCTAACCCTCACCCTCAAACTCACCCTCAGTCTAACTGGAAGACTATGCCAAAGCCTGACCCTAACATTTACCCTCACCCGAGCCCTCACCCTTACCCTAATCCTAACGATCACACTAACGCTAATCCTCACATCCATCCTCACCCTCAGCATAAGCCATAGCCTAGCCCTAACCCTAATCCTCACCCCCACCCTCACTCTTAGCCTAACCATAAGCCTAAGCCTAATCCTCACCCTAAACCTCACACTCAGTCTCACCCTAACCCTAATCCTAAACCTAACCCTATCCCTAAAGCTCAACCTAACCCTCACCCTCACACTTACCCTAACACTAACCCTAACCCTAAACCTCACCCTATCCCACCCCCTAACCCTAACCCTACCCAAAACCCTCACCTTCAGCCTCATGCTCACCGCAAACTTAACACTAATCATAACACTAACAATAAACCTAACCCTAAGCCTAACCCAAACCCTAACTCTAATCCTCAACCCCACCCTCACCCTCATTCTAAGCCTAAGCCTAACCCTAACTCTAACACTAAACCTAACCCTAAAACTAGCCCTAATCCTCAGCCTCACCCTCACACTAACCCAAACCCTAACCCTAACCCTCACCCTAATTCTAAGCCTAACTCTAACCCTAAACTTCACACTCACCCTCACCCTAACCCTAATACTAAACCTAACCCTATCCCTAACCCTAGCCCATACCCTAACCCTAACCCTAGCCCTCACCCTTACCCTAATCTTAACCCTAAACATCAATCTAAACTTCGCACTAACCCGAAGCCTAACCCGAACCCTAACCCTCACCCTCAGGCTCGGCCTAAGCCCAAGCCTAAGCCTAAGCCTAAACCTAACCCTAACCCTCACCCTAACACTAACACTAGCACTAAACCTATCTCTAACCCTAAATCTCACTCTCACCCTAACCTTAAATCTAATCCTAAGACTAAAACTAAACCTCATCCTAACCCTAACCCTAACCCTAACCCTAACCCTAACACTAACCATAACCATAACCATAACCCTAACAATAACACTAACCCTAACCCTCACTCTCACGCTAACCATAACTCTCACCCTAAACCTAACCCTCACCCTAACACTTACCCTCACCGTAACATAAACCCTAACGCTAACACCAATGCTCACACTAACCCTAAGCATCACCCTAACCATAAACCTCATCCTAACACTAACCCTAACCCTCAAGCTCACCCTAAACCTCACACTAACCATAACACTAATCCTCAATCTAAACCTCACCCTCATTCTAACCCTAACACTAACCCTCACCCTAACCCTAACCCTCACCATTACTGTAACCCTCACCCTCAGCCTAACCCTCAAATTTACCCTTACCTTCAACCCCACCCTAATCCACACCATAACCCTAATCTTGACCCTAACCCTCACCCTAAACCTAACTCTACCCCTAAACCTCACCCTCACCTTAACCCTAACCCTAACACTAAACTTCACCTTAAACCTAACCCTAACTCTCACCCTCACACTCACCTTAACCGTATCCCTAACCCTAACCCTAAAAATAACCCTAACCCTAACCCTCAACATAACCATAACACTCACCCTAAACCTAACCCTCACCCTAACACTTACCCTCACCCTAACACTGACCCTAACCCGAACAGTAACCCTCACACTAACGCTAACCCTCAACCTAATCCTAAACCTCACCATAACCCTAACCCTAACCCTAACACTCACCCTCGCCCTAGCCCTCTACATAACCCTAATTTTAACCCTCACCTCCACCCTAACCCTAACCCACATCCTCACCCTAAACCTCACACTAACAGTAACCCTAATCCTCAATCTAACACTCACCCTGAACCTAACCCTATCCCTTACCCTAACCCTAAACCTAACCCTAACCTTCACCCTAACACTCAAACTCAGCCTAAACCTCACCTTTACCCTTACCATCATCCTCACCCTAACCCTCACCCTAACCCTAACCCTCACCCTCACCGTAAATCTAACCCTCAACCTAACCCTCACCCTAACCCTAACTCTAACCCTAAACCTTAATCTAACACTAACCCTAAAGCTCACCCTCAACCTAGCCCTCACCCTATTCCTAATCTTCATTCTTAACCTCACCCTAACCCTAACCTTAACCCTTTCCATAACCATAATCCTAACCCTAAGCCTCAACCTTACCCTAAAACTCAAGCTCACCATAAACCTAACCCTAACCCTCACCCGAACCCTAAATTTACCCGAACCCTAACTCTCACAGTAAACCTAACCCAAACCCTCACTCTCAACCTCACCCTCAGCCTAACCCTAAGCCTAACCCTAACCCTAACACTCACACTCACCCTAACCCTTATGCTAATCATAATCCTAACCTTTAGCCTAACCCTCACCCTCAACCTAACCCTAACTCTAACACTAACCCTCAATTTCAGTCTCACCCTAACCATAACTCTAACCGTAAACCTCACCCTCACCCTAACCCGAACCCTAACCCTAACCCTAAACCTCACCCTAATGCTAACCCTAAACCTCAACCTCAAACTACCCCTCACCCTAACCCTAATCCTATCCCTAACCCTCATCCTAACCCTCACCCTAACACTAACCTTAACCTTCACCTCACACTAACCCTAATCCTAACACTAACCCTCAACCTTACCCTAACCCTCACCGTCACCGTAACCCTTACCCTAACCCTCAACCTAACCCTAAATTGAACCCGAACCCTAACTCTCACCCCAACCCTAACCCTAAACCTCACCCTAAGCCTAACCCTCACCCTTACCGTAACCCTCATGCTCAGCCTAACACTCAACTTTAACCTTACCGATACCCTCAACCTAACACTATCCCTAACACTAAACCTAACCCTAAACCTCAACCTAACCCTAACCCTGAACCTCACAATAACTCTAACCCTAAACCTAACAATAACACTTACCCTAACCCTAATCCTAACCCTAACCATAACCATAACCCACACCCTCAGCCTCAACCTCAGCCTAACTGTAAGCCTAAGTCTAATCCTAACCCTAACCCTCACCGTAATCCTAACCCTAACCCTAAACCTAACCATAAACCTAACCCTATCCCTCCCCATAACCCTAAATCTAACCCTAACCCTAGCACTCACCCTTACCCTAATCCTAACCCTAAACCGCAAGTTAACTTTCACCGTAACCCGAACCCTAACCCTCACCCTCACCCTCACCCTCACCATAACTCTAACCCTAACCCTAACAATAACTCTAACAATAACCCTAACCATAACCATAACCCTCAACCTCAGACTCACCCTCACAGCAAACTTAACCCTAACCATAACACTAACAATAACCCTAACACTAACCCTTACGCTAACCCTAATCCTCACACCCACCCTCACCCTCATCCTAACCCTAAGCCTAAGCCTAAACCTAACCCTCACCGTAACCCTAACCCTAACCCTAAACTAAAAACCTAACCCTAACCCTAACCCTAAACCTAACCCTAATCCTCAGCCCAACCTTACCCTAACCCAAACCCTAACCCTAACCCGCCCCCTAAAAATAACTCTAATTCTAAACCTCACCCTCACCCTAACCCTTACCCTAAACCGCACGCTAACCCTCACCCTCAACCTTATCCTCACCATATCTCTAACCCTAACCCTAAGAATAACACTAACCCTAACCCTAACCATAACCCTTACCATAACCCTCAGCTTCAGCCTCATGCTCACCTCATGTTCACTTAACCCTAAGCATAACACTAAAAATAAGCCTAACACTAAGACTAACCCTAACCCTAACTCTAATCCTCAAACCCACCCTCACCCTCATCCTAACCCTAAGCCTAAACCTAACTCTAACCCTAAACCTCACCATAACCCTAATCCTAACCCTAAACCTAACACTAACCCTAACCCTAAACCTAACCCTAAACCTAACCCTAATCCTCAGCCTCACCCTCACACTAACCCAAACCCTAACCCTAACCCTCACCCTAACTCTAAGCCTAACCCTAACCCTAAACCTCACACTCACCCTCACCCTAACCCTAATCCAAAACAAAACCCTATCCCTAACCCTAGCCCTCACCCTAACCCTAACCCTAGCCCTCACACTTACCCTAATCCTAACCCTAAACCTCAATCTAACCTTCACTCTAACCCGAACCCTAATCTGAACCCTAAACCTCACCCTCACCCTCACCCTCACGGTAACTCTAACCCTAACCCTAACAATACATCTAACCCTAACCCTAACCATAACCATACCCAAAACCCTCGCCCTCAGACTCACCCTCAAAGCAAACTTAACCCTAACCATAACACTAACAACAACCCTAACACTAACACTAACACTAACCCTAATCCTCACACCCACTCTCACCCTCAGCCTAACCCTAAGCCTAACCCTAACCCTAACCCTCACCATAACCCTAACCCTATCTTAAAAACCTAACCCTAACCCTAACCCTAAACCTAACCCTAATCCTCACCCCCACCCTCACGCTTACCCAAACCCTAACCCTAACCCTCCCCCTAACAATAACTCTAATTCTAAACCTCACCCTCACCCTAACCCTTATTCTAAACCTATCCCAAAACCGCACCCTAACCCTAACCCTCACCCTCAACCTCATGCTCACCGTATCTCTAACCCTAACCCTAAGAATAACACTAACCCTAACCCTAACCATAAGCATAACCCTCACCTTCAGCGTCATGCTCACCGCAAACTTAACCCTAAGCATAACACAAACAATAAGCCTAACCCTATGCCTAACCTTAACCCTAACTCTAATCCTCAAACACACCCTCACCCTCATCCTAACTCTAAGCCTAATCCTAACTCTAACCCTAACTCTCACCATAACCCTAACCCTAACCCCACACTAACCCTAACAATAAACGTAACCCTAAAAATAAGCCTAATCCTCAGCCTCACCCTCAGACTAACCCAAAACCTAACCCTAACCCTCACCCTAATTCTAAGCCTAAACCTCACACTCACCCTCATCCTAACCCTAATCCTAAACCTAAACCTATCCCTAACCCTAGCCCTCACCCTAACCCTAACCCTAAAACTCAATCTAACCTTCACCCTAACCCGAACCCTAACCAGAACCCTACCACTCACCCTCATGCGCGGCCTAAGCCTAAGCCTAAGCCTAAGCCTAACCCTAACCCTAACACTAGCACTAACCCTAACTCTAACCCTAAATCTCACCCTCACCCTAACCTTAACTCTAACCCAAACCCTAAAACTAAACTTCATTCTAACCGTAACCGTAACCCTAACCATAACCATAACCCAAACACTAACCCTAACCCTAACAATAACCCTAAAACTCACACTCACCCTAACCATAACCCTCACCCTAACCCTAACCATCACCCTATCCCTTAACCTCATGCTCACCCAAAACTCACACTAAGCCTAAAACTCAACCTAACCCTAACCCTAACCCTCACCATCACACTCAACTTCACCCTCACCCTAACCCTCCACCTCACCCTCACCCTCACCCTAAACCAAAACCTAACCCTAACCCTCAGCCTAACCCATACCCTCACACAACCTTAAACTTAACCCTCACCCTCACCCTAACTCTAACCCTCACCCTAACCCTAATCCTCACACTAACCCTAAACCTAACCCTAAAACTTATCCTCACACTAACCCTCCCTAACCCTAACCCTAACTCTAAGTCTCACCCTCACCCTAGCCTTCACCTTCAGCCTAACCCTCACCCAAACCCTAACCCTCACACTCACCCTAAACATCACCCTCACCCTAAAGCTAACACTAAACCTAAACCTCACCCTAACACTCACACTAAACCTAAACCTCACTCTCACCATAACCCTAACACTAAACCTTACCCTAACCTTTACCCTAAACCTTACCCTCACCATAACCCTAACGCTAATCCTCACACTAACCCTAACACTAACCCACACAGTAAAACTCACCCTAACCCTCACCCTCACCCTAACCCTAACCCTCACCCACACCCTCACCTTCAGCCGAACCATAACTCTAACCCTAATCCTAACCCTGAACCTCACCCTCACTCTGAACCTAACCCTAACCCTAAACCTCACCCACACCCTCACCCTAACCCTAACCGTAAACCTATCACTAACCTCACCCAAACCCTAACCCTCAACCTAGAACTCAATCTAACACATACCCTCACCCTCACCCTAACCCTCACCTTAAACCTCACCCTAAACCTCACCCTCACACTGAACCTCATCCTAAACCTCACCATCACCCTAACCCTAACCCTAAACGTATCCTTAACCCTAGCCCTAACCCTAACCCTAAACTTAAAACTAACACTCACTCTCATCGTCACTCTAAACATAACCCTAACCGTATCCCTAACCCTCACCCTAAACCTCACCCTAAATCATACCCTCACCCTAATCCTAACCCTAAACCTAACCCTAACACTAACACTAACCCTAACGCTAAACCTAACCCTAATCCTCAGCCTCACCCTCACACGAACCCAAACCCTAACCCTAACCCTCACCCTAACTCTAAGCCTAACCCTAACACTAAACCTCACACTACCCTCACCCTCACCCTAATCCTAAACCTAACGCTATCCCTAATCCTAGCCCTCACCCTAACCTTAATCCTAGCCCTCACCCTTACCCTAATCCTAACCTTAAACCTCAATCTAACCTTCGGGCTAAACCGAACCTTAACCCGAACCCTAAAACTCATCCTCATGCTCAGCCTAAGCCTAAGCCTAAGCCTAAGCTTAAACCTAACCCTCACCCTAACACTAACACTAACCCTAACTCTAACCCTAAATCTCACCCTCACTCTAACCTTAACTCTAATCCTAACCCTAAAACTAAACTTCATCCTAACCCTAACCCTAAGCATAACCCTAACCCTAACCCTAACCCTAACAATAATATAACCGTAACCCTCACACTCACCCTAACCATAACCCTCACCCTAACCCTAACCCTCACCCTAACACTTACCCTCACCCTAACATAAATCCTAATGCTAACACTAACGCTCATCCTAACCCTAACCCTCAACCTTACGGTAACCCTCACCCTCAGCCTAACCCTCAAATTTACCCTTACCTTCAACCCCACCCTAACCCGCAACCTAACACTAACCCTCACCCTAATCCTCACCCTAATCCTAACTCTACCCCTAAACCTCACCCTCACCTTAACCCTAACTCTAATCTTAACACTAACACTAAACTTCACCCTAAACCTAACCCTAACTCTCACCCTCACACTCACCTAAACTGTAACCCTAAACCTAACCCTAACAATAACCCTAACCCAAACCCTCACCCTAACCATAACCCTCACCCTAATCCTAACCCTCACCCTAACACTTACCCTCACCATAACCCTAAACCTCACACTAACCCTAAACCTAACCCTAACCCTAACCCTCACATGAACCCTCAACCTAACCCTAACCCTAACCTTAACTCTCACCCTCACCTTAACCCTCACCCAACATTCACACTAAGCCTAAACCTCAACCTAACCCTAACCCTAACCCTCACCATCGCCCTCAACTTCACCCTCACCCTCCCCCTCACCCTAACCCAAAACCTAACCCTAACACTGACTCTTACCCTAATCCTCACACAACCTTAAACTTAACCCTCACCCTCACCATAACTCTAACTCTCACCCTAAACGTAACCCTCACACTAAACCTAAACCTAACCCTAACACTTATCCTCACTCTAACCCTCACCCTAACCCTAACCCTAACTCTAAGTCTCACCCTCACCCTAACCTTCACCTTCACCCTAACCCTCACCCAAACCCTAACCCTCATACTCAACCTAACCCTCACTCTCACCCTAAAGCTAACGCTAAATCTAACCCTCACCCTAACACTCACACTAAACATAACCCTCACTCTCACCATAACCCTAACATTAAACCTTACCCTAAACCTAAACCTAACCCTTACCCTCACCATAACCCTAACCCTAATCCTCACACTAACCCTAACACTAACCCACACACTAAAACTCACCCTAATCCTCACCCTCACCCGAACCCTAACACTCACTCACACCCTCACCTTCAGCCTAACCCTAAACCTAACCCTAATCCTAACCCTGAACCTCACCCTCACCCTGAACCTAACCCTAACCCTAACCCTCACACTCACCCTCACCCTAACCCTAACCGTAAATCTATCACTAAACCATACCCTAACCCTAACCCTCAACCTAACCCTCAATCTAACACATAAATTCACCCTCACCTTAACCCTCAACCTAACCTTCACCCTAAACCTCACCCTCACACTAAACCTCACCCTAGATCTTACCCTCACCATAACCCTAACCCTAACCCTAACTCTCACTGTCACCCTAACCCTAAACCTAGCCGTATCCCTAACCCTAACCCTAATCCTAACCCTAACCTTAAAACTAACCCTCACTCTCACTGTCACTCTAACCATAATCCTAACCATATCCCTAACCCTCACCCTAACCCTAACCCTCACCCTAACCCTCACCCTAAAACATACCCTCACCCTAATCCTAACCCTAACCGTCAACCTAACCCTTATTCCTCTCCCTAAAACTCATCCTTACCCTAAAACTCATCCTAACCTTTACCCTCACCCTAAACCTAACCCTAAACGTACCCCTCACCCGATCCCTCACCCTAACCCTAACCCTCAACCTAACCCTAACCCTAACACTAACCCTCACCCTCACCATAGTCCTCATCCTAACCCTAATCCTAACCCTAAAACTCACCTAAACCTAATCCTCACCCTCACACTAACCCTCACCCTCACCTTAACCCTCACCCTCACCATAACCCTCATCCTAAACATAACCCTAAACCTAACCCCAAACCTCACCCTCACCCCAACCATAACCCTAAACCTAACCCTAACCCTCACCCTAACCCTTACCCTCACCTTCACCCTACCCCTCACACTAACCCTAACCCTCCCCCTAACCCTAAACCTAACCCTCATCCTCACACTAACCCTAAACCAAACACTAACCCTTACCCTCACACTAACCCTCACCCTAACATTAACCTTAACATTAAGTCTCACCCTCACAATAACCCTCTCCCTAACCCTTACCTTCAAGCTCACCCAACCCTCAAACTAACCCTAAACCTCAATCTAACCGTTACCCTAACCCTCAACTTCACCCTAAGCCTAACCCTAATCCTAACCCTAAACCTTATCTTCACCCTCTCCCTTACCCAAATCTAACCCACACCCTCAACCTCACCCTCACCCTAACCCTCACCCTCACGCTCACCCTAACCCCAACCCTAACCCTCACCCTAACCCTAACCCTAATGCTAACCCTAAAGTTCAACCTTACCCTAACCCTCACCCTAAAACTTAACCTCACCCTAAACCTAACCCTAAACCTAACCCTCACACTAAACCTAACCCTCACCCTCACCCTAACCCTAACAATAATCCTAACGCTAATCCTAAACCTAACCCTCACCCTCACCCTAACGCTCACCCTAACCCTAACAAAAACCCTATTCCTAAGCCTAATCCTAACACTCATCCTCACCCTCACCCTATCCCTAACTCTAACCTAAGCCTAACCCTAACAATAACCCTAACCCTAACCCTAACCCTTATCCTTACCCCACCCCTCAGCCTAATCCTCATCCTAAACCTAATCCTAAACCTCTCCCTAACCCTACAGATCACCCCAACCCTAACCCTCACCCTCACCCTCACCCTAGCCTAACCCTAACCCTAACCCTAATTCTAACCATGAACCTCACCCTTACGCTGAACCTAACATTAAAACTAACACTCACCCTCACCTTCACCCTAACCCTAACCTTAATCGTATCCCTAACCCTCACCCTAACTTTAACCTCACCCTAACACAGACCCTCAACCTAATCCTAACACTAACCCTAAAACTAACCCTCACCTTAAACCTAACCCTCTCCTTAAACCTCACTCTCAATCTAAACCTCACCCTAAACCTTACCCTCACACTAACCATAACCTTAACCCTAAACCTCACACTAACCCTAACCCTAACACTCATCCTAATGTTAACCATAACCCTAAACCTCACCCTCACTCTAACCCTCACCGTCACCCTAACCCTCACTCTTTCCCTAAATGTCACCCTTACACTAACCCTCACCCTAACACTAAACCTAACCCTGACACTTAGCCTCATCCTCACCATCACCCTCACCCTAAGCGTAATCCCAAACCTAACCCTAATCCTAAACCTAACCCTCTCCCTCAACCTCACGCTAACCCTAAAGCTAAACCTAACCCTAACCCTCACCCTAACCCTCACCCTCAACATAACCCTAATCCTAAGACTCACCCTCAATATAACCCTAACCCTAACGCTCACCCTAATGCTAACCCTAACCCTCACCCTCACCCTAACCCTCACAATCACCTAACCCTCACCCAAACCCTAATGCTCACAATTACCCTAACCCTCACCCTCACCTTAATCCTCACACTTTCCCTGAATCTCACCCTAACACTAACCCTCACCCTAACCCTAACCCTAACCCTGACCTGAAGCCTCACCCTAACCATCACCCTATCCCTAAGCCTAAACCTAACTCTCTCCTTCACCCTCATGCTAACCCTAATGCTATCCCTAACCCTAACACTCACCCTCACCCTAACCCTAAACCTAACCCTAACCCTAACAATAACCCTAACCCTAACCCTAAACCTATCCCTAACCCTCACCCTCACCCTAACCCTAACCCTCACCCTCACCCTAACCATAACACTAAACCTAACCCTCACCCTAACACTCACCCTAACACTCACACTAAACCTAACCCACACTCTCACCCTAACACTCACACTAAACCTTACGGTAACCCTAACCCTAAACCTTACCCTCAAACTAACCCTAACCCTAACCTTAATCCTCACACTAACCCTAACCCTAACCCTAACCCTCATCCTAAACCTCACCCTCACTCTAACCCTAACACTAATCCTCACACTAATGCAAACCCTCACCCTCACCCTCACCCTCATCCTAACCCTTACCGTCAACCTAACCCTAACCCACACACTAACCCTGACTCTCACCCTAACCCTCACCCTCACCATGACCCTCACCCTAAGCCTAACCGTAAACCTAACTCTAATTCTAAACCTAAACCTCTCCCTCACCCTCATGCTAACCCTAACGCTAACCTTAAACCTAAACCTCACCATAACCCTTACTCTCACCCTAAACCTATCCCTAATCCTCACACTAACTCTAACCCTCACCCTAAACCTAACCCTAACCCTCACCCTCACCCTAACCCTAACCCTCAGTCTTACCCTCACCCTCAGCCTAACCCTAAACATAACACTAATCCTAACACTGAACCTCACCCTCACCCTGAACCTAACCCTAAAACTAACCCTACCCTCATCATCATCCCAACCATAACCTTAAGCCTATACCTAACCCTCATCCTAACCTTAACCCTAACCCTCACTCTAACACATACCCTCACCCTAATCCGAACGCTATCACTCACCCTAACCGCAGCCTCTCCCTAAACCTCACCCACACCCTAAACCTCACCCGAAACTTTACCCTCACCCTAACCCTTACCCTAAACCTACCCCTCACCTGAACCCTCACCCTAACCCTAATCCTCACCCTCACCCTAGCCCTCATCATATCCCTAAACCTATCCCTAAACCTATCCCTAACCCTCACCCTGACCTTCACCCTCACCCTATCCCTAAAACTCATCCTAACCATAAACCCAACCCTAAACCCAACCCTCATCTTAACCCACACCATAAACCTAAACCTAAACCTAAACCTGACCCTAACACTAACAATCAACCTAACCCTCAGCCTCACCCTAACCCTTACCCTCACATTCACCCTACCCCTAACACTAACCCTAACTGTCACCCTAACCCTAACCCTAATCCTCACACTAACCCTAAACCTAACCCTACCCTTCACATGAACCCTCACCCTAACCCTAACCCTAAACCTAACTCTCACCCTCACCTTAACCCTCACCCTATCCCTTAACCTCACAGTAACCCAACCCTCACACTAAGCCTAAACCTCAACCTAACACTAACGCTAACCCTCACCCTCAACCTCAAATTCACCCTCACCCTAACCCTCACCCTCACCCTCAACTTCACCCTCACCCTAACCCTCACGCTCACCCTCAAACTCACCCTAACCCAAACCTAAACCTAACACCTACCCTCTCCCTCAGCCTCAATCTAATCCTAAACCTCAACCTCACCCTAAACTGAAGGCTAAACCTAACCCTAACCCTAATCCTCCCCCTAACTTTCACCCTAACACTAACCCTAACACTAACCCTAACCCTCAACCTCAACCTAACCCTCACCCTAACCCTAACTCTAAACCTAAACCTCACACTCACCGTAACCCTAACTCTAACCCTAACCCAAAGCCTAAACCTCACCCTAATGCTAACCCTAAACCGCAACCTCAAACTAGCCCTCACCCTAACCCTAATCCTAACCCTAACATTCATCCTAACCCTGACCCTAACACTAACACTAACCTTCACCCTCACCCTAACTCTAATCCTAACACTAACCCTCAACCTAACCCTAAACCTCACACTCACCGTAACCCTTACCAAACCCTCAACCTAACCCTAAACTTAACCCAAATCCTAACTCTGATTCCAATCCTAACCCTAACCCTAACACTAAACCTAACCCTCACCCTCACCCTCACCCTCATCCTCAACCTCATCATAACTCTAACCCTAACCCTAACAATAACACTTACCCTAACCCTAACCCTCACAGTAACCCTAAACATAACCCTCACCCTCAGCCTCAAACTCAGCCTAAACGTAAGCCTAAGCCTAACCCTTACCCTAAACCTCACCATAATCCTAACCCTAACCCTAAACCTAAAACTAATCCTCAGCCTCACCCTCACCCTAACCCAAACCCTAACCCTAACCCTCACCCTAACCCTAAACCTAAACTTAAGCCCAACCCTCACACTCACACTCACACTCACCCAAACCCTAACCCTCACCCTAACCATAACCCTCACCCTAACCCTAACCCTCATGCTAAACATAACCCTCACCCTAACACTAACCCTAACCCTAACACTAACCCTCACACTAACCCTAACCCTCACCCTCACCCTAGCCCTCACCCTAACCCTAATTCTAACCCTCACCCTCACCCTAAACCTGACCCTCATCCTCACCCTAAACCTCACACTAAACCTAACACTAATCCTCAATCTAACCCTCATCCTATCCCTAACCCTAATCCTTACACTAACCCTAAAACTAACCCTAACCCTCACCCTTAACTTAACCCTCACCTTCAGTGTAAACCTCACCTTTACCCTTACCATAATCTCACCCTAACCTCACCCTAACCCTAAACCTTATCCCAAACCTCACCGTAACCGTAAACCTAACCATCACGCTAACCATAACACTCACCCTCAACCTCACCCTCAGCCTAACCCTAAGCCTAAGCCTTACCCTAACCCTCACCCTCACCCGAGCCCTCACCCTTACCCTAATCCTAACCATCACCCTAACCCTAATCCTCACCCCCACCCTCACCCTCAGCCTAACCCTAAGCCTAAGCTGATACCTAACCCTAAACCTCACACTCACCCTCACCCACACCCTAATCCTAACACTGACCATAACCCTAAACCTAAACCTCAACCTAACCCTCACCCTAACCTTAACCCTAACACTAACCCTAACCCTAACCATCGACCTAACACTCCCCCTAACCCTAAATTTAACCCTAAACCTCACCCTCACCCTAACACTAATCCTAACCCTAACCCTAAACCTCACCCTAACCCTCACCCTAACCCAAACCCTCACCCTCACCCTCACCCTACCCCTCACCCTAACCCTAATCCTAACCCAAATCCTCATCCTAAACCTCACACTAAGCCTAACCTTAACCCTAACCCTAACACTAACCCTCACACTAAACCTAATCCTAACCCTAAACCTCAACGTAACCCTCACCCTCACACTAAACCTAACACTAACCCTCAACTTCACCCTTACCCTAACCCTCCCACTAAAACTCTATATAACCTTAAACCTCACCCTCACCTTAACCCTAACCCTAACCCTAAACCACACCATAACACTAACCCAAACCCTCACCAGTACCATCACCCTCACCACAACTCTAACCCTAACCCCAACAATAACACTACCCCTAACCCTAAACCTAACCCTAACGGAAAGCCCAACCCTAATTCTAAAACTCACCCTCACCCTAACCCTAATCCTAACCCTAAACCTCAAGCTAACACTAACCCTAACCCTCACTCAAACCCTAGCACTCACCCTAACCCTAATCCTAACCCTAATCCTCATTCTAACCCTCAACCTAAACCTAAGCCTAACCCTCACCCCCACCCTCATCCTCACCTCACCGTAACTCTAACCCTAACCCTAACAATAACACTATCCCAAACCGAAACATCACCCTAATCCTAATCCTCACACCCAACCTCAACCTCAGCCTAACCCTAAGCCTAAGCATAACCCTCACACTAACCCTCATACTCACCCTCACCCTAACCCTAATCCTAAACCTAACCCTATCCATAAACCTCAACCTAACCCTCACCCTCCCCCTAACCCTAACACTAAACCTAACCCTAACGCTCACCCTAACCCTCACCCTCACCCTAACTCCAACGTTAAACCTCACCCTCACCCTAACACTAACCCTAACCCTAAAACTCACTCTAAACCTCACCCTAACCCTCACCCTCACCCTCAACCTCACCGTAACTCTAACCCTAACCCTAACAATAACACTAACCTTAACCCTAACCCTAACCCTGACCCTAACCATAACCCTCACCCTCAGGCTCACCCTCACTGCAAACTTAACCCTAATCATAACACTAACAATAAACCTAAACCTAACCCTAATGCTAAACCTAATCTGCACCCCCACCGTCACCCTCACCCTCAGCCTAAGCCTAAGCCTAAGCCTAAACCTAAACCTAACCCTCAACATAATCCTAACCTTAACCCTAAACCTAACCCTAACACTAACCCTAAACCTGACCCTAATCCTCAGCCTCAACCACACCCTAACCCAAACCCTAACCCTAAGACTTAACCTAATCCTAACCCTCACCCTAACAATTACCCTCACCCTAACACTACCCCTAACTCTCACACTAACCCTCACAGTAACCCTAACTCTCACCCTATCCCTAAACCTCACCCTAACCCTAAACCTAACCCTCAGCCTCACCCTAGCCCCCACCCTAAACTTAGTTCTAACCCTAACCCTCACCCTAACCTTAACCCTCATCCTCACCCTAAACCTCACACTAAGCCTAACCCTAATCCTCAATCTATCCCTCACCCTCACACTAAACCTCACCCTAACCCTTACCCTAACAATCACCCTAATCCTAACCCTCACCCTTAGGGGAACATTCACCCTCAGCCTAACCCTCTCCTTAACTCTTATTGTCACGCCCCCCCTAACAGTCACCCTAAACCTAACCCTCATTCGCACACTCACCCTAACCCTATCCCTATCCATCACCCTAACCCTAAACCTCAGCCTCACCCTTACCCTCAACCTAAACCTAAGTCTAAGCTTAACCCTAACCCTATCACTCATCCTCACACTAGGCCTCACCCTAAACCTAATCCTAACCCTAATCCTCATCCTAACCCTCATCCTAACCCGAATCCTAGCCATCACCCAAAACCTATTCCACACCCCCAACCTCACCCTCAGCCTAACCCTCAGCCTAAGCCTAAGCCTAAGCCTAACCCTAACCCTCACCCTCAGCCTCACCCTCACCACAAACTTAACCCAAACCATAACACTGACAATAACCCTAATTTTAACACTAACACTAACCCTAATCCTCACCCCACCCTCACCCTCAGCCTAAGCCTAAAACTAGGCCTAACCCTAATCCTCACTGTAACCCTAAATCTAACCTTAACCCTAACTCTAAACCTAAACCTAAACCTAACCCTAATCCTCAGCCGCACCCTCACCCTAACCGAAATCCTAACCCTATCCTTCACCCTAACCCTAAGCCTAACCCTAACCCTAACCCTAACGCTCACACTCACCCTCACCCTAAACCTAATCCTAAACCTAACACTATCCTAACCTTAACCTCACCCTAAGCCTCACCCTAGTCCTCACCCTAACCCTAATCCTAAACCTAAACCTCATCCTAACCCTAACCCTAACCCTCACCCTAACCCTAACTCTAAACCTCACCCTCATGCTCGGCCTAAGCCTAAGCTTAAGCCTAAGCCTAACCCTAACCCTAACCCTCACCCTAACCTTAACCCTAACACTAAAGCTAACTCTAACCCTAAACCTCACCCTCACCTTCGCCCTAACCCTAACTCTAACCCTAATCTTAAACCTAAACCTCATCCTATCGCCAACCCTAAACCGCACCCTTACCCTCACCTTAAACATAACCCTAACCCTAATATTAACAATAACCCTAACCCTAACACTTACCCTAACCATAAACATAACACTCACCCTAGCCCTAACCCTCAACCTAACACTATCCCTAACCCTAACACTAACCCTCACACTAACCCTAACCATCACCCTAATCCTAAACCTCAACCTAACACTAACCCTAACTCTCACCCTCACCCTAGCCCTCACCCTAACCCTAATACTAACCCTAACCCTCATTCTAACCCTCACCCTAACACTAACCCTAACCCTCACCCTTAACCTAACCCTAATCCTAACCCTAACCCTCAACCTAACCCTAACTCCCACCCTCACCCTAACCCTTACCCTAACCCTCACCCTAACCCTAACTTAACCCGAACCCTAAATCTCACCCTAACCATAAACCTAACCCTAACCCTCACCCTTAGCCTAACCCTCACGTTTACCCTTACCTTCACCCCCACCCTAAACCTCACCCTAACCCTAACACTCAACCTAAAACTCAGCAAACCCTATCTCTAAGACTAACCATAACACTAAACCACACCCTAAACCTAACCCTCAAACTAACACTAACACTCACCCTCACCCTCACCCTCAGCCTAAACATAAGGCTAACTCTAACCCTCACACTCCCCCTCTCCCTAACCCTAATCCTAATCCTAACCCGAACCCTAACACACACCCTCACCATAACCCTCACCCTAACGCTAACTATAAGACTAACACTAAGCCAAACCCTCACCCTAACACTCACCCTAACCCTATCTCTAACCCTAAACCTCAAACTCTCACTGACCCTAACCCAAACACTAAACCTCACCCTAACCCTAACCCTAAACCTCACCTTCACCGTAGCCCTCACCCTAACCCTAATCCTAAACCTAACCTTCATCCTAACCCTCACACTAACCCTAACCCTAACCCGGACCCGAACCCTAAACCTCCCCCTCAACCTAACCCTCAGCCTAACCCTAAGCCTAAACTAAACCTAACCCTAACCCACACACTCACCCTCTCCCTAACCCTAATTTTAACCATAACCCTAACACTTAACCTCACCCTAACCCTAAACCTAAAACTAACACTAACCCTAAACCTCATCCTAACCCTCACCTGAACCCTAACTCTAACCCTAAACCTAACACTCACCCTAACCCTAACTCTAACCCTAAACCTAACCCTATACATCCCCTAACTCTAACCCTCATCCTCACCCTCACCGTACCCCTAACCCTAAACCTCACAATAACCCTAAAACTAACCGTAAACCTCACCCTAAAACTTACCCTCATCCTATCACTAACCCTAAATCTAACACTAACCCTCACAGTAACCCTAACTCTCACCCTATCCCTAAACCTCACCCTAACCCTAAACCTAACCCTCAGCCTCACCCTAGCCCCCACCCTAAACTTAGTTCTAACCGTAACCCTCACCCTAACCTTAACCCTCATCCTCACCCTAAACCTCACACTAAGCCTAACCCTAATCCTCAATCTATACCTCACCCTCACTCTAACACTCACCATAACCCTAACCGTCATCCAAACACTCACCCTAACCCTAACCCTATCCATCACCCTAACCGTAAACCTCACCCTCACCTTCACCCTCAGCCTAAACCTAAGCCTAAGCCTAACCCTAACCCTATCATTCACACTCACCCTAGCCCTCACCCTAAACCTAATTCTAACCCTAACGCTCATCATAAACCTCACCATAACCATAATCCTAACCATCACCCAAAACTTATTCCTCACACCCAAGATCACCCTCAGCCTAATCCTAAGCCTAAGCCTAACCCTAGCCATGACCCTCACCCTCAACCTTACCCTCACTGCAAACTTATAGCAAACCATAACACTAACAATAACCCTAATTTAAACCCTAAATCTAACCCTAATCCGCACACCCACCCTCACCCGCAGCCTAAACCTAAGCATAACCCTAGGCCTAAACCTAACCCTCACCGTAACCCTAGCCCTAAACCTAACCCTAAACCTAACCCTAGTCCTCAGCCTCACCCTCACCCTTACCCTAAACCTAAACCTACCCTAACCCTAACGTTCACACTAAACCTCACCCTAACCCTAATCTGAAACCTAAACCTATCACTAACCCTAACCCTCACACTAACCCTCACCCTAGCCCTCACCCTAACCATAAGTCTAAACCAAAACCTCATCCTAACCCTAACCTTAACCATCACCCTAACCCTAACCCTAACTCTCACACTCATGCTAAGCCTAAGCCTAAGCTTAAGCCTAAGCCGAAGCCGAAACTTAACCCTAACCCTCACACTAATCCTAAAACTAACCCTCACCCTAACCCTAACCCTAACACTAACCTTAACTCTAACCCTAAACCTCACCCTCACCCTAACAGTAACTCTAAACCTAATCCTAAACCTAACCTCATTCTAACCCCAACCCTAACCCACACCCTTACCCTCACGGTAAACATAACCCTGACCCTAACACTAAAAATAACCCTAACCCTAACCCTAACCCTCACCCTAACCATAACCATAACCATAACCCTCACCCTAAACCTAACCCTCAACCTAACACTAACGCTAACCCTAACCCTAACCCTCACACTAACCCTAACCATTACCCTAACCCTAAACCTCACCCTAACACTAACCCTAACCCTCACCCTCACCCTAGCCCTCACCCTAACCCTAACTCTCATCCTCACCCTAAAACTCACACTAACCTTAACACTAATCCTCAATCTAACCCTCACCTTCACCTGAACCCTAACCCTAACACTCACCCTAAACTTAACCCTCACCCTTACCATAACCCTCACACTCAGCATAACCCCCATTATTAGCCTTACCATCACCCCCACCCTAACCCGCACGCTAACCATAACCCTCACCCTAACCCCCCTCCCTAACCCTAACTCTACCCAAAAACCTCACCCTCATCCTAAGCCTAACTCTAACCCTAACCCTAATACTAAACCTCACCCTAACCCTAAACCTCACACTCACCCTCATCATAACCGTAATCCTAGCCCTAAACATAACCCTCACCCTAAACCTAACCCTCAACCTAATACTATCCCTAACCCTCACACTCACTGAAACCCTAACCCTAATCCTTATCCTAACCCTAACCCTAACCCTCACCCTCAGCTAAACCCTCAAACTAACCCTAACCCTAACACTCACCCTAACCCTAATCATCACACTCAGCCTCAGGCTAACCCTAACCCTAACCCTAACCTAAACCGCAACCTAACCCTAACCCTAAATCTCACCCTCACCCTAGCCCTTACCCTAACCCTAATCCTAACCCTAACCCTCATCCTAAACCTCCCCCTAACCCTAACTCTAACCCTAAACCTCTCCCTCACCCTCACCCTAACCCTAACCCTAACCCTCACCCTAACCCTAACCTTAACCCTCAACTTCATGCTCGGCCTAAGCCTAAGCCTAAACCTAATCCTAACCCTAACCCTCACCGTAACCCTAACTGTAACACTAAGGCTAACTCTAACCCTAAACCTCACTCTCACTCTAACCCTAACCCTAACCCTAACCCTAAACCTAAACCTCATCTTAACCCAAAATATAACACTCACTCTCACCATCACCGTAACTGTAAATCTAACCCTAACCCTAACAATAACCCTAACCCTAACCCGAACCCTCACCCGAACCATAACCCTCACCCTAAACCAAACCCTCACTCTAACAAATACCCTCAACCTAACACTAACCTTAACCTTAACACTAACCCTCACACTAAACCTAATCCCAACCCTAAACCTCAACCTAACTCTCACCCTCACACTAACCCTAACACTAACCCTAAACTTAACCCTCACCCTAACCCTCCCACTAAAACTCTATCTAACCCTAAACTTCACCCTCACCTTAACGCTAACCCTAACCCTAACCTTAAACCCCACCATAACCCTAACCCAATCCCTCACCCGTACCGTCATCATCACCATAACTCTAACCCTAACCCTAACAATAACACTAATCCTAACCCTAAACCTAAACCTAACCCTAAACCCAACCCTAATCCTAACACTCACCCTCACCCTAACCCTAATCCTAACCCTAAACTTCACCCTAACACTAACCCTAACCCTCAACCAAACCCTAGCACTCACCCTAACCCTAATCCTAACCCTAATCCTCATCCTAACCCTCACCCAAACCGTAACCCTAATCCTCACCCGCACCCACACCCTCACCGTAACTGTAACCCTAACCCTAACAATAACACTAACCCAAACCTGAACCATCACCCTAACCCTAATCCTCACACCCAACCTCACCCCCAGCCTAACCCTAAGCCTAAGCATAACCCTCACACTAACCCTCATACTCACCCTCACCCTAACCCTAATCCTAAACCTAACCCTATCCCTAAACATCAACCTAACCCTCCCCCTCCCCCTAACCCTAACACTAAACCTCACCCTAACCCTCACCCTAACCCTCCCCCTCACCCTAACTCTAACCCTAAACTTCACCCTCACCCTAAACAAAACCCTCACTCTCACCCTCAACCTCACCGTAACTCTAACCCTAACAAAACAATAACACTAACCCTAACCCTAACCCTAACCCTGACCCTAACCATAACCATAACCCTCACCCTCAGCCTCACCCTCACCGCAAACTTAACCCGAACCATAACACTAACAATAAACCTAAACCTAACCGTAACCCTAAACCTAATCCACACCCCCAAACTCACCATCACCCTCAGCCTAACCCTTCGCCTAAGCCTAACCCTAACCCTAACCCTCAGCATAATCCTAACCTTAACCCTAAACCCAACCCTAACCCTAACCCTAAACCTAACCCTAATCCTCAGCCTCACCCACACCCTAACCCAAAACCTAACCCTAACCCTCACCCTAAACCTAAGCCTTAACCTAACCTTAACCCTCACCCTAACACTTACCTTCACCCTAACACTAACCCTAACTCTCACACTAACCCTCACAGTAACCCTAACTGTCACCCTAACCCTAAACCTCAACCTAACCCTAAACCTCAGCGTCACCCTAGCCCCCACCCTAACCATAATTCTAACCCTAACCCTCACCCTAACACTAACCCTCATCCTCACCCTAAACCTCACACTAACCCTAACCCTAATCCTCAAGCTATCCCTCACCCTCACCCTAATCCTTACCCTAACAATCACCCTAATCCTAACCCTCACCCTTAGGGGAACATTCACCCTCAGCCTAACACTCATCTTTACTCTGACCATCACGCTCACCCTAACAGTCACCCTAACCCTAACCCTCATTCTAACACTCACTCTAACCCTAACCCTATCCATCAACCTAACCCTAAACCCCACCCGCACCCTCACCCTCAGCCTAAACCTAAGCCTAAGCCTAACCCTAACCCTAACACTCAACCTCACCCTAGCCCTCACCCTAAACCTAATCCTAACCCTTACCCTCATCCTAACCCTCACCCTAAACCGAACCCTAACCATCACCCAAAACCTATTCCTCACCCCCAACCTCACCCTCAGCCTAACCCTAAGCCTAAGCCTAAACTTAACCATAACCCTCACCCTCAGCCTCACCCTCACCGCAAACTTAACCAAAACCATAACACTGACAATAACACTAATTTTAACCCGAACCCTAACCCTAATCCTAACCCCACCCCCACCCTCAGCCTAACCCTAAGCCTAACCCTAGGCATAACCCTAATCCTCATTGTAACCCTCAACCAAACACAAACCCTAACCCTAAACCTAACCCTAAACATAACCATAACCCTCAGCCGCACCCTCACCCTAACCCAAGCCCTAACCCTAAGCCTAAGCCTAACCCTAACCCTAACGCTCACACTCACCCTCAACCTAAACCTAATTCTAAAACTAACCCTATCCCTAACCCTAACCCTCACGCTAAGCCTCACCCTAGCCCTCACCCCAACCCTAATCCTAAACGTAAACCTCATCCTAACCCTAACCCTAACCCTCATCCTAACCCTAACTCTAACCCTCACCCTCATGCTCGGCCTAAGCCTAAGCTTAAGTCTAAGCCTAACCCTAACCCTAACCCTAACCCTAACACTAAACCTAACTCTAACCCTAAACTTCACCCTCACCCTAACCCTAATTCTAACTCTACGCTTAAACCTAAACCTCATCCTATCCCCAAACCTAACTCACACCCTTACCCTCACCTTAAACATAACCCTAACCCTAACACTAACAATAACCCTAACCTTAATCCTAACACTCACACTAACCATAACCATAACACTCACCCTAACCCTAACCCTCAACCTAACACTAACCCCAACCCTAACACTAACCCTCACACTAACCCTAACCATCACCCTAATCCTAAAACTCATCCTAACACTAACCCTAACCCTCACCCTCAACCTAGCCCTCACCCTAACCCTAATGCTCATCCTCACCCTAAACCTCACACTCAGCCTAACGGTCAGCCTAACCCTAAACCTAACCCTAACAATAACACTAATCCTAACCCTAAACCTAACCCTAACCCTAAACCTAACCATTATCGTAACACTCAAACTCACCCTAAACCTAATCCTAACCCTAACCCTGACACTAACCCTAATCCTAATCCTAAACCTAACCCTAACCTTCACCCTCACACTAACCCTCAACCTAATCCTCACCCTAACACTAACCCTAACCCTAACCCTCACCCTCAGTCTCAACCTAACCCTAACTCTAACCCCAAAATCTCAACCTCACCCTAACCCTAACTCTAAACCTAACCCTACACCTCACCATAACCCTAACCCTAAACCTCACCCTCACTCTAGCCCTCACTCTAACCCTAATAATAACCCTAACCTTCATCCTAACCCTCCCCATAACTGTAACCCTAAACCTCACCCTAACCCTAAGCCTAAACCTAAGCCTAACCCTAACACTCAACCTCACCCTAGCCCTCACCCTAACCCTAATCCTATCCCTCACCCAAACCATAACCCTCAACCTTACCGCAACCCTCAACCTAACACTTACCCTCACCCTAACCCTAACCCTAACCCTCACCCTCACCCTAGCACTCACCCTAACCCTTACACTCATCCTCATCCTAAACCTCATCCTAAACCTAACCCTCACCCTTACAGTAACTCTCACCCTCAGCCTAACCCTCATGTTTACCCTTACCGTCACCCACACCCTAAACCTCACCCTAACCCTAAACTTCACCCTAACCCTCACCCTATCCCTTACTCTACCTTTAAACTTCAACCTCACCCTAACCATAATTCTAACCCTAACCCTAACACTAAATCTCACCCTAACCCTAAACCTAACCCTCAACCTAAACCTAAACCTAACCCTCACCCTCACATTCAGCCTAAACGTAAGGCTAACCCTAACCCTAACTCTCACACTAACCCTAACACTAATCCTAATCCTAACCCTTACCCTAATCCTCACCCTCACCCTAACCCTCACCCTAACCCTAACCCTAACCCTAACCCTAACATTAACCCTCACCCTCAGCTTCACCCTAACCCTAATTTATCACTAAACCTCAACCTCACCCTAACCCTAATGCTAAACCTAAGTCTCACCCTAACCCTAAACCTCCCCGTAACTCTCAACTTAACCCTAAGATTAACACTAACCCTAACCCTAACACTAAATTTCACCCTAACCCTAAACCTAACCCTCACCCTCACCATAACCCTCACCCTCAACCTCACCCTCAGCCTAACATTTCGCCTAACCCTAATCCCAACCCTAAACCTAACACGAAACTAACCCTCACCCTAACTCTCACCCCAACCCTAACCCTAACCCTCACCCTCACCCTAGCCCACACCCAAATCCTAAGTCTAAGATTAACCCTCACCCTAACCCTCACACTAAACCTAATCCCAACACTCACCCTAACCATAACATTCACCCTCACCCTAACTCTAATCCTAATCCTAACCCTAACCCTAACACTCACACTCACCCTCACCTTAACCCTAATCCTAATCCTAACCCTAACACTAACCCTCACCCCCACAATAAACCTCACCTTATCCCTAACCTAACGGTAAACTAACCCTAACCCTAACCCTAACCCTCACCCTAAACTTAACTCTAACCCTAAACCTCACCCTCACCATAACCCAAACCCTAACTCTAATCCTAAACCTCACCCTAAAACTATACCTTACCCTAACACTTACGATAACCCTACAACTAACACTAAGCCTAACACTATCCCTCACACTACCGCTAACCATCACCTTAAACCTAAACCTCACCCAAACCCTAACCCTAACCCTCAACTTCACCCTATCCCTCACCCTAACCCTAACCATCATCTTCACCCTAAACCTCATACAAACCCTAACACTAACCCTCAATCTAACCCTCACACTCACCCTAACCCTAACCCTCACCGTCACCCTTACCATAACCCTAACCCTCAGCCTAACCCTCACCTTTACTCTTACTTTCACCCTCATCCTAACCCTCGCCCTAATCCTAACCCTCATCCTAACCCTCACCCTTACTGTAACACTCACCCTCGTCTTAACCCTAACCATAACCATAACCCTAAAATTCACCCTAACCCTAACCCTCAACCTCACCCTCACCCTAAAACTCACCCTAAACCTAACCCTAAACCTCAATCTCACCCTAGCACTCACCCTAAGCCTAACCCTAACCCTAACGCTCACCCTACCCCTAACCCTCACCATAACCCTAACTTTCACACTAACCCTAACCCTAAACCTCACCCTCACCCTCACCCTAAATCAAACCCTAACCTTAACACTCACTCTAAACCTAAGCCTAAGCCTAACCCTAACCCTAACCCTCACTCTAAATATAACCCTCAACATAGCCCTAACTTTCACACGAAACCTAACCCTTACCCTCACCCTCACCCTAAAACAATCCCTAACTTTAACACTCACACTCACCCTCAATCTAAAGCTAATCCTAAATATAACCCTATCTCTAACCCTAACCCTCACATTATCCATCACTCTAGCGCTCACCCTAAACTTAATCCTAACCCTACACCTCATCCTAACACTCACACTAACCCTAACCCGAAACCGAACCCTCACCCTCACCCTAACCCTAACCATTACCCTCACTCTCGGCCTAAGCCTAAGCCTAACCCTAAGCTTAAGCCTAACCCTAACCCTCACACTAACCCTAACACTAACACTAACGCTAACTCTAACCCTAAACCACACCCACACCCTAACCCTAAATCTAACCCTAACCCCTAATATAAACCTCACCCTAAACCGAAACCTAACCCTCACCCTAACAGTAACCGTAACCCTAACCCTAACCCTAACAATAACGCTAAACCTAGCCCTATCCCTCATTGTAACCATAACTGTCACCATAAACCTAACCCTCACCCTAACAATTACCCTCACCCTAACATTAACCCTAACCCTAACACTAATCCTGACACTAACACCTAACAATCACCCTAACAATAAACCTAACCTAACCTAACCTAACCCTAAACCTCACCGTCAACCTAGCCCTCACCCTAACCCTAACCCTCACCCTAAACCTAGACCTAATCCTAACCCTCAACCTTACCCTAACCCTCAACTTCATCATAACCTTAACCCTAAGCCCCACCCTATGCCTAAACCTAATCCTAACCCTAATCCTCACCCTAATCCCAACCCTAACCCGAACCCTCATGTTAGCCCTCACCCTAATCCTAATCCTAAGCCTAACCCTCATCCTAAAACTCACCCTAACCCTAAACCTCACCCTCACCCTACGCCCAACCGTAAGCCTAATCCTAACCCTAACCATAACCCTCACACTCAACCTCACCCAAAACCTAATCCTAAATGTAACCCTATCCCTAACCCTAACACTCACCCTAACCCTCACACTAACCCTAACCCTAACACTAACCCTAACACTAACCCTCACACTAAACCTCAACTTAACACTAACTCTAATCCTAACCCTCACCCTCACCCTCACCCTCAGCCTATCCCTAAGCCTAAACCTAACCCTAACCCTAACCCTCATACTTAACCTCACACTAACCCTAATCCTAATCCTAACTTAATCTAACCCTCACCCTAACACTAACCCTCACCCTAACTCTAACACTAACCCTAACCCTAAACTTCACCCTATCCCTCACCCTAACCCTAACTCTAACCCTAAACCTCACCCTCACCCTCACCCTAAACCTAACCCTAAACATCACCCTCATCCTAACCCTCACCCTAACCCTAAAACTAATCCTAAACCTATTCCTCATCCTAACTCTCACCCTAACCGTAACCCTAACTCTCACACAAACGCTAACCCTAACCCAAACCCTAACCCTAACCCTCACCCTCACCCTCACCTACAGCTTAATGTTAAGCCTAACCCTAACCCTAAGCCTAACCCAAACACTCACCCTAACACTAACCCTGATCCTAATCCTAACCCTAACCCTAACCCTAACCCTAACCCTCATTCTAAACATCACCCTAACCCTAACACTAACCCTAACCCTAAACCTCACCTTAACACTAACCCTAACCCTACATCTAACCCTAAACCTCACCCTCACCCTCACCCTCAACCTAAACCTAACCCTAACCCTAAAACTCACCCTAACCCTAACCCTCACACTCACCCTCACCTTCACTGTAACTCTAACCCTAACCCTAACAATAACACGAACCCTCACGTTAACCCTAACACTCACCCTCACCGTAACCCTAACCCTAACACAAACCCTCACCCTAACCCTTACCCTAACCATAACCTAAACCTCACCCTAACTCTAAACCTCACCCTAATCCTAACCCTCACCCTCAACGTAACACTCACCCTAACCGTGAACCTAACCCTAACACTAAACCTCACCCTAACTCTAACCCTAACACTCACCCTCACCCTAGCACTAACCCAAGCCCTAATCTTAAACCTAAACCTCACCCTAAGCCTAACCCTAACACTCACATTAACCCTAAAACCCTAACAATCACCCTAACCCTAACCCTCACCTTCACCCTCAAGTTCGGCCTAAGCATAAGCCTAACTCTAAGGCGAACCCTAACCCTCACACTCACCCTCACACTCACCGTAACCGTAACAGTAACCCTAACCCTAACCCTCACACTAACCCGCACCCTAACACTAACCTTAACCCTAAACCTCACCCTCACCCTAAACCTAACCCTCACCCTCACCCTCACCCTCTGCCTAACACTAAGCCTAACCCTAACCCAAAACCTAACTCTAACCCTCACACTCAAACTCAGCCTAACCCTAAGCCTAGCACTAACCCTAAACCTAACCCTCACCCTAACCTTCACTCTAATCCTAACCCTAAGCCTATTGCTCATCCTAGAACATACCCTAACGCTAATCCTATCCCTAACCCTCACCATAACCCTCACACTGACCCTCACTCTAAACCTAAACCTAAAGCTAAACCTCACCCTCACCCTAACCCATATGCAAACCCTAACCCTAACCCTAATGCTCACACTCACCCTCACCTTAAACCTAATCCTAATACTAACCCTTACCATAATCCTCACCCGCACCCTAACCTTCATCCTAACCCAACCCCTAACATTGACACTAACACAAACCCTCAACCTAACCCTCACCCTAAACCTAATTCTAACCCTAACCCTCACCCTCGCCTTAACCGTAACCCTAAACATAACCCTAAACCTCAGGCTAACACTAACCCTAAACCTCACCCTCAACCTAAACCTCACCCTAACCCTAAGCCTAAACCTCACTCTCACCCTAGCCCTCACCCTAACCCAAACCTAACCCTAACCCTCACCCTAACCATAACCCTGACCATAACCCTAACTTTCACACTAACCCTAACCCTAACGCTCACCCTCACCCTCACCCTAACCCTAACCTAAACCTCACCCTCACCCTAAACCAAACCCTAACCCTAACACTGACTCTAACCCTAAGCTTAACACTAACCCTAACCCTCACACTCACCCTCAATCTAAACCTAATCCTAAAACTAACCCTATAACTAAGCCTAACCCTCACATTAACCATCACCCTAGTGCTCACCCTAACACTAATCCTAACACTTCACCTCATCCTAACACTCACCCTAACCCTAACCCTAACCCTTACCCTAACCCTAACCCTAACAATCACCCTCAATCTCGGCCTAAGCCTAAGCCTAAACCTAAGCTTAAGCCTAACCCTAACCCTCACACTAACCCTCACCCTAACCCTAACAGTAACACTAACGCTAACTCTAACCCTAAACCTCACCCTCACCCTAACCCTAACTCTAACCCTAACCCTTAATATAAACCTCACCCTAAACCGAACCCTAACCCGAACCCTCATAGTAACGGTAACCCTAACTCTAACCCTAACAATAACACTAAACCTAAACCTAACCCTCATTGTAAAGATAACCGTCACCATAACCCTCACCCTCACCCTAACACTTACCCTCACCTTAACACTAACCCCAAACCTAACACTAATCCTCACACTAACACTAACCATCACCCTAACCCTAAAACTCACCCTAACCCTAAACCTCACCGTCACCCTAGTCCTCACCCTAACCCTAACCCTCACCCTAAACCTAGACCTAATCCTAACCCCCTACCTTACCCTAACCCTCACCCTCATCATAACCTTAACCCTAACCCTAAGAATAACCATGACCCTAAACCTAAACTTAAACTTCACCCTCACCCTAACCCTAACCCTGACCCTAACCCTAAAGCTAAACCTCAACCTAAACCTAACACTAACCGTAATCCTCACCTTAGGACATACCCTAACCCTAATCTAAACCTAACCCTCACCCTAACCCTCACTCTAACCCTAAACCAAACCCTCACCCTAAATCTAACCCTCACCTTCACCCTTAGCCTCAGCCTAAACCTAAGCCTAACACTAACCCTAAACCTAACTGTCACACTCACAGTCACCGTAACCCTACTCCTAACCCTAACACCAACCCTAAACCTATTACTAAACATAAACCTAACCCTCACCCTAACCCTCACTCTAAAGCTAACCCTAACCCTATTGCTCATCCTAGCACATAACCTAACACTAATCCTATCCCTAACCCTCACCATAAGCCTCAACCTTACCCTCACTCTAAACCTAACCCTAATGCTAACCCTCACCCTCACCCTAACCCTAATGCTAACCCTAACCCTAACACTAACACTAACCTCACACTCACCCTCACCTTAACCCTAATCCTAATTCTAAATCTTACCCTAACCCTCACCCTCACCCTAACTCTCAGCCTAACCCTACCCCTAACACTAACACTAACACTAATCCTCACACTAAACCTCACCCTAAAACTAGTTCTAATCCTAACCCTCACCCTCACCTTAACCGTAACCCTAAACATAACCCTAAACCTCACCCTAACCCTAACCCTAACCCTAAACCTCACCCTCACCCTAAACCTCACCCTAAACCTAACCCTAAACCTCACTCTCACCCTAGCCCTCACCCTAACCCTAACCCTAACCCTCAATCTCGGCCTAAGCCTAAACCTAAACCTAAGCTTAAGCCTAACCCTAACCCTCAGACTAACCCTCACACTAACCCTCACCCTAACACTAACAGTAACACTAACGCTAACTCAAACCCTAAACCTCACCCTCACCCTAATTCTAACCTTAACCCTTAATATAAACCTCACCCTAAACCGAACCCTAACCCTCAACCTCACAGTAACTGTAACCCTAACCCTAACTCTAACAATAACACTAAATCTAACCCTAACCCTCATTGTAACCCTAAGCGTCACCATAAACCTAACCCTCACCAAAATACTTCTCCTCACATTAACACTAACCCTAACCCTAACACTAATTCTCACACTAACCCTAACCATCACCCTAACCCTAAACCTCACCCTAAACCTAGACCTAATCCTAACCCTCAACCTTACCCTAACCCTCACCCTCATCATAACCTTAACCGTAATCCGCACCCTATGCCTAAAGCTAATCCTAACCCTAAACCTCACCCTAACTGTAACCCTAACCCTCACCCTCATGATAACCCACACCCTAACCATAAAAATAAACCTAACCCTCATCCTAACGCTCACCCTAACCCTAAACCTAAACCTCACCCTAAACCTAAACCTCACCCTCACGCTCAGCCTAACCCTAAGCCTAATCATACCCCTAACCATAACCCTCACACTCAACCTCACCCAAAACCTAATCCTAAACCTAACCCTATCCCTAACCCAAATCCTCACCCTCACCCTAACCCTAACACTAAACCTAACACTAACTCTCACAGTAAATCTCAACTGAACACTAACTCTAACCCTAAAACTCACCCTCACCCTAACCCTAACCCTCACCCTCACCCTCAGCCTATCCCTAAGCCTAAACCTAACCCTAACCCTAACCCTCATACTCACCCTCACACTAACCCTAATCCTAATCCTAACCCTAAACCTAACCCTCACCCTAACACTAACTCTCACCCTACCCCTAACACTAACACTAACCCTGAACCTAAACCTCACCCTATCCCTTACACTAACCATAACTCTAACCCTAAACCTCAACCTCACCCTCATCCTAACCCTAACCCTAAACATCACCCTCATCCTAACCCTCACCCTAACACTAACCTTAACACTAATCCTAACCCTAATCCTCATTCTAACTCTCACCCTAACCCTAACCCTAACTCTCACCCAAACGCTAACCCTAACCCAAACCCTAACCCTAACCCTCAACCTCACCCTCACCCTCAGCTTAACGCTAAGCCTAACCTTAACCTAAACCTAATCCAAACATTCACCCTAACACTAACCTTTATCCTAATCCTAACCCTAAGCCTAAACCTCACCTTAAACCCTCACCCTCATCCTAACCCTCACACTAACCCAAACCCTAACTCTAACCCTAATCCTAAACCTCACCCTAACCCTCACCCTAACCCTAAAACTAACCCTAAACCTCACACTCACCCTCACCCTAAACCTAACCCTAACCCTAAAACTCACCCTAACCCTAACCTTCAGAGTCACCATAATCTTCGCAGTAACTCTAACCCTAACCCTATCAATAACACTAACACTCACCCTAACCCTGACACTCACACTAACCCTAAAACTCAACCTCACCCTAAACCTTGCCCTAACCCTAACCCTAAACCTCACACTCAGCCTAGCCCTCACCCTAAACCTAACCATATCCCTAACCCTCACCGTAACCATAACCCTCACGATAACCCTAAATTTCACACTAACCCTAATCCTAACCCTCACCCTCACCCTAACCCTAACCCTAACCCTCAACCTCACCCTAAACCAAACCCTAACCCTAACACTGACTCTAACCCTAAGCCTAACCCTAACCCTCACACTTACCCACAATCTAAACTTAATCCTAAACGTAACCCTATCCCTAACCCTAACCCTCACATTAACCATCACCCTAGCGCTCACCCCAACCCTAATCCTAAACCTACAGCTCATCCTAACACTCACCCGAACGCTAACCCTAACCCTTAACCTTACCCTAACCCCAACCCTCACCTTTACTCTCGGCCTAAGCCTAAGCCAAAACCTAAGCTTAAGCCTAACCCTAACCCTCACGCTAACCCTCACCCTAACTCTAACACTAACACTAAGGCTAACTCTAACCCTAAACCTCACCCTCACCCTAACCCTAACCCTTAATATAAACCTCACCCTAAACCGAACCCTAAACCTCACCCTCACAGTAACCGTAAACCTAACCCTAACCCTAACAATAACATTAAACCTAAACCTAACCCTCATTGTAACCATAACCGTCACCATAACCCTAACCCTCACCCTAAAACTTACCCTCACCCTAACAATAACCCTAACCCTAACAATAATCCTCAGACTAACACTAACCATCACCCTAACTCTAAACCTCACCCTAACCCTAAAGCTCATCCTCACCCTAGCCCTCACCCTAACCCTCACCCTAAACCTGGACCTAATCCTAACCCTCAACCTTACCCTAACCCTCACCTTCATCATAACCTTAACCTTAACACCCACCCTATGCCTAAAAATAATCCTAACCCTAAACCTCACCCTAAACCTAACCCTAAACCTCACCCTCATGCTAGCCCTCACCCTAATCCTAATCCTAAACCTAACCATCATCCTAACCCTCACCCTAACGCTAAACCTAAACCTCACCCTAAACCTAAACCTCACCCTCACCCTGAGCCTAACCCTAAGCCTATTCATAACCCTAACCATAACCCTCACACTCAACCTCACCCAAAACCTAATCCTAAACCTAACCCTATCTGTAACCCTAATCCTCACCCTAACCCTCACCCTAACCCAAACCCTAACACTAAACCTAACAGTAACCCTCACAGTAATTCTCAACTTAACACTAACTCTAACCCTAAAACTCACCCTCACCCTAACCCTAATCCTCACCCTCACCCTCAGCCTATCCCTTAGCCTAAACCTAACCCTAACCCTAACCCTCATACTCACCCTCACACTAACCCTAATACTAATCCTAACCCTAAACCTAACCCTCACCCTAACACTAACCCTCACCCTAACCCTAACCCTAACATTAACACTAACCCTAAACCTCACCCTATCCCTCACCCTAACCCTAACTCTAATCCTAAACTCACCCTCACCCTCACCCTAACCCTAACCCTAAACATCACCCTCATCCTAACCCTCACCCTAAACCTAACCCTAACACTAATCCTAATCCTAATCCTCATCCTAACTCTCACCCTAAACCTAACCCTAACTCTCACCGTAACCCTAACTCTCACCCAAACACTAACCCTAACCCTCACCCTCACCGTCACCCTCAGCTTAACGCTAAGCCTAACCCTAACCCTAAGCCTAACCCAAACACTCACCCTAACACTAACCCTATTCCTAATCCTAAACCTAACCCTAACCGTCACCCTAACCCTCACCCACATCCTAACCCTCACCCTAACCCTAACCCTAACACTAACCCTCACCCAAACCAAAAACTACCCCTCAGCCTAACCCTAACCCTCACCATCAACCCAGCACTGATGCTAACACAAATGCTCATTCTCAACCTAAGCCTCAGCCTAACCCTAACCCTGACCCTATCCCTTCCCTTACCCTCACGTTCACTCTCACCCTAACCCTAGCCCTTACCCTCACCATAACCCTATCCGTCACCCTCAACCTAAACCTCATACTAACCCTTAGGCTCACACTAACCCTCACCCAACCATAACCAGAACCCAAACACCCAACTTAAACGTCACCCTAACCCTAACTCTAACCCTAACCCTCAGTCTCAACCTAACACTCACCATAACACTTATCCTCACACTAACCCTAACCCTAACTGTAACTCTCACACTAAGCCTAACCCTCATCCTAACCCTAAGCTTAACCCTCACCCTAACCTTAACTCTAACCCTAACCCTCACCCTCACCCTAATCCTCACCCTAAACCTAACCCTAACCCTTCCCTAACCAAAAACCTCACCCTCACCCTACCCTCAGCCTAACCCTTCCCCTAATCCTAATCCTAACAATAACACTTATTCTCACCCTAAACTTAACCCTAACCCTAACCCTCACCATCACCCTCCCACTCAACAAACTCTCACGCTCAAACTCACCCACACCCTAACGCTCAACATCATCCTAAACATCACCCTAACCCTAACCCTAACGCAAACCTAACCTTATACTAACTCTAAACTTAACCCTAACCCTAACCCTAAACCTAACCCTAAGCCTTACCCTGCCCCTAACCCTAACCATGACCCTAACCCTAAGCCTAACACTAACCCTTACCCTAACCCTAACCCTTACCCTAACCCTAACACTAACCCTAACCCTCACCCTAAAATTATGCTAACCCTAACCCTCACCCTCACCCTAATCCTCACCCTAAACTTTAGCCTCACACTAACCCTAACCCTAACCCTCAGCATCACCCTCACCCTAAACCTAAACCTAAAACTAACCCTCACCCTAAACCTAACCCTGACCCTAACCCTAACCCTAACCCTCACCCTCACTCTCACCCTAATCCTAACCCTAAACCTAACCCTCAGCATCACCCTCACCCTAAACCTAAACCTAAAACTAACCCTCACCCTAAACCTAACCCTTACCCTAACCCTAACCCTAACCCTCACCCTCACCCTCACCCTAATCCTAACCCTAAACCTAACCCTCACACTAACCCTAACCCTTACCCTATCCCTAACCCTACCCCTCAACCTAACCCTCACCCTCTCCCTAATCCTAACCCTAACCCTCACTCTAAACATAACCCTAACCCTAACCCTCACCCTAATCCTAAACCTAACCCTAACCCTAACCCTCACCCTCACCCTCACCCTCATCCTAAACCTAACCCTAACCCTAACTCTCAACCTAACCCTAACCCGAATCCTAACCCTAACCCTCACCGTCACCATCACCCTCACCCTAACCCTCAACCTCAAACTCACCTTCACCCTAACCCTGAAACTAACCCTAATCTTCACCCTAACCCTAACACTCTGCCTAAACCTAACCCTACCCCTCATCCTAACACTCACCCTAAACCTAACCCTCACCCTAACCCCAATCCTAAACCTCACCCTCACCCTAACCCTCACCCTAAACTTAACCTGACCCACACCCGAACCCTCAACCTCACCCGAACTCTCACGCTCACCCGAACCCTCATGCTCTCCCTCACCCTCACCCTCATCCTAACCCTCACCCTCAACCTAACACTCAACCTAAACCTGATCCTCACCCTAACCCTAACCCTAACCCTTACCTAACCAAAACCCTCAATCTCACCCTCACACTCACCCTAACACTCACCCTCACCATAGCCCTCACCCTAAACCTAAAACTCACACTAAACCTAGCCTAACCCTCAGCCTAAACCTTAGCCTCAACTTAACTCTAACCCTAACCCTCACCGTAACCCTAAAATTCACCCTAACCCTCACCGTAACCCTAACCTTAAAGCTCACCCTAACCCTCACCCTCCTTCTCACCCTCATCCTAATTCTCACCCTAACCCTGATCCTCACACTAACCCTAACCTTAAACCTAACCCTAAGCCTCACTCTCACCCTAACCCTAACCATAATTCTAACCCTAATCCTAACCTTAACCCTCATGCTCACCCTCACCCTAATTCTAACCCAAACCCTAACCCTCATCCTCACTCTCACCTAACTCTAACCCTAACCCTAATCCTAATTCTAACCCTCTCCATCACCCTCATCCTAAATCTAAGCCTAACCCTAACCCTAACACAGACCCTCACCCTCAAACTAACCCTAACCCACACTCTCACCCTAACCCTAACCCTAACACTCAACTCTCACCCTAAATCTCACCCTAAAACTAACGCTAACCCTAACCCTCACCATCATCCTACCGCTCAACCTAACCCTAACTCTACCTCTAACCCTAACTCTAACCCTCACCCCAACCCTAACCCTCACACTAAACCTAACTTTAACTCTCACCCTCACTCTATTCCTAACCCTAACCCTTACCTTAACACTTAATCCAACCCTAACACTCACTCTCACCCTAATCCTCAACCTAACCCTTATCTTTACATTAACCCTAACCCTAACCCTCACCTAACACTAACCATAACCCTCACACTAACCCTCACCCTCACCCTAGACCTCACCCTAAACTTAACGCTAAACTTAACCCTCACCTTCACGCTCACCCTCACCCTCAACCTCACGCTCAGATTCACCCTAACCCTAAACCTAATCCTAACCCTAACCCTGACCCTCACACTCACTCTAAACCTAAACCTAACCTGCACCCTAAACCTAACCGTAAACCTAATGCTAACCCTAACCCTCAACCTCAACCTAACCCAAACCCAACACTCAATCTGATCCTAACACTTATGCTAACCCTAACCCTCACCCTCACCCTAACCCTGATCTTAACCATTACCCTAACACTCACCCTCACCCTAACCCTAAATGTAACCATCCCCCTAACCCTAACCTTAAGCCTACCCCTCAGCCTACCCCTCACCGTCACCCTAACGCTCACCCTCACCCTGACACTAATGCTAACCCTAACCCTCAACCTCACCCTAACCTTCGCCCTAACCCTTACCCTCACCATAACCTTATCCCTCAACCTCAACCTAACCCTCACCCTAACCCTTTCACTCACCCTAACCCTCACCAAAACCTAACCCTAACCCTAACCCTCACCCTAATCCTAAGCCTAGCCCTAACCCTCAGTCTCACACTAACCCTCACCCTAAACCTTATCCTCACTCTAACCCTAACCCTATCCCTAAACGTAACCCTCACCCTAAGTCTAAATCTCATCCTAACACTAATCCTACCGCTCACCCTAACACTCACCCTAACCCTAACCCGAACCCGAACCCAAAGACTAACACGAACCCTAATCCTCCCCTGAACCTTAACCATCCCGGTCACCCTAAGCCTCACCCTTAGCCTACCCCTCACCTACACCCTAACAATTCCCCTTCCCTGAACCCTAACTCTCACCCTAAACCTCACACTCACCCTAAACATCACCCTAACCCTTACCCTCACCCTAATCCTCACGCTCACCAACACCCTAACCCTCACCCTCACCCGAAACCTCTCACTCTCTCTAACTTCGACCTTCACCTTAAACATCAGCCTAACCCTCACTCTCACCCTAACCCACACTCTAACACTTACCATCACCCTAACCCTAACCCTAACCCTAACCCTAACCCTAACCCTCACACTAAACCTAACCCTCACCCTAATTCTAACCCTAAATCTACCCAGCATCCTAACCCTCAACCTAACCCTAGCCGTGAGTGCTAGGGTGAGCCTCACTCATACTTTCAACCTGAGCCTAACCCTAAACCTAACCCTAATTCTAAACCTAACCCTCACACTCACACTCACACTCACCCTAACACTTAAACTCACCCTAAACCTAACCCTAACCCTAACCCTCACCCTAACCCTAAATCTAACCCTCACCTTAACCCTAACCCTTCCCCTAAATCTCACCCTAATCCTATACCTAACCCTCATCCTCACCATCAACCTCACCCTAACCCTAAACATAACCTTAACTATCACCCTAACCCTAACCCGAATCCTAACACTAACCCTCACCGTCACCCTCACCCTCACCCTAAGCCTCAACCTCAAACTCAACTTCACCCGAACCCTCAAACTAACCCTAACCCTCACACTAAACCTAACCCTCTCCCTAACCTTAACCCTAACCCTCACCCTAACCCTCACCCTAAACCTAACCCTCACCCTAACCATAATCCTAACCCTCAACCTCATCCTAACTCTCAACGTCACCCTAAACCTCACCTCAAACCTAAACCTAACCCTCACCCTAAACCTAACCCTCAACCTAAACCTCACTTTCACCCTAATCCTGACCCTAACCCTAACCCTAAACCTTACCTAAACGAAACCCTCACCCTCACACTCACACTCACACTCACCCTAACCCTAACACTCACCCTCACCCTCACCCTAACACTTAATCTCACCCTAAACCTAACCCTAACCCTAACCCTCTCCCTCACCTTAATCCTCACCCTAACCCTAACCCTAACTATTACATAACTGAAACCCTCACACTCACTCTCACCCTAACCCTCACCCTCAACCTCTCCCTAAACCTAACCCTAACCCTCACCCTCACCCTAACCCTTACCCTAACCCTAATCCTAACTCTAAATCTAACCTTCACCCTAACACTAACCCTTACACTAACCCTAACATTAACCCTAAACCTCACCCTAACCCTAACCCTAAACCTCACCCTCACCCTAACACTTAACCTAACCCTAACCCTCACCATAACCCTAACCCTTACCCTATACCTCACCCTCAGCCTCAAACTAAACCTTACCCTTACCCTATACCTAACCCTCAGCCTCAACCTAACCCTAACCGTAACCCTCACCATAACCCTAACCCTGAGCCTCACCCTAAACCTCACCCTCACCCTAATCCTCACCCTAACCCTAAACATAACCTTTACCTAACCGAAAACCTCAACCTCACCCGCACACTCACCCTAAAACGCACACGCACCATAGCCCTCACCGTAAACCTAAACTTCACCCTAACTCTAAGCCTAAGCCTCACTCTCACCCTCACCCTAACCCTCACCATAACCCTAACCCTAATCTTAAACCTAAACCTCATGCTCACCCTAACGCTAATTCTATCCCAAACCCTAACCCTCACCCTCAATCTCACCTAACTCTAACCCTAACCCTAATCTTAATTCTAATGCTCCCACTCACCCTCACCCTACATCTAACCCTAACCCTTACCCAGACCCTCACCCTCACACTAACCCTAATCCTCACGCTATCCCTAACCTAACCCTAACCCTCACCCAAACCCTCACCCTCAAACTAACCCTAATGCTATCCCAAACCCAAACCCTCACAATAACCCTCACCCTAACCCTTACCCTCACCCTAACCCTAACACTCACCCGCAAAATAACTCTCAATATAATCCTTACCCTCACCCTTACCCTAACCGAAACATTAACCCTAAACCTCACCCTAACCCTCACCCTAAACCTAACCCTCACCCTCACCTCACCCTAAATATAATCGTCACCCTAACCCTCACCCTCAACGTCACTCTCAACCTCACCCTGACCCTCAACCTCACCCTAACCATAACCCTCACACTACCCCTAACCCTCACCCTAAACCTAACCCTAACCCTCACCCTAACCTTCACCCTCAGCCTAACACTTACACTAACCCTAAGCTAACCCTAACTCTTTTTTTTTTAATTGTATTTTATTTTATTTGAGAACATACTGTACAGGGGGGCTACAATTACATGGGCAGGATAATGCATACATTTCTTACCAAGCATTGCAGCCTCCTCCTTTGTTTACCCTTCACTTCCCTTCCCCACCTCCCCCCTCCCCCCACCCAATTTTACCCCCCTCCCCCCACCCAATTATACCCCCCTCCCCCCCCACACCGACATTGTAGAGCTGGTTTTGACATGACATTTTGTACTTCTCATTGTTGCAACAGGTCCACCTGAATCCTTAAACGACTTGTTTGTCCCCATCTCCTCCACATGTTATACTGACATCAAATATAGTGAAAGCAGGGGTTACACTGTGGGGGAGGGACATACAAAGCAACAAAGAAATAATCTTATAAATGCGTTAGAAACACATGCATGAAAGAAACGAAAACATTAAAATACATATTTAAGGGTTCATTTTCCTAACATCACATTATCTGACCTTTTCCGCTTGGCTCATACCTATACTAGATATTGCAAATAAGGGAAACCATGGGACCTATGCTTCTTTGGGCCTGGCTTACTTCACTTAATATAATTTTTTCCAAACCTTTCCATTTCCTAACAAATGGGGAAATGTCATTCTTTCTGAGGGAAGCATAGAATTCCATTGTGTATATATACCACATTTTCTTGATCCATTCATCTACTGAGGGGCATCTGGGTTGGTTCCATATCTTAGCTATGGTAAATAATGCTGCAATAAACATAGTTGTGCTGGTAGCTTTAGTGTGGTCTTGTTTGTAAACATTTGGGTAAATGCCCAAAAGTGGGATTGCTGGATCATAGGGGAGATCTATGTGAAGTCTTTTGAGGAACCTCCATACTGCTTTCCAAAGTGGTTGAACAAGTTTACATTCCCACCAACAATGAAGTAAGGTTCCTTTCTGTCCACATCCCCTCCAGCATCTGTTGTTGTTAGAGTTCTTGATTTTTGCTGTTCTAACTGGAGTGAGGTGATATCTCAATGTTGTTTTGATTTGCATTTCTTTTATGGCTAGGGATGTTGAACATTTCTTCATGTGTCTATTGGCCATCCTTCTTTCTTCTTCAGAGAAGCTTCTCTTTAAGTCTTTCACCCATTTATTTATTGGGCAGTTGTTTCTTTGAGGATTTGTTGTTGGGTGGTTTAATTTTTTGAGTTCCAAGTATATTTTAGATATGAGACCCTTGTCCGTTGTATGGCTAGTAAAGATCTTCTCCCAATCGGTGGGCTTTCTATTGATCTTGCTAGCTATGTCATTTGCCCTGCAGAAGCTCTGCAATCTTATGCAATCCCATTTGTCCAACCTTTCTTTGATTTGTTGTGCTTCCGGGTCTCTATTCAGAAAATTTCGACCTGAGCCAAGGAGACCTAGGGTTTCTCCTATTCCATCCTGTATTGTTTTCAGAGTGTCTGCTTTGAGTTCAAGGTCTTTGATCCATTTGGAGTTGATTCTGGTGCAGGGTGATATATAAGGATCTAGCTTTAGTTTTCTACATGTAGTTAACCAATTTTGCCAGCACCATTTACTGAAGAGGCTGTCTTTCTTCCATTCTATTGTTTTAGCTTCCTTATCGAAGATTACATGGCTATAGGTCTGTAGCTTCATTTCTGGGTTTTCAATTCTATTCCATTGGTCCTGAGGTCTGTTCTTATGCCAATACCGAGCTGTTTTGATTACTATGGCTTTATAGTAGAGTTTGAAATTTGGTATTGATATTCCTCCAGCAGTGTTCTTTCCGTTGAGGAGCGTTTTTGCTATTCGGGGTCTTTTATTGTTCCATATGAATTTTTGGATTGCCTCCTCTATTTCCTTGAAGAATGAGGGTGGAATTTTGATAGGTATCGCGTTGAATTTGTAGATAGCCTTGGGAAGTATTGCCATTTTCACGATGTTAATCTTGCCAATCCAGGAGCATGGGAGGTTTTGCCATTTTTTAAGTTCTGTGTTGATTTCCTTTTTCAAGATTTTAAAGTTTTCATCATAGAGGTCCTTCACTTCTTTGGTTAAGTTAATTCCTAGGTATTTTATTTTTTGTGGGGCTATTACAAATGGAGTTGCTTTCCTAATTTCAGCCACACTTTTCTCATTGTTGGCATATAGAAAAGCCATTGATTTTGGGGGGTTAATTTTATAACCTGCTACTTTGCCAAAGTTTTGAATCAGCTTGAGTAATTTTGGAGTGGAGTCTATGGGATTCTTTAAATACAAGATCATGTCATCTGCAAAGAGGGAGAGTTTTATTTCTTCTTTCCCTATTTGGATCCCCTTTATGTCTGCATCTTGTCTTATTGCTGTAGCTAGGCATTCTAATACTAGATTGAAGAGAAGTGGAGAGAGTGGGCATCCTTGTCTTGTTCCTGAGTTAAGAGGAAATGGCTTTAGTTTTTCACCATTGAGTATAATGCTGGCTGTAGGTTTGTCATATACAGCCTTTATTGTATTGAGGAATGTTCCATGGATTCCTAATTTTTCCAGAACCTTCATCATAAAGGGGTGTTGGATCTTGTCAAATGCTTTTTCTGCATCTATTGAGATAACCATGTGGTTCTTATTCTTGCTCCTGTTGATGTGATGAATAATATTAATTGATTTGCGTATATTGAACCAGCTTTGCATCCCTGAAATGAATCCTGTTTGATCATGGTGTATGATTTTTTGGATGAATTGTTGAAGTCGATTGGCCAAAATTTTGTTGAGAAGTTTTGCATCGATGTTCATCAAAGAAATGGGTCTATAGTTCTCTTTCTTTGATGAGTCCCTGCCTGGTTTTGGGATGAGGGTTATGATGGCTTCATAGAATGTGTTCGGTAGTGAGCTTTCTCTTTCAATTTCATTGAAGAGTTGGAGGAGTATTGGTGTGAGCTCTGCTTTGAAGGCCTTGTAAAATTCCGCTGTAAAACCATCTGGTCCTGGACTTTTCTTAGCTGGGAGGTCTCTTATTGCTGTTTCTATTTCAATGCTTGATATGGGCCTGTTAAGCTGGTTTAACTCATCTTGGTTTAGTTTTGGCATGTCAATATTTGCTAGGAAAAGGTCCATTTCTGTCAAGTTCTCAAACTTATTAGCATAAAGTTTTGAGAAGTATCCCCTTATAATGTTCTGAATCTTGGTTGTTTCCGTGGTGATGTTTCCATTCTCATCTCTGAGTTTATTTATTTGGGTGTGTTCTCTCCTTTTTCTGATAAGGTTTGCTAAGGGTCTGTCAATTTTGTTAAGTTTTTCGAAGAACCAACTCTTTGTTTTGTTGATTCTTTCTATAGTTTTTTTGGATTCTAATTCATTTAATTCTGATTTAATTTTGATTATTTCTTTCCGTCTACTGGATTGGGGTTTATCTTGCTGCTCTTTTTCAAGGAGGTTTAGATGTGTCATTAAATTGTTAGTTTCCGATCTCTCCAATTTGTTGATGTAGGAGCTCAGAGCTATAAACTTGCCTCTGAGTACTGCCTTTGCTGTGTCCCAGAGGAGCTGGTAATTTGTGTGTTCATTTTTGTTGAATAGCATGAACATTTGAATTTCCTTTCTAATCTCTTCCATGACCCACTCATGATTCAGCAGTGTGTTGTTCAGCCTCCATGTGATACCGGACTTTCTTTGGTGGCTTTTGGTGTTGAGATCTAATTTTATTCCCTTGTGTTCAGAGAGAATGCAAGGTATAACTTCTATGTTTCTGAATTTAGACAAGTTTGCTTTGTGGCCTAAAATGTGGTCTATTTTAGAAAACGTTCCATGTGCTGCTGAGAAGAACGTGTATTCTGTTGCTGCTGGGTGAAATGTTCGGTAAATGTCTGTTAAGTCTAGTTGATCTATGCAGCTGTTTAGATCTGCGATTTCTCTGTTGAGTTTTTGCCGAGTTGATCTATCTAGTGGGGAGAGTGGTGTGTTAAAATCCCCAACAATTAATGTCTTTGGATCTATATGGGATTTGAGGGAAAGTAGTGTTTCTTTGATAAATTTGGGTGCTCCATTGTTTGGAGAATAGATATTTAGAATTGTAATTTCCTCCTGAAGGAGAGATCCTTTAATTAGTATGTAGCGACCTTCTTTATCTCTTCTCACGAATTTTAGTTTGAAGTCTATTTTATCTGATATTAGGATTGCAACTCCCGCCTGTTTATGAGGGCCGTTTGCTTGGTAGATTTTGTTCCAGCCTTTAACCTTGAAAATATGTTTGTTTTTACGCTAACCCTAACTCTTATCCTCACCCTAAACCTAACCCTAATAGTAACCCTCACCGTCACCCTCACACTCACCCTCACCCTCAACCTAACCCTCACGCTCAACCTCACCCTCACCCTAACCCTCACCGTCACCTTAAAAATCACCCTAACCCTAACCCTCACCCTAACCCTAACACTTAACCTAACCGTAAGCCTAACCCTAACCCTCACCCTAACCCTAACCCTAACCCTAATGCTAACCCTCACTCTAACCCTCAACATAACCGTTACCCTCACTATCAACCTCAACCTGAACCTAACCCTAATCCTAACCCTCACCCTAACCCTAACCCTCACCGTAAAGCTAAACCTAACCCTAGCCCTCAGCCTTAACCTCACCCTAAACCTAACCCTAACCCTAATCCTCACTGTATCCCTAAGCATAACCATAACACTCACCCTAACCCTCACCCTCCCAGTAACTCTAATGCCAACATTAATCTTCAACCTCACCCTAAAGCTTGCCCTAACCCTTACCCTCACTCTAAAACTCATCCTCACCCTAACCCTAACCCTAACCCTAATACTAACACTAGACCTCACCCTCACCCTAACCCTAAACCTAAGCCTAACCCTAAGGCTAACAACTAAACCTCAACCTCTCCATAACCCTCACCTTAACCCTAACCCTCACCCTCAACCTCACCCTAACCCTAACCCTAACATTAACCCACTCCCTAACCCTCACCCTAACACTAACCCTAACCTTACCCCTCAGCCTAACCCTCACTGTAAACCTAACCCTAACCTTAATCCTCACCCTATCCCTAACCCTATCTCTAACCCTCACCCTAACAATCACCCTCACCATACCCCTAATGCTAACATTAACCCTCAGCCTCACCCTAAACCTCGCCCTAAACCTTACCCTCACTTTAACATTATCCATCAACATCAACCTAACCCTAACCCTAACCCTTACCCTCACCCTAACCCTCACTCTAACCCTAACACTAACACTAACACTAAACCTCACCCTAACCGGCATCCTAACCCTAAGCCAAAGCCTAACCCTCAGTCTCACCCTAACCGTTACCCTTACCGAACCCTAACCCTAAACCTCAGCCTAACCCTCATCCTAACCCTAAACCTAACCCTCACCCTAACCGTCACCCTCACCTTCAACCTCACCCTCAGCTTAACCCTAAACCTAACCCTAATACAAAACCTAACCCTTACTCTCTCCCTCACCCTAACTCTAAACCTAACCCTAGCCCTATCCCTTACCCTCACCCTAAAACTAACCCTAAACCTAATCCTAAGCCTCACCCTCACCCTAACCCTTATCCTCACCCTAACGCTAAACCTAACACTCAGCCTAACCCTCAACCTAACCTAAAGCCAAACCCTAAACTTAAACTTCACCCAATCCCACACCCTCACCCTCACCCTAACCCTAACCATAACCCTATCACTCACTCTAAACCTAACCCTCACCCTAACCCTAACCCTCACAGTCACCCTAACACTCACCTTAACCAACATCCTAACTCTAACCCTCACCCTCACCATAACCCTAACCCTAAACCTAACCCTAACCCTAACCCTAACCCTAACCCTAACCCTAACCATCACCCTCACCCTCACCCTTACACTAAACTTAACCCTAACCCTTACCCTAAACCTAACCCTAACCCTAATCCTAAACCTAAACCTCAACCTCAACCTAACCCTCAACCTAACACTTACTCTCACCCTCAACCTCACCTTAACCCTAACACTAACCCTCACCCTCACCCTAACCCTACCCTTCACAGTAAGCCTCACCATAACCCTAACCCTAACCCTACCCCTCAGCCTAACCCTCACCCTAACCCTAACTCTAACCATAACCCTCACGCTAAACCTCATGCTCACCATAACCCTAATGCTAAAATTAACCCTCAACTTCACCCTAAACCTCGCCCTAACCCTTACCCTCACCATAACCATATCTTTCATCCCCACACTAACCCTCACCCTAACACTTTCCCTCACCCAACCCTATCCCTAACCCTAACACTAACCCTCACCCTAACCCTCACCCTAAAACTCACCCTAACCCTCAACCTAACCCTAAGCTAACCCTAACCCTCACCCTCACCATAACCCTCACCCTAACCCTTATCCTCACCCTAACACTAATCCTAACCCTCAGCCTAATCCTGATCCAAACCCTAACCCTAACCCTATCCCTCACCCTAACATTAACCCTAACCCTAACCCTAACTCTCAACCTAACCCTGAAACTCACCCTTACCCTTAACCTCACCCTCAGAGTAAACCTAAACCTAACCCTAATCCAAAACCTAATCCTCACCCTCACTCTCATCTTAACTCTAATCCTAACCCTATCTTCACCCTCACACTAACCCTCACCCTCATCCTCACCCTCACCTTAACCTTCTCCCTAACCCTTACCCTCCCAGTAACCCTAAACCTAAACCTACCCCTCACCCTTACCCTCACCCTAACCCTAATCCTCACCCTAACACTAACCCTAACCCTACCCCTCACATTAACCTTCACCCTAAGCCTAACCCTAACCCTAACCATCACCCAAACCCTAACCTGAATCTTAAACCTATCCCTCACCATCACCCTAACCCTTACCCTCACCCTCACCCTAAACCTAAACCTAACACTCAGCCTACACCTCATCCTAAGCTTAACCCTAAACCTAACCCGCACCCTCACATTAACCCTAACCATAACCCTAACCCTCACCCAAACCCTAAAACTCACCCTCACCTTCAACCTCACCTTCAGCATAACCCTAAACCTAACCCTAATTCAAACGCTAACCCTCAACCTCACCCTCATCCGAACTCTAACCCTAACCCTAACCCTCACCCAAACCCTAAACCCAACACTAACCGTCAACCTAACTATCACCCTAATACTAAACCTAACCCAAACCCTCAACCTATCGCTCACCTCACCCTAAACCTAACCCTAACCCTCACTCTCACCGTAAACAAAACCCTAACCCTAACCATCACACTAACACTAACCCTCACCCTAACCCTAAACCTAACCCTCAGCCAAACCCTCATCCTAAACCTAACCCTAACCCTCAACCTAACCCTAACCCTAAACCTAACCCTAACCCTCACGTTAAACCTAAGCCTCACCCTCAGCCTAACCGTATACCTAATCCTAACCCTAACTCTATCCCTCACCCTCTCCCTAACTCTAACCCTACCGTTAACTCTGACCCTCACCCAAACCCTAACCATATCCCTAGCCCTCACCCTAACCTTAAACCTCACCCTAACCTTAACCCTAACAGGCACCCTCACCCTAACCCTAACCCCCACCCTAAACCTCACCCTAACCCTAACGCTAACCCTAACCCTCACCCTCACCACAAACCTCACCCTAACCCGTACCCTCACCATAACCCTAATTCTAACCCTAATCCTCACATTTCGCCTAACCCTAACCCTAACCCTAACGCTCTCCGTAACCCTAACACTCTCTCGCACCCTAACACTCAACATCACCTTAACGATCACCCTAACCCTAAACTTCACCCACGCTGTAACACACACCCTCACCCGAACCCTCACCCGAACCCTAAACCTAACCCTGACCCTAACCCTCACCCTAAATCTCACCTTAACCGTAACGCTAACCCTAACCTTCAGTCTCACCCTAACCCTTATCCTCACACTAAACCTAACCCTAACCCTAAAACTCACCCTAACCCTAATCCTAAACCTAACCCTCACAATCACCTTCACCCTAACCTTCAACCTCACGCTCACCCTCACATCACATTAACCCTAACACTAAATCTAACCTGTACCCTAACACTCACCGTCACCCTACCTCACTCTAACCCTAACTCTCAACCACAGCTTAACCCTCACGATCAACCAAACCCTCACCCTACCCTGAAACTCACCCTCACCCTAACAGTCACCCTCACAATAAACATCAACCTAACGCTAAACTTCACCCTAACCCTAACCCTCAACATAACCCTAAACCTCACCCTAACCATAACCCTCACCCTAACCCTCACCCTAACCAAAACTCTCAACCTCACTCTAACCATAACCCTAACACTAATGCTAAAACTAAATCTCACCCTCACCTTCAAACTCACCCTAACCCTAACCCTAAACCTCACCCTCACCCTAACCATCATCCTAACTCTAATGCTAACCCTAACCATCACCTTCACCGTAAACCTCACCCTAACTCTTAACCTCACCATAATCCTAACCCTAACCCTAATCCTCAGCCTAACCCTAACCCTCGCACACACCCTAACCCTCACCTTCACCTGAACCCACATCCTCACACTAACATTAACACTAAGCAAAACCCTAACCCTAATCCTAAACCTAACCCTCATCCTCACCCTCACCCTCACCCTAACCCTAAACCTTAACCTAACCTTCACCCCCACCCTCACTCTAACACTCACCTTCACCATAAATATCAACCTAACACTAACCCTCAGCCTTAACCTAACCCTACCCTCACCCTAAACCTAACCCTCACCCTAACGCTCACCCTATCCCTAATGCTAACCCAACACTTCACCCTCACCCTAACCCTCACCCTAACACTTCTCCTCACAATGAACCTAATCCTAAACCTCACCCTAACCCTCACACTAACCCTAATCCTCACCATATCACTAACCCTAACCCTAACCCTCACCCTAATCCTTAACCTCACTCCAACCTTAACTCTTACCCTCACGCTAAACCTCACCCTAAACCTTACCCTCACCCAAACCTGCCAACTAACCCTAACCCTAAACCTACGGCGCACTGTAAACCTCACCCTAACCATAACCCTAACCCATAACCTCAACCTAAACCTAACCCTCACTCTCACCCTAACCCTCAACCTAACCTTTATCCTCACACTAACCCTAATCCTCAACCTTACCTTAACCATCACACTAACCCTTATCATCACCCTATCCCTAACCCTAACCCTAACCCTCACCCTAACCTCACCCTAACCCTAAACCTCACCCTCACCCTAAACCTCACCCTAACCCTTACCCTCACCCTAACCTGCAAACTAAACCTAACCCTAAACCTACGGCTCACCCTAGCCCTCCCCCAAACCAAAACCCTAACCTTAACCCTCTCCCTAACCCTAACCTTCACCCTCACCATAACCCTGCCCCTAACACTTACGCTCACACTAACCCTATCCCTAACCCTCACCCTAACTCTAACTCTCAACAGAACCCTCACCCTCACCCTAACGCTCACCTCACACTAGCCCTCAACCTAACCATAACCCTCATGCTCACCGTAACCCTAATGCTAACATTAACCCTCAACCTCACCCGAAAACTTGCCCTAAACCTTACCCTCACCATAACCCTATCCGCACCCTTACCCTAACTCTCACCCTAACCCTTTCCCTCACCCTAACCCTCACTCAGCCCTAAACCTAAACCTAAGACTAATCCTAACCCTCACCCTCACCATAAACCTCACCCTAAACCTTACCCTCACCCTAAACCTAAACCTAACCCTCAGCTTAACCCTCATCCTAATCCTAACCCTAACCCTAACCCTCACCCTAACCTTAACCCTAACCCTAACCCTAACACTCACCCTAGCCTTAACCCTCACCCTGACCCTCAGCCTCACCCTCAGCCTAAGCCTAACCCTAATCCAAAACCTAACCCTTAACCTCACTCTCACCCTAAATCTAAACCTAACCGTAACCATCACCCTCACCCTAACCCTCACCATCATCCTCCCCCTCACCCTTACCCTCTGCCTAACCCTTATCCTCACACTAACCGTAACTCTAAACCTAACCCTCACCCTAACCCTCACCCCAACCCTAACCCTAATCCTCACCTTAACCCTCACCCTAACCCTAACCCTAACGATCACACTAACCCTAACCCTAATCCTAAAGCTAACCCTCACCGTCACCCTAAACCTTACCCTAACCCTAAGCCTAAACCTAACCGTCAGCCTAACCCTCATCCTAAACCTAACCCTAACCCTCACCCTCAGCCTCAACCTAACCCTCACACTCACTCTAAAACTACCCTAAATCTAACCCTACCCTCTCCCTACCCCTCATCCTAACCCTAACGCTAACCCTAACCCTCAACCTAACCCTAATCCTACCCCTAATGCTAAACCTCACGCTAACCCTAATCCTCACCCACACCCTAACCCTCACTCTCAAAGGAACTCTCACCCTCAACTGAACCGTCATCCTCACCCTAACCCTCACCCTCACTCTAAACATCACCCAAACCCTAACCCTCACCCTAACCCTAACACAAACCCTATCCATACACTCACACTCACCCTAACCCACACCCAAACCCTTATTCTCACCCTAACACTAACCCTCAACCTAACCCTAACCAAAACCCTCACACTAACCGTAACCCTCACTCTAATCCTAACCCTAACTCTGAACCTAACCTTCACCCTCAATCTGACCCTCACCCTCAGCTTAACCCTAATCCTAATCCTATTCCTAATCCTAAACTTCACACTCACCCTAAATCTAACTCTAACACTAACCCTCCCCCTCACCCTCACCCTCACCCTAACCGTCACCCTCACCCTCACCCTAAACATCACCCTAACCCTAAGCCTCACTCTAACCCTAACCCTGACCCTGCACCTAACCTCAGCTTAATCCTAATCCTCACCCTAATCCTCACCCTAACCCTTAACTTTACTTAACCAAAACCCTCACCCTCACCCTCAGCGTAACCCTCACCCTCACACAAGCCCTCAACCTAATCCTAACTTTAACTCTAAACTTCACCCTCAACCTCCCCTTCCTCAGCCTTAACCTAACCATAACCCTAATCCTAACCCTAACCATCAACCCCACCCTCACCCTAACACTAACCCTAACTCTAACAATAACCCTCACCCTCATCCTAATTCTAATCCTAACCCTAACAATAACTCTAACCCTAACCCTAAAACTCACCCTAACCCTAATCCTAAAACTTACCCTCAACCATACCCTCACCCTTCTTCTAACCCTCACCCTCACGCTGACCCTCACCATCACACTAACCCTCACAAAAACCCTAACCCTCACCCTAGCCCTAACCCTAACCCTCACCCTCACTTTCCCCCTCACCCTCAGCCTAATCCTAACTCTAACCTTAGTCCTAAACTAACCTCACCCTCACCCTCATCCTACCCCTCACCCTCAACCTCACCCTCACCGTCACACTAACCCTCAACCTCACCCTAAACATCACCTTAACCCTAACCCTTACACTGAACCTAACCCTAACGCTCACCCTAACCCTCACCCTCAAACTAACCCTCACCCTAAACATTACCCTCACACTAACCCTAACCCTAAACTTCACACTAACCCTAAACCTCACTCTAACCGTATCACGACACCTGATCCTAACTCTCATCCTAAACCTAACCCTAACCCTAACACTCACCCTAACCCTAAATCTAACCTAACCCTCACCCTCACCCTGATCCTCACCATCACCCTAACGCTCACCCTAAACCTAACCCTCACCCTAAACCTAAACCTCAACCTAAACCTAATCCTCACCCTGACCCTCACCTTAACCCTAACGCTAGCCCTCACCCTAACCCTTATTTAACACTAACCTGTACCCTAAACCTAACCCTAATCCTAACACTAACCCTCACACTAACCCTAACCCTAGCCCTCCCCCTCCCCCTCCCCCTCAACCTAACCCTAACCCTCATCCTAACCCTAACCCTAAACCTAAACCTCACACTAAACCTATACCTCACCCTAACCCTAATCCTCACAGTAAACATAACAGTCACTCTATCCCTAACCCTATCCCTCAGCCTAACCCTCACCCTAAACCTAACCCTAACCCTAATCCTCATCCTATCCCTAACCTTAACCCTAACCCTCACCCTAACCCTAAGGCTAACCGTAACCCTCACCCTCACACTAATCCTCAACCTAACCCATACTCTCACCCTAATCCTCACCCTCACCCTCACCCTAACCCTAACCCTCAACCTAACCCTCACACTTACAGTCACCCTGACCCTCAGCCAAACCATATCCCTAACCCTCACCCTAACACTAAAACTCATCCTATACCTCACACTCAAACTAACCCTAAACCAAACCCTAACCCTCACCCTAAACCTCACCGTAACCCTAACACTAACCCTAACATTCATCCTCACAATAAACCTCACCCTATCCCTTACCCTCACCATAACCCTAACCCTAACCCTAACCCTACTCCTCAACCACACCCTAACCATCACCCTCACCCCAACCGTCACCCTCACCCTCATCCTCATCCTCACCCTAACCCTCTCCCTCACCCTAAACATCACACAAACCCTAACCCTGACCCTAACCCTAACACTCACCCTAACCTTAACCCTCACTCTCACGCTAATCCTCACCATAAACCTAACCCTGACCTAAATGAAACCCTCACCCTAACCCTCACACTAACCCTCACCCTCACCCTAGCCCTCACCCTAACCCTAAGCCGAACCCTAACCCTCAACTTCACCCTAACCCTCAACATAACCCTTTCCCTCAACCTAACCCTAACCCTAATCATAACCTTCACACTATCCCTTACCCTCACCCTAACCCTAACCCTAACCCTATCCCTAACTATCACCCTCACACTGACCCTCACCCTCACCCTAACCCTAACCCTATTCCTAATCCTAACCCTCACAATCACCCTCAACCTAAACCTAAACCTAACCTGAATCTTCACCCTCACCCTCACCCTCACCGAACAGTCACCCTCACCCTAAACACCACCATAACCCTAACCCTCACCCTAACCCTAACCTCAGCTTAACCCTCACCCTCAACCTAATCCTCACCCTAACCCTAATCCTAAGATAAACGAAACCCTCACCCTCACACTAACCCTCACCCTCACCCTAGCCCTAACCCTAACCCTAACCATAACACTTACCCACACCCTAACCCTCACCCTCATCCTCACTCTAACCCTAATCCTAACCCTAATGTTCACCCTACCCTTCTCCCTAACCCTAAATGTAACCCTAACCCTCAACCTCATCCTAACCCTCAAGCTCACCGGAACACTCACCCTCACCCTAAACCATATTCTCACAACAGTCATCACCCTAACGCTAACCCTCAACCTAAACCTAACCCTAACCCCCATCCTAACCCTAACCAGTACCCTAACGCTCACCCTAACCCTTACCCACAACATAATCCTAACACTCACCCTCAACCTTACCATCACCCTAACCCTTTTACCCTCACCCTAACCCTCACCCTAACCCTCAACCTAACCCTCACACTAACCCTAACCCTCACCCTCGCCCTAACGCTCACCCTAAACTTTACCCTCACCCTCACCCTAACCTTCACCCTAACCTTTACCCTGACCCTAAACCTAACCCTAACCCTAAACCTAACCCTCACCCTAACCCTAAACCTAACCCTCAACCTAAACCTTATCCTATCCCTAAACCTGACCCTAACATTCACCCTAACCTTAACCCTAACCATCACACTAACCCTATTCCTATTCCTCACCCTCACCCTCAGGCTAACTCTAATACTAAACCTAACCCTCACCCTCACCCTAACTCTAACCCTAAACCTAACCCTAACCCTCAACTTAACCCTCAACCTCACCCAAATCCTCAACCTAACCTTACCTTAACCCTTACCAAAACTAAACCCTTACCCACACCCTCACCCTAACCCTCACCCTCACCCTAGCCCACAACCTAACCCAAACCCTAAACCTAACCTTCACACTAACCTAACCATAACCCTCAGGATAAAACTTATCCTAACCCTAAACCTAAAACAAAACTTCACCCTAACCAAACCCTAACCCTAACCCTAACCCTCATCCTCATCCTCACTCTAACCCTAATCCTAACCATAATGCTCACCCTACACCTCTCCCTAACCCTAAATGTAACCCTAACCCTCATCCTCATCCTAACCCTCAAGCTCACCTGAACACTTACCCTCACCCTAAACCATACTTTCACAACAGTCATCACCCTAACCCTAACCCTCACCCTAACCCTAACCTCAGCTTAACCCTCACCCTCAACCTAATCCTCACCCTAACCCTAATCCTAAGGTAAACGAAACCCTCACCCTCACACTAACCCTCAACTTCATTCTAGCCCTAACCCTAACCCTAACCATAACACTTACCAACAACCTAACCCTCACCCTCATCCTCACTCTAACCCTAATCCTAACCCTAATGCTCACCCTACCCCTCTCCCTAACCCTAAATGTAACCCTAACCCTCACCCTCATCCTAACCCTCAAGCTCACCTGAACACTCACCCTCACCCTAAACCATACTCTCACAACAATCATCACCCTACCCCTAACCCTCAACCTAACCCTAACATTAATCCCCATCCTAACCCTAACCTTTACCCTAACCCTTACCCTAACCCTTACCCACAACATAATCCTATCGCACACCCTCAACCATACCATCACCCTAACCCTTACCCTCACCCTAACTCTCACCCTAATCCTCACCCAACCCTCACACTAACCCTCACCCTCACCCTCGCCCTAAGGCTCACCCTAACCTTTACCCTCACCCTCACCCTAACCCTCACCCTAACCTTTACCCTGACCCTAACCCTAACACTAACCCTAAACCTAACCCTCAAACTAACTCTTATCCTAAACCTAAACCTAACCCTCACCCTCACCCTAACCCTAACCCTAACCCTCACACTAACCCTAACCTTAACCCTCAGCCTAACGCTCATCCCAACCCTAACACTAACCCTAACCCTCACCCTAACCGTAACCCTACCCATAAAATTCGCGCTAATCCTAACCCTCACACTCACCCTCAGGCTAACTCTAATACTAAACCTAACCCTCACCCTCACCCTAACTCTAACCCTAAACCTAACCCTAACCCTCACTTTAAACCTCAACCTCAGCCTAATCCTCAAACTAACCTTAACTTAACCCTTACCTAAACTAAACCCTTACCCTCACTCTCACCCTAACACTCACCCTCACACTAGCCCACACCCTAACCTTAACCCTAAACCTAATCTTCACACTAACCTTTACCATAACCCTCAGTAAAACCTTATCCTAACCCTAAACATAAAACAAAACTTCACCCTAACCAAACCCTAAACCTAACCCTAACCCTAAACCTAACCGCAAACTAAACCTAACACTAACCCTAACAGTAACCCTCAGCCTAACTCTAACCCTAACCCTCACCCTAAACCTAATCCTAACCCAAACCCTCAACCTAACTGTAAACCTCACCCTCATCCTCAACCTCACTCACAGCCTAAACCTAGTGCTAACCCTAATCCTAACCCTCACCCTAACTCTAACCCTAAACCAAACCCTCACACTCACCCTCACCCTCACCCTAACCCTCACCCTAACCCTAACCCTCACCCTAACCTTTACCCTCACCCTCACCCTAACTTTCACCCTAACCTTTACCCTGCCTCTAACCCTAACCCTAACCCTAAACCTAACCCTCGCACTAACCCTAAACCTAACTCTCAACCTAACCGTTATCCTAAACCTAAAATTAACCCTCACACTAACACTAACCCTAACCCTAACCTTCACACTAACCCAACCCTAACCCTAAGCCTAACGCTCATCCTAAACCTAACCCTAACTCTAACACTCACCCTAACCGTACCCCTAACTCTAACACTCACCCTAAACCTAACCCTCACCCTCACCATCAGGCTAACTTTAATACTAACCCTAATACTAGCCCTCACTCTAACCCTAACTCTAACCCTAAACAAACCGAAATCTCACACTTACCCTCAACCTAACCCTAAACCTATCTCTAACCCTCACCTAAACCTAACCCTAAGCCTATCCCTCACACTAAACCTCACCCTAACCCTTACCCTCACCATAAACCTAAATCTAAACCTAATACTCACCCTAAACATAACCCTCAACTACATTCTAAACCTGAACCTGACCCGAACCCTCACCGACACCCTAACACTCTTCCTAACCCTAACCCTAATCCTAAACCTAAGCCTAACCCTCAAAGTCACCCTAACCCTGCACCTAACCCTAACCCTCACCTACAACCTCACCCTAATCTTCACCCTAACCCTAACCCTAACCCTACCCTTCACCATAACACTCATACTAACCCTAACCCTAATACTAACCTTCAACCTAACCCTAAACCTAGCCCTAACCCTCACCCTCACACTAAACCTAAACCTAAGGCTAACACTCAACCTAACACTAATCTTCACCCACACCCTACATCTCACCCACACTTGAACTCTCAACATCTCGCTCACACTAAACATCACCCAAACCCTAACCCGCAAATTAACCTTTGCCCTAACACTAAACCTAACCCTAACCCTAACCCTAACCCTAACCTCAGCGTAACCCTAACCCTGACGTAAAGGAAACCCTCACCCTCACCCTCACTCTAACCCTCACCCTCACCCTAACCCTCACCATCCCCCTAACCATAACCCTAATCATCAATGTCACCCTCACCCTCACCCTCAGCCTAAACCTAACTCTAACCCTAACGCTCACCCTCACCCTAACCCAAACCCTAACCCTAACCCTCACCCCAACCCCAACCCTAACCCTCACCCTAACACTAACCCTCATCCTCACCCTCACCTTAATCCTAACCCTAACGCTAATTCTAACCCTCACCCTCACCCTAACCCTTACCCTGACTCTCACCCTAACCCTAACCCTAACCCTCACAGTAACCCTAACCCTCATCCTAACCCTCACGTTAACCCTCAACCTCATCCTAATCCTCACCCTAACCTAGCCTTAACCCTTACCTAAGCTAAACCCTCACCCTCACCCTCACCCTAACCCTCACCCTCACCCTAGCCCACACCCTAACCCTAACCCTAAACCTAACACTCACACTAACCCTAAACCTAACACTCAGCTTAAACCTTATCCTAACAGTAAACCTAAAACTAACCTTCACCCTAACTAAACCCTGACCCTAACCCTAACCCTAACCCTCACACTAACCTTAAACTTAACCCTGAGCCTAATGCTCATCCTAACCCTAACCCTAACCCTAACCCTCAACCTAAACCTAATCCTAACCCTAACCTTCACCCTAACCCTAAACTCACCCTCACCCTCAGCCTAAAGCTATTGCTAACCCTAACCCTAACCCTCACCCTCAACCTAATTCTAACCCCAAACCAAGCTCTCCCCCTCCCCCTCACACTCACTCTAACCTTCACTCTAACCCTAACCCTCACCCTCAACATCACCCTCACCCTCAGCCCAACCCAAGTCCTTACTCTAATCCTAACCCTCAACCTATACCTGACCCTAACCCTAACCGTAATCCTAAACATCACCCTAACCCTCACCCTCACCACAGTCCACAACCTAAACCTAACCCTAAACCTAACCCTCACACTAACCCTAACCCTAACCCTGAGCCTAACCCTAACCCTCAGCCTAACGCTCATCCTAAACCTAACCCTAACCCTAACCCTAAACCTCAACCTAACACTCATTCTAACCCTAACCTTAACGTTAACCCTAAACCTGACCCTCAATTTAACACTCTCCTAACCCTAATTCTAACCCTAACTCTCACCCTCACCCTAACCCTAATCCTAACACTAACCCTAAACCTCACCCTAGCTATCACCCTAACCCTCAGCCTCAGCCTAAACATCACCCTAACCTTAACCCACACCCTAACCCTAGCCCTAACCCTCACCATAAACCTCAGGCTAACCCTAACCCTCACCCTAACCCTAAAACTACACCTCACCCTACCCCTCACCCTAACCCTTACCCTCACCCTAACCCAAACCCTAACCCTCACCCTCACACTAGCCCACACCCTTACACTAATCCTAACCATAACCCTAAACCTAAACCTAAACCTCACCCTCACCCTAACCCTAACCCTAAACCTCACACTCACTCTAAACCTAACCCTAACACTAATGCTAACCCTAAGCCTCACCCACACCCTAACCCGCACCCTAACCCTTACCCTCACCCTCTCCCTCACCCTTACCTTAAAACTACCCTTTCAGCCTAACCCTCACATTAACCCTTACCTTCACTATAAACCTAACACTAACCCTAATCCTCATACTAACCCTAAACCTAACCCGAACACTAACCCTCACTTTAACCCTCACCCTAATCCTAACCCTGACCCTAACCCACACCCTAATGCTAACACTAAACCTAAAACTCACCCTCACCCTAACCCTCACTGTCACCTTAACACTCAACTTCACCATAATCCTCACCCTAACCCTAACCCTCAAACTAAACCTCACCCTAACCCTTACCCTCACCATAACCTTAACCCTAACCCACACCCTAACCCTCACCTTCACCATCACCCTCACCCTCACCCTAACCGTAATCCTAATATTCACCCCAACCCTAACTCTCACCCTAACCCTCGCCCTCACCCTAGCCCTCACCGTAGCCCTCACCCTAAGCCTAACCCTAACACTCACCCTCACCCTAAACCTCAGCCTCACCCTAAAACTAAACCTAATCCTAACCCTATTCCTCACCCTCACCCTCACTGTAAACCTAACCGTAAACCTAATGCTAACCCTAAACCTCTCCCTCACTTTTACCGTAATCCTAAACCTCACCCTAACCCTAATGCTATACCTAACCCTAACCCTCACCCTAACACTAATGCTAACCCTAATACTCAACCTCACACTAAACCTCACCCTAAACCTTACCCTCATGCTAACCCTCACGTAACCCTAAAACTAAACCTAACCCTCACACAAACACTCACCCTAAACCTTACACTAACCCTATCCCTCACCCTAACCCTCAACATTCCCTTAACCTCACACTAACCCTAACCCTAACCCTACACCTCACCCTAACGCTAACACTGAACTGAACCCTAACACTAACCCACACCTTTACCCTACACCTAACCCTCATCCAAACGCTCACCCTAACCCTAATACTAACCCTATCCCGCACCCTCATCCTAACCCTCACCCTAACGCTTACCCTCACCCTAACACTAACGGTCACACTAAACCTAACCCACACACTAACCCTAGCCATAATCCTCACCCTAACCCTCATCCTAACCCTAAACCTAACCCCCAACCTAACCCTAACCCTAAACATTACCCTAACCACAACCCTCACCCTCACCCTCACCCTCACCCTAAACATCACCCTAACCCTAACCCTAACCCTAACCCTCACCTTAACCCTAACCCTCACCTTCAACCTCACCCTCAGCCTAATCCTCACCCTAAACCTAACCCTAACCCTTTCCTAACCGAAAGCTGCACCCTCACACTAACCCTCAACCTAACCCTCGCCCTCACCCCAGCCCTCACCCTAAGCCTAAAGCTAACCCTCACCCTCACCTTAAACATATCCTCAACCTCATCCTCACCCTAACCCTAAACCTAATCCTAACCCTAATCCTCAACCTCACCCTAACTCTAACCCTAATGGTAAACCTAATGCTAACCCTAACCATAAACCTTTCCCTAACTCACACCCTAACCCTAACCATAATCCTCACCCTACTCCTAATCCTAACCCTAACCCTAACCCTCAACCTAAACCTAACCCTAAACATTACCCTAACCCTAACCCTAACCCTCACCCTCACCCTCACCCTCAGCCTAACACTAACCCTAACCCTACTCCTAACCCTAACACTCAGCCTCACACTCACCCTAACTGGAACCCTAACCATAAACCTAAACCTCCCCCTAATCATAAACCTATCCCTAACCCACACTCTAACCATAAATATCACCCTAACCCTAAACCTAACCCTCACCCTCACCCTAACCCTAACCCTCACCCTAACTCTCACCTTAACCCTAACGCTAACCCTAACCCTCAACCTCAACCTAAACCTCACCCTAACCCATGCCCTGACCATAACCCTGAGGGTAACCCTAATCCTTATCCTCACACTCACTCTAACCCTAACCCTTACCCTATCACTCACCCTAACCCTAACCCTCACCCTCACCGTCACCTTATCCCTCATCCTAACCCTAACCGTCACCCACACCCTAAAACTCACACTCACCTAAACCCTCACCCTAACCCTAACCCTAACCCTCACCCCAACCCTAACCCTCACACTAACCCTAACTTTAACCCTCACACTCACCCTAACCCTAAACCTAACCCTTAGCCTAACCCTCACCCTAACCCTTAATCTAACCCTTACCCTCACTCTCACCCTAATCCTCAACCTAACCCTTATCTTTACACCAACCCTAACCCTAACCCTCACACTAACCCTAATCCTGACCCTATCCCTAACCATAACCCTCACCCTAACCCTCACCCTAACCCTAACCCTCATCCTAATCCTAAACTTAACCCTAACACTCACACTCACCCTAACCCTCACCAACACACTAACTCTCACCCTCAATCGAACCCTAACTCTCACCCTAACCCTCACCAACACCCTAAGCTACACCCTCAACCGAATCTTCACTCTTACCCTCACCCTCACCATTAACATCACCCTAACCCAAACCTAAACCTACCCCTCACCCTCACCCTGTCATCCTAACCCTTATCCTCACCCTAAACCTAACCCGAACCCTAAACCTAACCCTCACCCTAACCCTAACCCTCACCTGAAACCTCACTCTCACCTTCACCCTCACCGTAAACATCACCCTAACCCTAAACCTCATGCTAACCCTAACCCTAACCCTCACCCTAACCCTAACCCTCACCTTAAACGTCACCCTCACCCAAATCCTCACCCTAAACCTAACAATAAACTTTTCCTAACCAAAAATATCACCCTCACCCTAGCCCTCACCCTAAACCTAACCCTAAACTTAACCCTCACCCTCACTCTCACCCTCACCCTCAGCCAAACCTAACCCTACCCTAAACCTAACCCTCACCCTCACCCTCACCCTCACCCGCAACCTAACCCTAACAATAACCCTAACCCTCACCCTAACACTGAACCTCAACCTCACCCTCACCCTAACCCTAATCCTAACCCTAACTCTAATCCTAACCCTCACCCTCACCCTAAACCTCACCCTAACCCTTACCCTCAACTTCTCCTAAACCTAATCCTAACCCTCATACTAACCCGAACCCTCACCCTAACCATACCACTAAACCTAACCCTTACCCTCACCCTAAACATAACCCTAACAGTAACCCTAAACCTAAACTTAGTCCTCACACAAACCCTAACCCTCACCCACACATTAACCCGAACGCTCACCCGAACCCTCACCCTAACCCTAACTCTAAACCTAACCCTAACACTCCCACTAAACCTAACCCTCACCCTAACTGTAACCCTACACATCAGCCTAAACCTCAACCTAACACTAACCCTAACGCTAATCCTTACCCTATCCCTAAATAAAACCCTAACCCTCACACTCATCCTAGCCCTCACCCTAACCCTACCCCAAACCCTAACCCTCACACTAAACCTAACCTTCACCCTATCACTAAACCTTCCCCTCAGCCTAAGACTCACCCTAACTCTAACCCTAAACATAAACCTAATCCTCACCCTATCCCTAACCCTAACCCTAACCCACACACTCACCCTAGCCCTCACCCTAACTTCATCCTAACCCTATCCCTAAACTTAAACCTCACCCTCATCCTAACCCTCACCCTAACCCTTACCCCTAACCTAATCCTATCACTGACCCTAACCTTAACCCTAAAACTCACACTAACCCTAACCCTCACCCTAATCCTAACCCTACCCCACAGCGTATCCCTCATCCTAACCCTAACCCTAATCCTATCCCTCAACCTAAGCCTAACCCTAACGTTAACCTGAACCCTCACCCAAAACCTAACCCTCACCCTCACCCTCACACTCAGCCTCAGCCTAATCCTAACACTAGCCCTAATCCTAAACCTAACCCTCACCCACAGCCTCACCCTAACTCTAACCCGAACCCTAACCATAAACCTCCCCCTTCACCCAAACCCTCACCCGAACCCTCACACTCACCCTACGGCTCACCCTCACCTTAACCCTAAACCTAACCCTAAACCTCACCCTCACACTCAAACTCACCCTAACCCTAAGCCTCACTGTTACCCTAAACCTCACCCTAACCCTTAACCTTACACTAACCCTAACCCTCACACTAAACCTAAGCCTCACCCTCACCCTTACCCTAACCCTACTCTCACCCTAACCCTCAACCTAAACGTAACGCTCACCCTCACCCTATCCCTAACCCTAACCCTAACCCTCACCCTAACCCTAACCCTCAAACTCACACTAACCCTAACCCTCACACTAAACCTAACCCTCACCCTCACCCTAACATTAACCCTACCCCTCACCCTACCCCTCACCCTCAACCTAGCCCTCACCCCTAACCTAATCCTAACCCTGACCCTAAACTTAACCCTAAAACTCACACTAACCCTAACCCTCACCCTAACCCTAACCCTACCCCACAGCCTAACCCTCATCGTAACCCTAACCCTAACCCTATCCCTCACCCTAACCCTAACCCTAACATTAACACTAACCCTCACCCAAAACCTAACCCTCACCCTCACCCTCACCATCACCCTAACTCTAAACCTAACCTTACCCCTCACACTCACCCTCACCCTCACCCTAACCCTAACCCTCACCTTAACCCTCACCCTAATCCTAACCCTGATCCTAACCCTCACCCTAAAGCTAACACTAAACCTAAACCTCACCCTCACCCTAACCCTCACCATCAACCTAACCCTAACCCAAACACGAACCCTCACCTCAACCTAACCCTCACCCTTACCCTAAACTTAAACCTAACCCTAATCCTCTCCCTAACACTCAACCTCACCCTCACCTTAAGCCTAACCCTAACCCTAATCCTAAACCTAACCCTCACCCTCACCCTAACCCTAAACCTAACCCTAATCCTAAACCGAACCCTCAACTTCACCCTAAATCTACCTCTAAACATCACCGTCACACTCACCCTTACCCTATCCCCAACCCTAAACCTTAGCCTAACCCTAACCCTCACCCTAACCCTAACCATAACACTCACCCAAACCCTAACAATAACCCTATCCCTCACACTAACCCTTATCCTCACACTTACCCTAAACCTAACCCTAAACCTCACACTAACCCTAAACCTCACCCCAACCCTGACCCTACCCCTCACCCTAAACCTCACCCTAATCCAAACCCTAACCCTAACCAACACCCTAAACCTAACTGTAACCCTCACCCTGATGCTAACCCTCATCCACACCCTAATCCTCACCCTCACCCGAACCCTCACCCTCACCCTAACCCTCACCCTCACCCTAAACATCACCCTAAACCTAACCCTCACCCTAACCCTAATCATAAACCTCAAACTCACCCTCACCCTCAGCCTAACCCTAGTCCTTAACCTAATCATAATACTCACCCTTACCCAACCCTCACACTAACCCTTACCCGATCCTTCACCTAACCCTAACCCTATCCCGCACACTAACCCGAACCCTCACCCTAACCATAAAACTAACCCGAACCCTTACCCGAACCCTAATCCTAACCCTAACAGTAACCCTAACCCTAAAGCTAGTCCTCACACAAACCCTAACCCTCACCCACACTTTAACCCAAACCTTCACCCGAACCCTCACCCTAACCCTAACTATAAACCTAACCCTAACACTCCCACTAAACCTAACCTTCACCCTAACTGTAACCCTACCCATCAGCCTGAACCTCAGCCTAACCCTAACCCTAACCCTAACCCTAATCCTAATCCTAATCCTCACACTCACACTCACCCTATCCCTAACCCTAACATTCACCCTCACCCTAAGGCTAACCCTATCCCTCACCCTCACCCTCAGCCAAACCCTTTACCTCACCATAACGCTAACCAAAACCCTCACCCTAACCCTAAAACTACCCCTCAAACTAACCCTAACCCTAACCCTCAACCCACCCATGATGCTAACACAAATGCTCATTCTCAAACTAACCCTTAGATTAAACTTTACCCTCAACATAACCCTATCCCTCACCCTCTCCTTAACCCTCACCCTACCCCTTCCCCTCCCCCTAAACCTCATCCTACCCCAAACCCTAACCCTAACCCTAAACTTCACCCTAACCCTCACTCTAACCCTAACCCTAACCCTCACCCTAACCCTCACCCTCACCCTAAACCTAACCCTAACCCTGCCCCTCACCCTAGCTGTCACCCTAACTCTTACCCTCACCCTAACCCTAACCCTAACCCTCACCATAACCCTAAAACTACCCCTCAGCCTAACCCTAACCCTAACCCTCAACCCAACCCTGATGCTAACACAAATGCTCACTCTCAACCTAACCTTTAGATTAACCCTTACCCTCACCATAACCCTATCCCTCACCCTAACCCTCACCCTAACCCTAACCCTCACCCTCACTCTAACTGTCATCATAAGCCTTACCCTCACCCTAAACCTAAACCTAATCCTAAACCTAACCCTCACCCTAACCCTAACCCTCATTCGAACCCTCAGTCTCACGTTCACTGTCACCCTAAACATCAACCTAACCCTCACCCTCACCCTAACCCTAACCCTAACACTGACTCTAACCCTAACCCTCACCTTAAACCTCACCCTCACCCTAATCCTCACCCTAAACTTAACCCTAAACTTTTCCTAAACAAAAACATCACCCTCACATTAGTCCTCACCCTAAACCTAACCCTAACCTTAATCCTCACCCTCATCCTCACCTTCACCCTCAGCCTCAGCCTCAGCCTCACCCTAACCCTAAACCTAATCCTAACCCTAACCCTGATCCTCACCCTCACTCTAACCGTAACCCTAACCTACACCCTAGCCCTAACCCTAACCCTAACCCTAACCTTAACACTCAACCTAATCCTAAACCTAACCCTAATGCTAACCCTAACCCTCACCCTCACCCTAACCCACACCCTAACCCTCAACCTCAGCCTAAACATCTCCCTAACCCCAACCCTCACCCTAACCCTAAGACTAACCCTCACCCTGAACCTAACCTCAGCTTAATCCTCATCCTCACCCAAATCCTCACCCTAACCCTAACCTTTACCTAACCAAAACCCTCACCCTCACCCTCAGCCTAACCCTCACCCTCACCCAAGCCCTCACCTTAACCCTAAACTTAACCCTAAAACGCACCCTCAACCTCCTCTTCCCCATCAGCCTTACCCTAACCGTAACCCTAAGCCTAACCCTAACCCTCAACCCCACCCTCACCCTCACCCTAACCCTAACCCTAACAATAACCCTCAACCTCATCCTAACCTTAACCCTAACAATAACTCTAACCCTAGCCCTAACCCTAAAACTCACCCTAACCCTAATCCTAACCCTAACCCTCAACCTCACCCTCACCATCATTCTAACCCTCACCTTCACGCTGACCCTCACCATCACACTAACCCACACACTAACCCTAACCCTCACCCTAGCCCTAACCCTAACCCTAACCCTCACTTTCCCCCTCACCCTCAGCATAACCCTAACTCTAACCCTAATCCTAAACTAACCTCACCCTCACCCTAACCCTCCCCCTCAGCCTCACCCTCACCCTCACCCTCACACTAACACTCAACATCACCCTAAACATCACCTTAACCCTAAACCTCAAACTGAACCTAACCGTACTGCTCAATCTAACCCTCAGCCTCAAACTAACCCTCACCCTAAACATTATCCTAACACTAACCCTAACCCTACCCCTAACCTTCACACTAACTCTAACCGTCAGTCTAACCGTATCCCGACACCTCACCCTAACTCCACCTTAACCCTAACACTAACCCTAACACTCAGCCTAACCCTAACTCTAAACCTAACCCTCACCCTCACCCTAAACCTCACCATCACCCTAACGTTCACCCTAACCCTAACCCTAACCCTCACCCTAACCCTTACTTTAACCCTAACCCTCACCCTAAACCTAACCCTCACCCTAACAATAACACTCACACTAACCCTAAACCTAGCCCTTACCCTCACCCTCACCTTCAACATAACCCTAACACTCATCTTAACCCTAACCCTAAACCTAAACCTCACAGTAAAACTAAACCTCACCCTAACCCTAATCCTCAAACTAAACCTAACAATCACTCTATCCCTAACCCTACCCCTCATCCTAAACCTCACCCTAAACCTAACCCTAACCCTAATCCTCACCCTATCCCTAACCTTAACCCTAACCCTCACCCTAACCCTCACCCTCACCCTAACCCTAATGCTAACCCTAAGCCTCACCCTCACCCTAACCCTCAACTTAACCCTTACCCTCACCCTAACCCTCACCCTGACCCTAACACTAACCATCACTCTCGCCCTAATCCTCACCCTAACATTTACCCATACCCTCACCCTAACCCTAACCCTCACCCTTAACCTAACCCTAACCCTAGCCCTAACCCTCACCCTAAACCTAACCCTCACTCTTACAGTCACCCTCAAACTCAGCCACAACCTAATCCTTACCCTAATCCTAACCCTAACCCTCACCCTAACTCTAACCCTAACCCTCAACCTCACCCTAACCATATACCTATCCCTCACCCTAACACTAACACTCACCCTATACCACACCCTCCCCCTAACCCTAAACCAAAACCTAACGCTCACCCTAAACCTCACCCTAACCCTAACAGTAAACCTAACCGTCATCCTCACAATAAACCTCACCCTATACCTTACCCTCACCATTACCCTAACCCAAACCCTAAACCTAATCCTCAACCACACCCTAACCTTCACCCTCACCTTAACCCTCACCCTCACCCTAAACATCACCCAAACCCTCACCCTCATGGTAACCCTAACCTTAACCCTCACCCTAAACCTAACCCTCACTCTCACACTAATCCTCACCATAAACCTAACCCTGACCTAAAAGGAACCCTCACCCTAACCCTCACACTAACCCTCACCCTCACCCTAGCCCTCACCCTAAACCTAACCCGAACCCTAACCCTAACCCTAACCCTAACCCTATTCCTATTCCTAACCCTCAACCTAAACCTAACTCTAACATTAACCCTTACCCTCACCCTCACCCTCACTGAACACTCACCCTCACCATAAACATCACCCTAACCATAACCCACACCCTAACCTAACCTCAGATTAACCCTCACCCTTAACCTAATGCTCACCCTAACCCTAAGACTAACGTGAACGAATCCCTCATCCTCACACAAACCCTCACCCTAGCCTTAAACCTAACCCTAACCATAACACATACCCACACCCTAACCCTCACCCTCATCCTCACTCTAATCCTAATCCTAACCCTAATCCTAACCCTCATGCTCACCCTACCCCTCTCCCTAACCTTAACTGTATCCCTAACCCTCACCCTCATCCTAACCATCACGCTCACCCGAACACTCACCCTCAACCTAAACGATACTCTCACAATAAATATCAGGTTAACCCTATCCCTCAACATAACCCTAACTCTAACCCTCAGACTAATGCTCAGCCTAACCCTAACCATAACCTTCACCCTAACCCAAAACCTACCCATAAAACTCACACTAACCCTCACCCTTACCCTCAGGCTAACTCTAATACTAACTCTAACCCTCACCCTCAACCTAACTCTAAACCTAAACCTAACCCTAACCCTCACCCTCACCATATCCCTAAACCTATCCCTAACCCTCACCCTAACCCTAACCCAAAAACTATACCTCACCCTCACCCTAACCCTCACACTAAACCTCACCCTAACACTTACCTTCACCATAAACCTCACTATAACCCTAATCCTCACCCTAAACCTAACCCTCACCAACAACCTAACCCTCACCCTCAGCGGAACCCTAACCCACACCCTAACACTCACCCTAACCCTAACCCTAACACTATTCCTCAACCTAAACCTAACCCTTAAACTCACCCTAACCCTACACCTACGCCTAACCCTCACCCCCACCCTCACCCTAACCCTCACCCTCACCCTAACCCTCACCCTAACCATAACCCTACCCTTCACCCTAAACCTCACACTAACCCTAACTCTAATCCAAACACTCAACCTAACCCTAAAGCTACCCCTAACCCTCAACTTCACACTAAACCTAAACCTAACACTAACACTCAATCTAACCCTAATTCTCACCCACACCCTAAACCTCACCCTCACCTTAACCCTCACCCTAACTCTAAACATCACCCAAACCCTAACACTCACCCTAACCCTAGCCCTAACCTTCACCTAACCCTAATCCAAAGCCTAATCATAAACCTCACTCTATTCCTCAACATAACCCTAACGCTTGGCTAAAAGAAACTCTCAATCTGAAACTCACACTAACCCTCACCCTCACCCTAACCATCAGCCAAATCCTAACCCTAACCCTAACCCTCACCCTCACCCTAAACCTCACTCTAACCCTTAACCTCACCCTTTCCCTAAGCCTAACACTAACCCTAAACCTAAAACTCAGCCTCACCCTCACCATCACCCTCACCTTTAGCCTAACCCTAACCCTAACCCTATTCCCAATCCTAACACTCTCCCTAAAACTTACCCTAACCCTCACCCTCACCCTAACTTTCACCCTCACCCTAAACATCACCCTAATACTAAACCTCACCCTAACCCTAACGGTAAACCTTACCCTAACCCTAACCTCATCTTAACCCTAACCCTGACGTAAACGAAACCCTCACCCTCAACCTCACACTAACCCTCACCCTACCCTAGCCCTCACCCTCACCCTAACCCTAACTATAACCCTCAACCTCACCCTCAACCTCACCCTCAACCTAAACCTAACCCTAAGCCTAACCCTAACCCTCACCCTCACCCTCACCCCAACCCTAACCCTAACCCTAACAGTCACCCAAAACCTAACCCTCACCCTAACACTAACCCTCATTCTCACTCTCACCCTAATCCTAACCATAACTCTAATCCTAACCCTCACTCTCACCATAACCCTCATCCTAAACCATACCCTCACCCTCACCCTAAGTGTAACCCTAAACCTCACAGTAACCCTAACACTCAACCTAATCCTAACCCTAACCTTAACCCTCAACCTCACCCTAATCCTCAACCTAACATTTCCTTAACCCTTACCTAAACTAAACCTTCACTCTCACCCTCACCCTAACCCTCATCCTAACCCTAACCCTACCCTTCACCCTAACCCTCATACTAACCCTAACCCTAATCTTAACCGTCAACCTAATCCTAACCCTAGCCCTTACCCTCACCCTCACACTAACCCTAAACCTAATGCTAACACTCAACCTAACACTAATGCTCACCCACACCCTAACTCTCACCCTCACTCGAACCCTTACCCTCACCTGAACCCTCATCCTCGCTCTAATCCTCACCGTCACGCTAAACATCACCCAAACCCTAACCCTCACCTTAACCCTTGCTCTAACCCTCACCCTAACCCTAAACCTCAACCTAACCCTCACCCTCACGTTAATCCTCAACATAACACTAAACCTTGGCTAAAAGAAACCCTCACCCTAACCCTCATACTAACCCTCACCCTCACCCTAGCCCTCACCCTAATCTTAACCCTAACCCTAAACCTCACACTCACACTAAACCTCACTCTAACCCTTCCCCTCACCCTAACCCTAACCCTAACAATTAGCCTCATAGTACCCGTAACTCTCACCTTAACCCTAACGCTAACCCTAACCCAAACTCTCACCCTCACCCTCAGCCTCACCCTCACCCTCACCTTCAGCCTAACACTAACCGTAACCCTGTTCCCAAACCTAAACCTCACCCTCAACCTTACCCTAACCCTCACCCTCACCCTAACCCTCACCCTCACCCTAAACATCACCCTAACCCTAAACTTCACCCTAACCCTAACCCTAACCCTAACCCTAAACCTAACCTCAGGTTAAACCTAACCCTGAGGTAAATGAAACCCTCACCGTAAACCTCATACTAACCCTACCCTCACCCTAACCAACACCTTCACCCTAACCTTAATCCTAAACATCAACCTCAACCTCACCCTCACCCTCAGCCTAAACCTAAACCTAAACCTAACCCTAACCCTCACCCTCACCCTCAACCCAACCCTAATCCTCACCCTAACACTAACCATTCATCCTTACCATCACCCTAATCCTAACTGTAACTCTAATCCTAACCCTCACCCTCACCCTAAACCTCACCCTAACACTTACCCGCACCCTCACCCTAACCATCACCTTCACCCTAACCTTAATCCTAAACATCAACCTCAACCTCACCCTCACCCTCAGCCTAAACCTAACCCTAAACCTAACCCTAACCCTCACCCTCACCCTCAACCCAACCCTAATCCTCACCCTAACACTAAACATTCATCCTTACCATCACCCTAATCCTAACCGTAACTCTAATCCTAACACTCACCCTCACCCTAAACCTCACCCTAACACTTACCCTCACCCTCACCCTAACCCTAACCCTAACCCTCACAGTAATCCTAACCCTCACCCTAACCCTAATCCTCACCTTAACCCTCAACCTCACCCTAATCCTCACCCTAACCTAACCTTAACCCTTACCTAAACTAAACCCTCACCCTCAACCCCACCCTCAACCTAGCCCACCCCCTAACCCTAACCCTAAACATAACCCTCACAGTAACCCTAACCCTAACCCTCTGTCTGAACTTTATCCTAACCCTAAAGCTAAAACTAACCTTCAACCTAATCAAACCCTAACCCAAACCCTCACACTAACCCTAAGTCTAACCCTCAGCCTAATGCTCATCCTAACCCTAACCATAATCCTAACCTTCACCCTAAACCTAACCCTAACCCTCAACCTAACCCTAAACCTCTCCCTCAACCTCACACTCACCCTAAGCACAAACCTAGTGCTAACCCTAATCCTAACCCTCACCCTCAACCTAACTCTAACCCTAAACCAAACTCTCCCCCTTCCCCTCACCCTCACTCTAAACCTCACTCTAACCCTACCCCTAAACCTCAACCTAACTTGCATCCTAACCCTAACCCTAGCACTAACCCTAACCCTGATCCTCAATTTAACCCTCCACATAACCCTAAGTCTAACCCTAAACCTCACCCTCACCCTAACCCTAATCCTAACACTGAACCTAAACCTCACCCTAACTCTCACAATAACCCTCAGCCTCACCCTAAACATCACCCTAAGCTTAACCCACACCCTAACTCTAACCCTAACCCTCACCCTCACCCTAACCACAGCTTAACCCTAACCCAGATGTAAACGAAATCCTCACCCTCACTCTCACCCTAATCCTCACCCTAACCCTAACCCTGATGTAAAAGAAACCCTCACCCTAACCCTCACACTAACCCGCACCCTCACCCTAGCCCTCACCCTCACCCTCACCCTAACCTAACCATCAACCTCACCCTCACCCTCACCCTCAGCCTAAACCTAACCCTAACCTAACCCTAACCCTCAACCTTACCCGCACCCTAACCCTAACAATAACCCTAACCCTCACCCTAATACTAAACCTCAAACTCACCCTAACCCTAATCCTAACCCTAACTCTAATCCTAACCCTCATCCTCACCCTAACCCTCACCCTAACCCTTACCCTCACCTTCACCTAAACCTAACACTAACCCTCACACTAACCCGAACCCTCGCCCTAACCGTAACACTAACCTTACCCCTAAGCCTAAGACTCAACCTAACCCTAAACCTAAACCTAAACATAACCCTCACCCTATCCCTAACCCTAATCCTAACCCTCACACTAACCCTAGCCCTCACCCTAACCTCAGCCTAACCCTATCCCTAACCCTAAACCTCACCCTCATCCTAACCCTCACACTAACCCTTACCCTCACCCTAATACTAACCCTGACCCTAATCTTAACCCTAAATCTCACACTAACCCTAACCCTCACCCTAACACTAACCCTACCCCACAGCCTAACCCTCATCCTAAAACTAATCCTAACCCTATCCCTCACCCTAACCCTAACCCTAATATTAAGCCTAACCCTCACCCTAACCCTAATCCAAAACCTAACCCTCACCCACACACTCACCCTAACTCTATCCCGAACACTAACCATAACCCTCCCCCTCCCCTTCCCCCTCACCCGAACTCTCACTCTCACCCTAATACTCACCCTCACCCTAACCTTAACCCTATCCCTAACCCTCACCCTAAACTTAAACCTCACACATACCATCAACCTCACACTCACCCTAACCCTCATCATCACCCTAAACCTAACCCTAACCATAAACCTCACGCTAACCCTAAACCTAACCCCTCCCCTCACCTGAAACTTCACCCTCACCCTCACCCTAACAATAACCCTCACCTTAATCCCAACCCTAACACTCACCCTAACCCTAACCCTCACCTCAGCCCTCAACCTCATCCTAATCCTCACCCTAAACTTACCCTAACCCTAACCTAAAGTAAACCCTCACCCTCACCCTAACCCAACGCTAAAACTAACCTCATACTAACGCTAACCCTAATCCTCAGCCTAACGTTCATCCTAAACCTAACCCTAACCCTAACCCTCACCCTAACCCTAACCATAACCCTAACCCTCACCCTATCCCTAACCCTCACCCTCACCCTCACACTCACCCTAAGCCTAATCCTAAACCTAACCCTCACCCTCACCCTAAAATTAATCCTAACCGTAACCCTCACCCTCACCCTGATCCTAACCCTCATCCTAAACCTAAGCCTCACCCTAACCCTAAACGTAGCCCTAACCATCACCTTCATCCTCATCCTCACCCTTAACCTAACCCTAACCCTCAACCTAAACCTCACCCTCACCCTAACCCTAACCATAACCCGCACACTAAACCTAACCCTCACCCTCACCGTTACCCTAACCCTACCCCTCACCCTAACCCTCACGTTCACCCTAACTCTAACCCTAAACCTAACCCTAACCCTCACACTAACCCTAATCCTAACCCTCACCCTCACCCGAACCTTCACTCTCACCCTCACCCTAAACATCACCCTAACATTAACACTCACCCTAATTGTAACCCTAAGGCTCAACCTAACCATAACCCTCAACTTAACCATCAATCTCACCCTAATCCTCACCCTAACCTAACCTTAACCCTTACCTAAACTAAACCCTCAACCTAACCCTCACCCTCACCCTAGCCCACACCCTAACCTAACGCTAAACATAACCCCCACACTAACCCTAAACCTAACCATCAGCCTAAACCTTATCCTAAACCTAAAACTAACCTTCACCCTAACCAAATCCTAACCCTAACATTAACCTTAACCCTAACCCTCACACTAACCCTAAACCGAACCCTCAGCCTTACACTCATCCTAACCCTACCACTAAACCTAACCCTAACCCTAAACCTCACCCTAATACTTACTCTCACCATAACCTTAACCCTAACCCACACCCTAACCCTCACCTGAACCCTCACCCTCACCCTAACCGTAACCCTAACCCTCACCCCAAACCTAACCCTAACCCTAACTCTAACCCTCACCCTCAACTGAACCCTAACCCGCACTCTAACCCTATACCTCACCCTAACCCTAACTCTAACCCTAACCCTAACACTTACTCTCATTCTAATCCTCACCCTAAGCCTTTTCCTCACACTAACCCTAAACCTAACCCTCACCATCACCCTAACCCTCACCCTCACCCTAACCATCACCTTCACCCTCACCCTCACACTAAACATCACCCTAAACCTCACCCAAACCCTAACGCTCAGCCTAACGCTAACCCTAAACCTCACCTTAACCCTAAACCTCACCTTCAACCTCACCCTCAGCCTAATCCTCACCCTAAACCTAACCCTAACCCTTTCCTAACAGAAAACCGCACCCTCACCCTAACCCTCGCCCTCACCCTAGCCCTGACCCTCACCCTAAGCCTAAGCCAAAACCTAACCCTCACCTTCAAACTCATCCTCAACCGCAGCCTCACCCTAACCCTACACCTAATCCTAACCCTAACCCTCACCCTCACCCTCACGCTAATCCTAACCCTAAACCTAATGCTAACCCTAAAACTCACCCTCACCTTAACACTAATCCTAACCCACACCCTACCCTAACCCTAACCCTAATGCTATACCTAAACCTAATCCTCACCCTAAGACTAATGCTGACCTTAATACTCAACCACAACCTAAATCTCACCCTAACACTTAGCCTCATCCTAACTCTAACCCTAACCCTAAACCTAAACCTAACGCTCACCCAAATATTCACCCTAACCCTTACACTAACCCTATTCCTCACCCTCACCCTAACTCTCACCATATCCCTTTTCCTCACACTAACCCTAACCCTTACCCTACACCTCATCCTAATTCTAACCCTAAACTCAACCCTAACCCTAAACCTCACCCTAACCCTAAACTCAACCCTAACCCTAAACCTCACCCTAACCCTAAACCAAACCCTCATCCAAATGCTCACCCTAACCCCAACACTAACCGTATCCCTCACCCTCACCCTAACCCGAACCCTTTACCCGCACCCTAAGCCTAACACTACCCCTAAATCTAATCCTAACCCTAACACTCACCCTCACACTGACCTTAACTCGAACCCTAAGCGTAAACCTAACCCTCAACCTAACCATAAACCTATCCATAACCCACACCCTAACCCTAAACATCACCCTAAACCTAACCCTAACCCTCACCCTCACCCTAACCATAACACTCACCCTAACCCTTACCCTCACCGTCACCTTATCCCTCACCCTAAACCTAACCGTGATCCACACCCTAACACTCACACTCACCCGAACCCTCACCCTCAGTCTCACCGTAACCCTAACCCTAACCCTCACACCGACACTAACACTCACCCTAACCCTAACTTTAAACCTCACACTCACCCTAACCCTAACCCTACCCCTTACCCTAACCCTCAACCTAACCATTAATCTAACCTTAACCCTCACTCTCACCCTAATCCACAAACTAACCCTTAATCCTTACACTAACTCTAACCCTAACCCTCACACTAAACCAAATCCTCACCCTAACCCTAACCATAACCCTCACCCTCACCCTAACACTAACCCTCACCCTAATCCAAACCCTAAACCTAACCCTCACCCTCACCCTAACCCTCACCTTCAACCTAACTCTCACCCTAACCCTAAACCTCACCAACACCCTAACTCTAACCCTCACCCTAACTTTCACTCTCACCCTAACCCTCACCAACAACCTAAGCCACACCCTCAACCGAATCCTCACTCTCACCCTCACCCTCACCCTAAACATCACCCTAACCCAAACCCTCAACTTAACCCTAACCCTAACCCGCACCCTAAACCTAACCCTCAACTTAAACCTCACCCTTACCCTAAACCTAATCCTAAACCATTCCTAACCGAAAACCTCACCTTCACCCTAAACCTTACCCTAGCCCTCACCCTCACCCTAGCCCTCACCCTAAACCTAACGCTAAACTTAACCCTCACCCTCATGCTCACCCTCACCCTCACCCTCACTATCAGTCTCACCCTAACCATAAACCTAATCCTATCCCTAACCCTGACCCTCACGCTCACTCTAAACCTAACCCTAACCTGCACCCTAAGCCTAACCCTAACCCTAATGCTTACCCTAACCCTCAACCTCACCCTAACCCTAACCATAACACTCAACCTAAACCTAATCCTAATCCTAATGCTAACCCTAACCCTCACCCTCACCATAACCCTGACCATAACCCTTACCCTAACCCTCACCCTCACTCTATCCCTAACCCTAACACTCACCCTAACCCTAAATCTAACCCTAACCCTAATCCTATCCCTCAGCCAAACCCTCACCCTCACCCTAATCCTCACCCTCTCACTAACATTAATGCTAACCCTAACCATCAACCTCAACCCAACCGTCGCTCTAACCCTTACCTTCACCATAACCCTATCCCTCAACCTCAACCTAACCCTCACCCTAAACCTTACACTCAGCCTAACCCTCATCCAACCCTAACCCTAACCCTAACCTTCACCCTAAACCCCACCCTAACCTTCACCATAACCCTAAGGCTAACCCTAACCCTCAGTCTCACCCTAACCATCACCCTAACCCTTATCCTCACACTAAACCTAACCGTAACCATAACCTTCACAATAGGCCTAACCCTCATCCTAACCCTAAGCTTACCACTCACCCTAACACTCACACTAACCCTAACTTTTACCCTAAACCGAACCCTAAACCTAACCCTAAACCTCACCCTAACACTCACCCTGACCCTAAACTTAACCCTCACCTTAACCCTCATCCTCAGCCTAAACCTAACCCTAAACTTCACCCTCACCCCAACTGTCATCCTAACCCTTACTCTCACCCTAACACTAACCCAAACCCTAACCCTCACCCTAACCCTAACCCTCACCTGAACCCTCACTCTCACCTGCACCCTCACCCTAAACATCACCGTAACCCTAACCCTCACCCTAAACCTAACCCTAACCCTCACCCTAAAACTTTCCCTCACCTTAAACCTCACGCTCACCCTAATCCTCACCCTAATCCTAACCCTAACCAAAAATATCACCCTCAACCTTGCCCTCACCCTAAACCTAACCCTAACCTTAACCCTCACACTCACCCTCACCCTCAGCCTCACAATAACACTAAACCTAATCCTAACCCTAACCCTGACCCTCACCCTCACTGTAACCCTAACCCTAACCTGCACCCTAACCCTAAACCTAACCCTAACACTCAACCTTACCCTAACCCTAAACCTAATCCTAAACCTAACCCTCACCCTCACCCTAACCCTGAACCTGACCCTAACACTTACCCTTACCCTCACCCTCACTCTCACCCTAACCCTCACCCAACCCTAAACGGAACCCTAACACTCACCCTAACCCCTAGCCTAACCTTCACCCTAACCCCAACGTTAACCCTAACCCTCAGTCTCAACCTAACCCTCACCCTAACCCTTTTCCTCACACTAACCCTAACCCTAACCATAAACCTCACAAAAAGCATAACCCTCATCCTAACCCTAACCCTGCCTCTCACCCTAACCCTAACCCTAACCCTAACGCTCAACCTAACCCTAACCTTCACCCTCACCCTAATCCTCACCCTAAACCTAACCCTAACCCTTACCTAACCGAAACCCTCACAATTAACCTCACCCTCTCCCTCACCCTCAGCCTAACCCTGACCCTAACACTAATCCTAACCCTAACTCTTACCCTCAACCTAAACCTAACCCTAACCCTAACCCTCACCGTCACGCTCCCACTCACCCTCACCCTCACCCTAACCTTCACCCTAACGCTTACTCTCACACTAAACCTAACCTTTACACTAAACCTATCCCTCACCCTAAACCTAACCATAATCCTCACCTTAACCCTCCTCCTAACCCTAACCCTAACCCTCAACCAAACCCTAACCCTAAACATTACATTAACACTAACCCTCACCCTCACCCTCAGCCTAACAAAAACCCTAACCCTAATCCTAACCCTAACACTCACCCTCACACTCACCCTAACTCGAACCCTAATCGTAAACCTAACCCACACCCTAATCCTAAACATCACCCTAACCCTAACCCTAACCCTCATCCTCAACCTAACCCTAACCCTCACCCTAACTCTTACCTTAACCCTAACGCTAACCCTAACCCTCACCCTCACGCTAAACCTCACTCTAACCCATACCCTCACCATAACCCTAAGGGTAACCCTAAACCTAATCCTCACACTCACCCTAACCCTACCCATCACCCTACCGCTCACCTTAACCCTAACCCTCACCCTCACCCTAACCCTAATCCTAACACTAACCCTAAACCTCACCCTAGCTATCACCCTAACCCTCAGCCTCAGCCTAAACATTACCCTCACCCTCACCCTTACGCTAAACCTAACCCTAACCCTCTCCATAACCCTCACCCTAACCCTAATGAAAACAAAATCCTCACCCTCACCCTAAACCTAAAGCTAACCCTAACAGTCACCCTCACCCTAAAGCTCACCCTAACCCTTACCCTCACCCTAACTCTAACCCTAACCCTCACACTAACCATAACCCTCACCCTAACCCTAAACCTACCCTTCACCCTAAGGCTCACCATATCCCTAACCCTAACCCTAATACTCACCCTAACCCTAAACTTCATCCTAACCCTTGCCCTCACCCTAACCCTAACCCTAATCCTTACCTAACCGAAACCCTCATCCTCACACTCATCCTCAACCTAACGCTCACCCTCACCATCGCCCTCACCATAACCCTAAACCTAACCCTCTCCCTAAACATAACATTAACTTTAACCCTCAACATAACCCTCACCCTTGCCCTAACCCGAAATTTAACCCTCAGCCTAACCCTCACCAAAACCCATACACTCACCCTCACCCTCACCCTAACCCTCACACTAAACCTAAACCTCACCATAACCCTAACACTAACACTAAACAAAACCCTCATCCTATCCCTCAAACTAAGCCTAAACCTTACCCTAACCCTCACCCTCACCATCACCCCAAACCTAACATTGAACCTCACCCTCACCCTAATCCTTAACCTCACCCTAACCCTAAAACTTACACTTACCCGAACCCTCACCCTAATCCTAACATTCACCCTAACCCTAAACCTACCCCTTATCCTAACCCTCACCCTAACCCTAACCCTAACCCTAACCCTCACCCTAACACTAACCCTAACCCTATCCCTATCCCTCAAATACAACCTAACCCTCACCCTAACCCTAATGCAAACCCGAACCCTAAACCTCAACCTAACCCTAACCCTGAACCTAAACCTCACACTAACTGTAACCATCACCCCAACCATAAACTTCATCATAACCCTGACCCTCACCCTAACCCTAATCCTAACCCTTACCTAAATGAAACGCTCTCCCTCACCCTCTCCATCTCCCTAACCCGCAACCTCACATTAGACCTCAACATAAACCTTACACTAAACTTAACAATAACCCTCACACTAACCCTCACCCTCACACTAAACCTAACCCTAAGCCTCAACCTCACCCTCACCATCACCCTAAACCTCACCCTCACCCTCACTCTCCACCTAACCCTAAACCTAACCCTCACCCTAATCTTAAACCTCACCATAACCCGAACCCTAACCATCACCCGCACCCTCACACTATACCCAAACCTAAACCTCACCCTAACCCTCAACCTAACCCTAATGGAAACCCTAAACCTCACCCTCACCTTAATCCGAAAGCTAACCCTAACCCTCACCCTCAACCTAAACCTCACACTAATCCTTACCCTCACCCTAACCCTAACCCTAACTCTAACCCTCATACTGACCCTAACCCTCATCCTAACAGTAACCCTACCCCTCATCCAAAGCCTCACCCTATAACTAACCCTAACCTAAACCCAAACCTAACTCTCATTGTCACCTTAACCCTCACCCTCAACCTAATATTAAAATTACCATTAACCATCACCTAAACCTAACCCTAATCCTAAACCTCACACTAACACTCACCCTAACCGTAACCCTAACCTTCACACTAACACTAACCCTCACCCTAAACCTAAACCTAACACTCACCCTCACCCTCAAGCTCATCCTCAGCCAAACCCTAACCCTAACACTAATCCTAACGCTAAGCCTCATCCACACTCTCCCCCTCTCCCTAACCCTAACCCTAACCCTCAAACTCACCCTCATCCTCACCCTAACCCTCACTTTCACCCTAACCCTAACCCTAACCCTATCCCTATCGCTCATCCTAACCCTCACCCTAACCCAAATGCTAACCATAAACCTCACCCTCACCCTAACCCTCACAATAACCTTTACCCTCACCCTAACCCTAACCCTCACCCTCATTCTAACCCTCACGCTAACACTTACCCACAACCCAACCCTCACTGTAACCCTCAACCTATCCCTAACCCTAACACTAAACTTCACCTTAAACCTCACTCTCACCCTAATCCTCACCCTAAACCTAACCCTAAACCTTTCCTAACCAAAAATATCACCCTCATCCTAGCCCTCACCCTAAACCTAAACCTAAACTTAATCCTCACTCTAACCCTCACCCTCAGCCTCACCCTAACCCTAAACCTAATCCTATCCCTAAATCTGAACCTCACTCTCAGTGTAACCCTAACCCTAACCTGCACCCTAACCCTAACCCTAACCCTAATCCTAACACTCAACCTTACCCTAACCCTAACTCTTATGCTAACCCTAACCCTCACCCTCACCCTAACCCTGACCCTAACCCTTACCCTTACTCTCACCCTCACTCTTACCATAACCCTAACCCTTACACTCACCAAAACCCTATTCCTCACCCTCAACATAATCCTCATCCTAACCCTAACCCTACTTCACACCCTAACCCTCACCCTAACCCTAACACTCAACCTAACCCTAACCCTCACGTCACCCTAATCCTCACCCTAAACCTAATCCTAACACTTACCTATCCAAAACCCTCACCCTCAACCGCACCCTCTCCCTCACCCTCAGCCTAACCCTTACCCTAACCCTAATCCTAACCCTAACTCTTACCCTCACTCTAAACCTAAACCTAACCCTAATCCTCACCGTCACCATCCCTCTCACCCTCAACCTCACCCTAACCCTCACTCTCAAATTCACACTCACCCTAACCCTCACCATCACCCTAAACATCACCCTAACCCTAAACCTCACACTAACCCTAAACCTTACCCTAACCCTAAACTTAACCCTAACCCTCAACCTAACACTAAGCCTAAGCATAAACATCACCCTAACCCTAACCCTAACCCTAACCCTAACCTGCCGAACCCTAATCCTTACCCTAACCCTAACCCTTACCCTAAACTTAACCCTAACCCCAACTCTCACACTAAACCTTATGCTAACCCTAACCCTCATCCTCACCCTAATCCTCACCCTAACCCTTATCCTCACACTAAACCTAACCATAACCCTCAGCATTAACTTTAACCTATTCCTAAACGTAAAAGTATCGCTCACCCTAAACCTAACCCTTACCCTAACCCTAAACCTAAACCTCACACTAACCCTCACCCTAAAATTATCCCTCATACTCACCCTAACCCTAACCCTAACCCTAACCCTTACCTTCTCTCTAACCCTGCCCCTCAAACTAACACTCATCCTCACGCTAATCCTAACACTAAGCCTCACCTTAAACCTAACCCTAACCCTAACCCTAAAGCTAAACCTCACCCTAACCCTAACCCTTACCCTAAACCTAACTCTAATCCTAAACCTAACCCTAACCCTAAGCCTCACCCTCACCCTCACCCTCACTCTAACCCTAACCCTAACCCTAACCCGTATGCTATCCCTAAACCTTACCGTCACCATCACCCTCACCCTAACTCTCAACCTCAAACTCACCTTCACCCTAACCCTCAAACTAACGCAAAACCTCACCCTAACACTAAACTTCTTCCTAACCCTAACTCTACCCCCACTCTCACCCTAAACCTTACGCAGACCCTTACCCACACCCTAACCCTCACCCTATCCCTAATGCTAAATCTAACCCTAACGCTTACCCTCAACTTAACCCTAACCCTAAGCCTAACCCGAATCCTCACACTAAACCTAACCCTAACACTACCGCTCAGCCTAACTCTCACCCAAATCATAACACTAATCCTAACCCTATCTCTAACCCTAACCCTAACACTCACCATCACCCTAGACCTCACCCTAATACTAACCCTAACCCTAACCATCACCCTCACACTAACACTCACACTAACACTAAGACTAACCAAAACTCTCACCCTAACCCTCACCCTCACCCTAACCTTAACCGTCACCCTTTCCCTCACCCAAACCCTAACACTAACCCTCACCCTCACTCTAACCCTCACTCTAAACCTTACCCTCACCCTAACACTAACCCTAAACCTCACCATAACCCTCACCCTAAACTTAACCCTAACCCTAACCCTAACACTCCCTATAACCCTCACCTAACACTAACCCTAAACCTAAACCTCAATCTAACCCTACACCTCACCCTCACCCTAACCTTCAACCTCACCCTAACCCGCACCCTAACCCTAACCGTCACACAAACGTTAACCCTCATGACAAACGGAACCATCACCCTTAGCCTCACCCTCACCCTAAACGTCACACTAACCCTAACCCTCACCCTAACCCTAAACCTAACACTCAACCTATACCTAAGGTCACCCTAACCCAAAACATCACCCTAATACTCAAACTAACCCTAACCCTAACCCTAACCCTAACCCTCACCCTCACCCTAACCCTAAACTTCACCCTCACCCTCACCCTAAACCTAACCCTGATCCTCACCCTCACCCTCGCCCTCACCCTCACCCTAAACCTACCCCTAACCCTAAACCTCAACCTAAACCTAACACTCACCATAACCCTAAACCTAACCCTCACCTTCACCCTCACCCTAACCCTAACTCTAAACCTCACCTTCACCCTCACCCTCACCCTCACCCTAAGCCTAATCCTAACCCTAAACCTAACCCTAACCCTACCTCTATCCCTCACCCTAAACCTAACTCTCACCCTAACCCTCAAACTAATCCTTAGCCTCACCCTCACCCTAAACCTCACATTAATCCTAACACAAAAACTAACACTAACCCTAACCCTAACCCTCACCCTCACCCTCACCCTAACCCTAACCATCACCCTCACCCTCACGATAAACCTAACCCTAAACCTTACCCTAACCGTAAACTTAACCTAAACCTAAAACTCACTCTCAACCTCACCCTAAACCTAACCCTAACCCTCACCTGCACCCTCACCCTAACCCTAACCCTCACCCTCACCCTCACCCTCACCCTCACCCTAATCCTAACCCTAACCCTAACCCTCACCCTAAACCTAACACTCAACATAACCCTAAACCTAACCCTCACCCTCAGCCTCACCCTAACCCTAACCTTAACCCTCACCATAACCCTCACCCTAACCCTAATGCAAACCCAAAACCTCACCTCACCCTAAACCAAAAGCTAACCCTAACTGTCACCCTCACCCTAAACCTCACAGTAACCCTTACCCTCATCCTAACTCTAACCCTAACCCTCACACTAACCCTAACCCTCAACCTAACCCTAAACCTAACTGTGACCCTAACCCTCACCCTATTCCTCACCCTAACCCTATCCCTCTCCCTAACACTAACCCTAACCCTCACCCTAAACCTAACCCTAAACCTCACCCTAACCCTAACCCTCACACTCACCATCTGCCTACCACTAACCATAACCCTAATCCTAACCCTAAAGCTCACCCTCATACTCACCCTAACTCAAACCGTAACCCTACCCCTAACCCTCACAATAACCCTAACCCTATCCCTAACCCTCACCGTAACCCTAAACCTCATCCTAACCCTAATCCTAACCCTCATCCTAACCCTAACCCTAACCTTAATCCTAACCCTAACCCTCACCCTCACCCTAACTCTAAATCTAAACCTAAACCTAACACTCACTCTCACCCTCACCCTAACGTCAAACTATCCCTAACCCTCACCCTAACCTTAAAACTCACCCTATACCTCACACTCACCCTAACGCTAACCCTAACTCTAACCCTCACCCTAACCCTAACAATAACCCTAACACTCATCCACACACTAAACCTCACCCTAAAACTTACCCTCAACATAACCTTAACCCTAAGCCTAAACCTAATCCTAACCCTAAACCTAACCCTCACCCACACACTAAAGCTAACCCTGACCCTAACCCTAATCCTAATCCTAAACCTAACCCTCACCCTCAAACTCAACCCACCCCTAACTCTAACCCTAACCCTCACCCTAGCCCTAACCCTCACCCTAAACCTAACCCTCAACCTAACCCTAACCCTCACACTCACCCTAAACCTCACCCGAACCCTAAAATTATCCCTCTCCCTAACCCTCACCCTCACCCTCACCCTAACCCTAAACTTTACCCTAATCCTCATTCTAACCCTAACCTTTACCCTATCCCTAAACCTGCCCCTCAACCTAACCCTCATCCTCATCGTTATCCTAACACTAACCCTCACCCTAAACCTAAACCTAACCCTAACCCTCACCGTAACCCTAAACCTAACCCTCACCCTAACGCTATCCCTTACCCTAAACCTCACCTTAATCCTAAACCTAATCCGAATCCTCACACTAAACCTAACCCTAACCCTACCACTCAGCCTAACCCTCACCCAAATCATAACACTAATACTCACCCTATACCTAACCCTAACATTAACACTAACACTCACCATCACCCTAGACCTCACCCTAAGACTAACCCTAACCATAACCATCACCCTCACACTAACACTAACCCTAACCCTAACACTAACCAAAATTCTCACCCTAACCCTCACCACCAACCTAACCCTACCCTCACCCTTTCCCTCACCCAAACCCTAACCTAACCCTCACCCTCAATCTAACCCTCATTCTAAACCTTACCCTCACCATAACCCTAACCCTAAACCTCACCGTAACCCTCACCCTAAACTTAACACTAAACCTAACCCTAACCCTAACCCTCACCCTCACACTCACCCTAACCTAACACTAACCCTAAACCTAAAAATAACCCTAACCCTAACCCTACCCCTCACCCTAATCCTAACCTTCAACCTCACCCTAACCCTAACCCTAACCCTTACCGTCACCCAAAAGCTAACCGTCAGAGAACCCGAACTCTCAACCTCAGCCTCATCCTCAGCCTAAATATCACACTAACCCTAACCCTCACCCTAACCCTAAACCTAACACTCAGCCTATACCTAACGGCCACCCTAACCCAAAACCTCACCCTAATCCTCGAACGAACCCTAACGCTAACGATGATCCTAACCCTAACTCTCACCCTCACCCTAACCCTCACACTAACCCTTACCCAGACCCTCACCCTAAACCTCACATTAACCCTAACCCTCAAACTAACACTAACCCTAACCCTAACACTCACCCTCAACCTAACCCTAAACTTCAACCTCACCCTCACCCGAAACCTAACCCTAACCCTCACCCTCACCCTCAACCTTACCCTCACCCTAACCCTCACCCTCACCCTCACCCTAAACCTGACCCTAACCCTAACACTCAACCTAAACCTAACACTCACCATAACCCTAAACCTAACTCTCACCCTCACCCTCACCCTCACCCTCAGCCTAATCCTAACGCTAAACCTAACCCTAACCCTACCTCTAGCCCTCATCCTAAACTTAACCCTCACCCTAACAATCACACTAACCCTTACCCTCACCCTCACCCTAAACCTCACATTAACCCTAACCCTCAAACTGATACTAACCCTAACCCTAAACCTCACTCTCACCCTCACCCTAATCCTAACTCTCACCCTCACCCTCACCCTAAATCTAACCCTAACCCTAACCCTAAACCTAAACCTAAACCTCACCCTCACCCTCACCCTCATGCTAATCCTAACCCTCACCCTCACCCTCACCCTAACCCTAACCCTAACCCTCACCATAACCCTCACCCTAACTCTAATGCAAACCCGAAACCTCACCTCACCCTAAACCTAAAGCTAATCCTAACTGTCAACCTCACCCTAAACCTCACAGTAACACTTACCCTCACCCTAACACTAACCCTAACCGTCACACTAACCCTAATCCTCAACTTAACCCTAAACCTACCCGTGACCCTAACCGTCACCCTATCCCTCACCCTAACCCTATCCCTCTCCCTAACCCTAACCCTACCCCTCAACCTAACCCTAACCTTAAACTTGACCCTAACCCTAACCCTCACCCTCACCCTCACCCTCTGCCTAACACTAACCCTAACCCTAATCCTAACCATAAAGCTCACCCTCATACTCACTCAACTCAAAACGTAAACCTAACCCTAACCCTCACCATAACCCTAACCCTATCCCTAACCCTCACCCTAACCCTAAACCTCATCCTAACCCTAATCCTAACCCTCAACTTCACCCTAATCCTAACCCTAACCCTATCCCTCACTGTAACCCTAACGCTAACCCTAACTCTCACCCTCACCGTAAACCTCACCCTGAGCCTTACCCTCTCCATAACATTAACCCTAACCCTAAACCTAATACACTAATTATAAACCCTAACACTAACCGTCACCCACACCCTAACCCTCACCCGAAACCCAAAACTCAGCCTCACCCTCACCCTAACCGTAACCCTAACACTCACCCCAAACCTAACCCTCACCCGAACCCTAACTCTAACCCTCACCCTCAACTTAACCCTAACCCAAACTCAAACCCTAAAACTCACCCTAACCCTAAAGCTAAACTTAATCCTAAATCTTACTCTCATCCTAATCCTCACCGTAACCCTTTTCCTCACACTAACCCTAACCCTAAACCGTACACTAACTCAAACCCTCACCCTAAACCTAACCCTAACCCTCACCCTGAACCTAACCTAACCCTTTTCCACACCCTCACCCTAACCCTCACTGTCACCCTAACCCTCACCCTAAACCTAACCCTCACCTATTCCCTAACCCTCACCCTCACCCTCACACTTACCCTCACCCTAAACATCAACCTAACCCTAACCCTCAGCCTAACCCTAACCCTAACCCTCACTTTAACCCTAACGCTAACCCTAACCCTCACTCTCACCCTAAACCTCACACTAACCCATACCCTCACCATAACCCTAAGGATAACACTAACCCTAACACTCACCCTCACCCTAAACCTCACCCTAACCCATGCCCTCAACATAACCCTAGGGGAAACCCTAACCCAAATCCTCACACTCACCCTAACCCTTACCCTCACCCTCACCCTAACCCTCAATGTCACCTTAACCCTCACCCTAACCCTAACCGTCACCCACACCCTAACACTCACACTCATCCGAAACCTCACCCTAAGCCTCACCCTAACCCAAACCCTAACCTTCACCCCAACCCTAACCCTCACCCTAACCCTAACTTTAACCCTCATCCTCACCCTTACCCTAACCCTAATCCTTACCCTAACCCTCACCCTAAACCTTAATCTAACCCTAACCCTAACCCTAATACTCACTCTAACCCTAACCTTCATCCTAACCCTCACCCTCACCCTAATCCTCACCCTAACCCTAACCCTAACCCTAAACCTCACCCTAAACATAACATTAACCCTCACCCTCACCCTAACCCTCACAACTAATATTAAACCTCACCCTAACCCTAACACTATCACTAAACAAAACCCTCATCCTATCCCTCACACTAACCCTCACCCTCAACATCACCCTAAACCTAACACTAACCCTCACCCTCAACCTAATCCTTAACCTCACCCTAACCCTAACCCTTACCCTTACCCTAACCCTCTCCCTAATCCTAACATTCACCCTAAACCTAACCCTACCCCTTACCCTAACCCTCATCCTAAACCTAATCCTAACCCTAACCCTCACCCTAACACTAACCCTAACCCTATCCCTAACCCTCAAATACCCCCTAACCCTCACCCTAACCTTAATGCAAACCCGAACCCTAAACCTCACTCTAAACCTAACCCTAACCCTAAACCTCACAATAACCCTAACCATCAACCTAACCCTAAAATTCATCCTATCCCTAACCCTCACCCTAATCCTCACCCTGACCCGAATCCTAACCCTTACCTAACTGACACGCTCTCCCTCACCCTCTCCCTCTCCCTAACCCGCAACCTCATATTAGACCTCACCATAAACCTTACACTAAACCTAACAAAAACCCTCAAACTAACCCTCACCCTCACACTAAACCTCACCCTAATCCATACCCTCACCCTAACCCTAACCCTAACTCTAACCCTCACACTAACCCTAACCCTCTTCCTAAGCCTAACCCTACCCCTCACCCTATAACTAACCCTAACTCTAAAACCTAACCCTAACTCTCACCATCACCCTAACCCTCACCCTCAACCTAACCCTAAAATTAACCCTAACCCTCACCTTAACCCTCACCTAAACCTAACCCTAACCCTAAACCTCACACTAACAAGCACCCTAACCGTAAACCTAACCCTCACCCTAATCCTAACACTCACACTAACCTTAACCCTCACCCTAAACCTAAACTTAACCCTATCCCTCACCCTCAAGCTCACCCTCAGTTTAACCCTAACCCTATCCCTAACCCTCAACCTCACCCTCAGCCTCACCCAACCCTCACCCTCACCCTAACCCTAACCCTAACCCTATCCTGATCGCTCAGCCTAACCCTAACCCTAACCCTAACTTTAACACTAACACTAACACCAACCCTAACCCTCACCCTCACCCTCACCCTCAGCCTAACCTAACCCTAACCCTCAACCTCACCCTAACGCTGACGCTAACCCTAACCCTCACCCTCACCCTAACCCTCTCACCAACCCTAACCCTCATCCTAAACCTAACCCTCACATGAAAGGTAACCCTCACCGTAACCCAAACCCTCACACTAACCCTAAACCTAACGCTAACCCTAAACCTCAGCCTCACCTTAGCCCTAATCCTAACCCTCACCCTAACCCTAACCCTAACGCTATACATAAACCTAAACCTGACCCTAAAAATGATGCTAAGCCTAATAGGAAACCTCACCCTAAACCTCACCCTAACATTTACCGTCAGCCTAACCCTCACCCTAACCCTATCCCACAGCCTAACCCTAACCCTCAGCCTAAACATTACGCTAACCCTAACCCTAACCCTCAGCCTAACCCTCATCCTAACCCTCAGCCTAAACCTCATCCTAACCCTCACATTCACCCTCACACTAACTGTAAACCTAAACCTAAACCTAACACTCACCCTCACCCTCACCCTAACCTAACACTATCCCTAACCCTCACACTAATCCTAAACCTCATCCTATATCTCACCCTCACCCTAACGCTAACCCTAACCCTAACCCTCACCCTAATCCTCACCCTAGCCCTAATAATAACCCTAACCCTCATCCACACACTAAACCTTACCCTAAACTTACCTTCACCATAACCTTTACCCTAAGCCTAAACGTAAACCTAACCCTCACCCTCAAACTCACCTTACCCCTAAATCTAACCCTAACCCTCACCCTAAACCTAACCCTAAACCTAACCCTCAACCTAACCCTAACCTTCACACTCATCCTAAACCTCACCCTAACCCTAATATTACCCTTCTCCCTAACCATCACCCTATCCCTAACCCTAACACTCAACCTAACCCTACCCATACCCATCACCGTCACTGTCACACTAACCCTAAACCTAATGCTAACCCTCACCATAACCCTAATCCCACCCACACCCTAACCCGATCCCTCACCCTCACCCAAACCCTCATCCTCACCCTAACCCTCATCCTCACCATAAACATCACCCAAACCCTAACCCTCACCCTAACCCTGACCCTCACTCTCAGCCTAACCATAATCCTAACCCTATTGCTAATCCTCTCACCCTCACACTCACCATAAACCTAACCCTAACACTCACCCTCATCCTCACCCTAACTCTAACCCTATCCCTAACATTCACCCTAACACTAACCCTCACCCTATACCTCACCCTCACCCTAACCCAAACCCTAACCCTAACCCTCACCCTAACACTCACCCTAACCCTCACACTAACCCTAATCCTCATCCTCAAACTAAACCTCACCTTAACCCTCACCCTCACCCTAACTCTAATGCTAACCCTAACCCTCACCTTCACACTCACTCTCAACCTAACCCTTACCCTTACCCTAACCCTAACTCTAATGCTAACCCTAACCCTCACCATAACCCTTACCCTCACCATAACCCGCAAACTAACCCTAAACCTAAACCTACCGCTCACCCTAACCCTCACCCTAAACATATCCCTAACGCTAACCCTAACGCTCACCCTAACCCTAAACTTCACCCTCACCCTAACACTCACCCTAACCCTTACCCTCACACTAAACTTATCCCTGACCCTAACCCTAATCCTAACTCTCAGCAGAACACTCACCCTCATCCTAACCCTCACACGGACCATAAACATCACCCTAAAGCTAACCCTCACCCTAATGCTAAACCTAACCCTCACCATCACCATAAAACTCACCATAATCCTAACCCTCACAGTAACCCTAACCCTAACCCTCACCCTACCCCTAACCCCTACCCTCATCGTAAGTCTAACCTTCAGCCTCACCCTCACCCTAACCCTAAACTTAACCCTAACACTCATCCTAAACCTAATGCTAAAACTAATGCTAACCCTAAACCTCACAAACACCCTAACCCTCACACTAACCCTTACCATCACCCTAACCCTAACCCTAACTCTCACACTAAACCTAACCTTCACCCTAACCCTAAACCTAATGCTCACCCTAAACCTCACCCTCACCTTAGCCCTAATCCTTATCGTTACCCTAATCCTAACCTAACCCTAATGCTATACCTAAACCTAAATCTCACCCTAAGAATGATGCTAAGCCTAATACTCAACCTCAACCTAAACCTCACCCTAACACTTACCGTCAGCCTAACCCTCACCCTAACCCTATCCCTAAGCCTAACCCTAATCCTCAGCATAAACACTATGCTAACCCTAAACCTAACGCTAACCCTCAGCCTAACCCTCATCCTAACCCTAACCCTAACACTAGTCCTAACCCTCACCCTCACCCTCACCCTCAACCTAACTCTAAACCTAAACCTAAACCTAACACTCACCCTCACCCTCACCCTAACCTAACACTATCCCTAACCCTCACCGTAACCCTAAACCTCACCCTATACCTCACGCTCACCCTAACACTAACCCTAACCCTAACCCTCACCCTCACCCTAGCCCTAATAATAACCCTAACCCTCATCCACACACTAAACCTCACCCTAACACTTACCCTCACCATAACCTTACACCCTAAGCCTAAACCTAAACCTAACCCTCACCCTCAAATTCACCTTACCCCTAAACCTAACCCTAAGCCTCAACCTAAACCTAACCCTAAACCTAACCCTCAACCTAACCCTAACCTTCACACTCATCCTAAACCTCACCCTAACACTAATATTACCCCTCTCCCTAACCATCACCCTAACCCTAACCCTAACATTTAATGTAACCCTACCCCTACTCCTCACCCTCACTGTCACACTAACCCTAAACCTAATGCTAACCCTCACCATAACCCTAATCCCACCCACACCCTAACCCGATCCCTCACCCTCACCCAAACCCTCATCCTCACCCTAACTCTCATCCTCACCATAAACATCACCCAAACCCTAACCCTCACCCTAACCCTGACCCTCACTCTCAGCCTAACCCTAACCCTAACCCTAACCCTATTGCTAATCCTAACTCTCACCCTCACACTCACCCTAAACCTAACCCTAACACTCACCCTCATCCTCACCCTAACTCTAACCCTATCCCTAACCCTCACCCTAACACTAACCCTCACCCTATACCTCACCCTCACCCTAACCCAAACCCTAACCCTAACCCTCACCCTAACACTCACCCTAACCCTCACACTAACCCTAATCCTCATCCTCAAACTAAACCTCACCTTAACCCTCACCCTCACCCTAACTCTAATGCTAACCCTAACCCTCACCTTCACACTCACTCTCAACCTAACCCTTACCCTTACCCTAACCCTAACTCTAATGCTAACCCTAACCCTCACCCTAACCCTCACCCTAAACATAACCCTAACCCTAACCCCAATGCTCACCCTAACCCTAAACTTGACCCTCACCCTAACACTCACCGTAACCCTTATCCTCACACTAAACTTATCCCTGACCCTAACCCTAATCCTAACTCTCAGCAGAACACTCACCCTCATCCTAACCCTCACCCGGACACTAAACATCACCCTAAAGCTAACCCTTACCCTAATGCTAAACCTAACCCTCACCTTCACCCTAAACCTCACCATAATCCTAACCCTCACAGTAACCCTAAACCTAACCCTCACCCTACCCCTAACCCCTACCCTCATCCTAACTCTAACTTTCACCCTCACCCTCATCCTAACCCTAAACCTAACCATAACACTCATCCTAAACCTAACGCTAAACGTAATGCTAACCCTAAACCTCACACTCACCCTAACCCTCACACTAAACCTTACCATCACCCTAACACTAACCCTAACTCTCACACTAAACCTAACCTTCACCCTAACCCTAAGCCTACCCCTCCTCCTAACCCTCAACCTAAACCTAACCCTAAAGCTAATCCTCACCCTATCTTTAACCTTAACCCAAACCCTCACCCTAACCCTCATCCTCACCCTAAACTTAATGCTAACCCTAATCCTAACCCTCACCCTAACCCTCACCCTTACCCTAACCCACACCCTAAACTTCACCCTAAAACTAACCGTAAACCTAACCTTCACCCTAACCCTCACCCTAACCCTAACCCTCACACTCATCCTAACCCTCACCCTAAACTTTAGACTTACCCTAACCCTACACCTAACCCTCAGACTAACCCTAACCTTAAACCTCAGCCTAACCCTTATGCTAACCCTAAATATAATCCTAAACCACACCCTAAACATAAACCTAACCCTAACCCACACACTAAGCTTAACCCTCACCCTAACTCTAACCCTAACCCGAACCTTCACCCTCACCCTGACCCTCACCTCAGTCTGACCCTAACACTAACCCTATTCCTAATCCTAACTCTCAGCCTCACCCTCACCCTAACCATCACCCTAACCCTAACCCTCACCCTAAACCTAACCCTAACCATCAGGCTAAACCTAACCTCAGGTTAACCCTCACCCTCACCCTAATCCTCACACTAACCCTAACACTTACATAATTGAAACACTCACCCTCACCCAAACCTCACATTCACCCTAGCCCTCACCCTAACCCTAACATTAATCCTAACCCTAACCCTCAACCGACCCTCACCCTAACCCTAAACCTAACCCTAATGCTGAACCTCACCCTCACCCTCACCCTAAACCTAAACATAACCCTCACCCTAAACCTAACCCTCACCCTTACGCTCACCCTATACCTAACACTAACCCAACACCACACCCTTACTCTAACCCTCACCCTAACCCTTATCCTCACAATAAACTTAATCCTAACCCTCACACTAACCCTAATCCTCACCCTATCCCTAACCCTAACCCGAAACCTCACCCTAACCTTCACCCTAACCCTTACCCTCACCCTAACAATAACCCTCACCCTAACCCTAAAATTCACCCTAATCCTTACCCTCGCCCTAACCCACAAAATAACCCTAACCGTAAACCTACGGCTCACCTTAACCCTCACCTTAAGCATAAACCTAACCCTAACCATCACCCTAACCTTAACCCTCACCCTCACCCTAACCCTCACCCTAACACTTATCCTCACACTAACACTAATCCTAACCCTCACCCTAACTCTCACACTAACACTAATCCTTACACTATCACTAACCCTAACCCTAACACTCACCCTAACCCTCACCTTAAACCTTACATTCACCCTAACCCTAAAACTCACCCTCACCCTTAACCTCACCCTAACGCTTACCCTCACCCTAACCCGCAAACTAACCCTAACCCTAAACCTACGGCTCACCCTAACCCTCACCCTCATCATAACCCTATAACTAACACTCACCCTAACCCTAAACCTCACCCTCACCCTAACCATCACCGTAACACTTACCCTCACACTAACCCAATCCCTAACCCTAACACTAATTCTCAACAGAACACTCACCCTAACCGTCACCCTCACACTAAACATCACCCAACCCTAACCCTCACCGTAACCCTAACCCTACTCCTCACCCTAACCCTAACCCTCACCGTAACCCTAACTCTCACACTAATCCTAACCCTAACACTTACCCTCACCCTCACCCTCACCCTAACCCTAATCCTCATCCTAACACTAACCTTCACCCTCAGCCTCACCCTAACCCTAACCCTAACCCCAACCCACACCCTCACCCTACACCTAATCCTAACCCTAACCCTAACACTTACTTAAATGAAAACCTCACCCTCAACCTCACCCTCACCCTAAAACTCACCCTCACCCTTGCCCTCACCCTAAAACTAACCCTAACACTAAACCTAACCCTAACCCTCACCATCACCTTAACCCTAACCCTAAACATAACCCTAACATTCATCCTAACCCTAACTCTAAACCTAATGCAAACCATAAACCACACAATCACCCTAAACTTCACCCTAACACTTACCGTCACCCTAACCCTAACCCTAAACCTAACACTAAACCTCACCCTCACCCTAACCCTAAGCCTTCCCCTCAGCCTAAACCTCACCATAAACCTATCCCTAACCCTAATCCTCAACATATCCTTAAGCTTAAGGCAAAACCTCACACTAACCCTCACCCTAAACCTAACCCTAACGCTAAACCTAATCTTCAGCCTCACCAGTACACTCACCCTAACCCTTACACTCTCCCTAACACTTACCCACACCCTCACCCTCACCCTAACCCTAAACCTAACCTTCACCATAACTCTCACACTAACCCTAACCTTCACCCTCAACGTAACCCTCAACCTAAACTTTACCCTCACACTAATCCTTACCCTAACCCTAAACCTAACCCTCACACTAACCCTAACCCTAACCCTCAGCCTAAACCTTATGCTAACACTAAATCTAACACTAACCCTCACACTAACCCTAAACCTAACCCTAACCCTAACGGTGACACTAACCCTAACCCTAACCCTCAGCCTAACCCTCATCCTAACCATAACCCTAACCCTAATCCTAACCCTCACCCTCACCCTCACCCTAACTCTAAACCTAAACCTAACACTCACCCTCACCCTCACCCTAACCTAACACTATCCCTAACCTTCATCCTAACCCTAACCCTCAACCTATACCTCAGCCTCACCCTAACCCTAACCGTAACCCTAACCGTAACCCTCACCCTAACCCTAAAACTAACCCTAAACCTCATCCTCACACTAAACCTAACCCTAAACTTTACCCTCACCATAACCTTAACACTAAGCCTAAACCTAATCCTCACCCTAACCCTAAACCTCACCCACACACTAACCCTCACACTCACCCTCACCCTCACCGTAACACTCACCCTAACCCTAAACCTAATCCTAATCCTAAACCTAACCCTCACCCTCAAACTCACCCTAACCCTAACCCTCAACCTCACCCTCTCCAATACCCTCAGCCTAACCCTAATAATGACCTAATCCTAAACCTCACCCTCACCCTCACCCTAACTCTAACCCTAAACCTAAACCTAACACTCACCCTCACCCTTACCCTAACCCTAACACTATCCCTAACCCTCAAACTAACCCTAACCCTCACCCTAATCCTAAACCTAACCCTCACCCTCAAACTCACCCTAAGTCTAACGCAAACTCTAACCTTAACCCTCACCCTCACCCTCACCCTCAACCTAACCCTCACACTCACCCTAAACCTCACCCTAAACCTGACCCTAACCCTGTCCCTACTCCTCACCCTAACCCTAACCCTAACCCTCAACCTACCCCTAACGCTAACCCGCACCTTAAACCTAATCCTCACCTACACCCTAACCCTCACTCTCACTCTAAATATCAACCAAATCCTAACCCTCACCCTAACCCTAACACAAACCCTAATCCAAACCCTCACACTCACTCTAACCCTCACCCTAACCTTTACTCTCACCCTAACCCTTACCCTCACCCTAACCCTAACCATAACACTCACATTAACCATAACCCTCACTCTAACCCTAATCCTAACCCTGACCCTAACCTTCACCCTCACCCTTACCCTCAGGCTCTGCTTAACCCTAACCCTAATCCTATTCCTAGCACTAACCCTCTGCCTCACCCAAAACAAAACCCTAACCCTTACCCTCACCCTCACCCTCACCCTCACCCTAACCCTCACCCTCACCCTAAACATCACCCTAACCCTAACCCTCACCTTAAACCTAACACTACCCCTCACACTAACCCTCACCCTAACCCTTACCCTAACCCTCACCCTCACTTTCACCCTCACCCTCAGCCTAACCCTAACCCTAACACTTATCCTAACCCTAAACCTCACCATAATCGTCCACCTATCCCTGACCATAACCCTCAACCTCACCCTAACACTAACCCTAACCCTAACTCTCACCCTAACCCTAACCCTAACCCTCAACCTAACCCTAACCCTCACCCTGACCCTCACACTAAACCTAACCATAACCCTAACCCTCACTCTAACACTTACCCTGACCCTAACCCTCACCCTAAACCTAACCCGAACCTTCACCTTAACCCTAACCCTCATCCTAAACATAAGCCTCACCCTCACTCTCACCCTTACCCTAACCCTAACCCTCATCCTAACCTTAAACCTAAACCTAACGCTAACCCTAAACCTCACCCTCACCCTAAACCTCACCCTAACCCTTACCCTCACCCTTACCCTAACCCTAATGCTAACACTAACCATCACCCTCCTCCTAACCCTCACCCTCACCCTAACACTCACTCTAACACTTACCCACACCCTAACCCACAAACGAACCCTAACCCTAAACCTAACCTTCACCCTAACCCTCACGTTACCCCTAACCATAACCCTAACCCTAACCCTCACCCGAACTCTCACGGTAACCCTAACCCTCATCCTCTCCATAACCCTCACTCTAAACTTTACCCTCAACCTAACCCAAACCCTATCCCTAAACCTAACACTCACACTAAATCTAACCCTTACCCTCAGCCTGGCCCTTAGACTAAACCTAAACCTAACAGTAACCCTCACCCTAACCGTAACCCTAACCCAAAACCTCACACTCAACCTCCACTTCCCCCTCAGCCTTACCCTTTACATAATCCTAACCCTAACCGTGAACCCCACCCTCACCCTAACCCTAAACCTAACCCTAACGCAAAACCTCACCCTCACCCACACCTAACCCAAACCCTCACCCTAACAATAAACCTAACCCTAACCCTCACCCTAAAACTCCCCTTAACCTAATCTTACCCTAACCCTCACCCTCACCCTCATTCTAACACTCACCCTCACCCTGACCCTCACCATCACACTAACCCCCACACTACCTCGAATCCTCACCCTAACCCTAACCCTAACCCTCACCCACACTTTCATCCTCACCCTCAGCCTAAACCTAACACTAATCCTAACCCTAACCCTCACCCTTACCCTAAACCTAACCCTAACCCTCACCCTCACCCTCACCCGCATCCGCACACTCATACTAACCCTCACCCTCACTCTCACCCTCACACTATCCCTCAACTTCACCCTAAACATCACCCCAACACTAACCCTCACACTAACCCTAATCCTAACCCTCACCTTACCCCTAAACCTCACCATAACTCTCAGCCTAACCCTAACGCTAACCCTAACCCTCACCCTCACACTAACCCACACCCTAACTCTTATCCTCACACTAACGATAACCCTAACCCTAACTCTAACCCTCACACTAACCCTATCCCTACACTTCACCCTGACTCTCATACTAACCCTAACCCTCAACCACACCCTAATCCTCACCCTCACCCAAACACTCACCCTCACCCGAACACTCACCCTCGCCCTAACACTCACCCTCACAATAAACATCACCCTAACCCTAAATCTCACCCTAACTCAAACCCTAAACCTCACCCTAAATCTAATCCTCAACCTAAACCTATCCCTCACCCTGACCCTCACCCTAAACCTAACCCTAACCCTAACCCTCACCCTTACCCTAACCCTAATACTCACCCTAAACCTAAACTTCACCCTCACACTAAACCTAACCCTCACCCTCACACTAAACCTAATCCTCATCCTAACCCTTACCCTCACCCTCACCCTCTCCCTCCCCCTAACCCTCATCCTAACCCTAACCTCAAAACTAATGCTAACCCTAAACCTCAGCCTCACCCTAACCCTCACCCTAATCCTTACCCTCAACCTAACCCTAACCCTAACCAACACACTAAACCTAACCCTCACTCTAACCCTAACCCTAAACCTCACACTAAACCTAACCCTCAACCTAACCCTAACCCTACCCCTGAGACTAACCCTCACCCTAAATCTAACCTTAACCGAAATCCTCACCCTATCAGTAACCTTAACCCTAACGCTCACCCTCAACCTCTCCTTCCCCCTGAGCCTTACCCTAACCATAACCATAATCCTAACACTCAACCTAACCCTCACCCTAAACCTATCCCTCAGCCTCACCCTAACCCTCACCCTAACCATTACCCTCAACCTAACCAAAACCCTAACCCTAAACCTAACACTCATATTAACCGTAACACTAACCCTCACCCTATCCTTATACTAACCCTAAACCTAAATCCAACCCTCACCCTAACCTGAACCCTCACACTAACCCTAAACCTAACCCTAAACCTCAGCCTAAACCTCTTCTTAACCCTAAACCTAACCCTAACCCTCACGCTAACCCTAATCATCACCCTCACCTTAAACTTTAACCAAACCCTAACCCTATCCCTAACCCCAACCCTAACCCTATCTCTACCCGAACACTCACCCACACCCTAACCCTCACCCTCACACTAAACATCAACCTAACACTAACCCTCAACCTAACCCTAACCCTAACCCTCACCCTAACCGTAACCCTAAACCTGACATTAACACTAAGCCTAACCCTCACCCTCACCCGCACCCTCACCTTAACCCTATCCCTAACCCTCATCCTAACACTAACCCTCACCCTCACCCTCACCCTCACCCTAACCATAACCCACAACCTCACCCTAATCCTCACCCTAACCCTAACCCTAAAACTTACCTAACCGAAAACCTCACACTCACTCTCACCCTCAACCTAACACTCAACCTAGCCCTCCCCCTAAAACTAACCCTCACCATAACCTTAACCCTCACCCTCACACTCACCCTCACCCTCATCCTAAACCTAACCCTAACCCTCACCCTAACCCTAAACCTCACACTGAGCCTAACTCTCACCCTAAACCTAACCCTACCTCTCAGATTAACCCTCACCTTTACCCTAACTCTAACCCTCACCCTAACCCTAACACTATCACTAACCCTCACACTAACCCTAACCTTAATACTGAACCTAACCCTCACCCTCACCCTCACCATAACCCTAACACTCACCCTAATCCTAAACCTAACACTAGTCCTCATGCTAAAACTTACCCTCACCCTCACCCTAACCCTAACTCTCATCCTCACCCTAACCCTCACACGAAGCCTTACCGTCACCCTAACTCTAATCCTAACCCTAACCCTAACCCACACTCTAACCCTAAACCTATCCCTAACCCTCACCCTAACCCTAACCCTCATCCTACCTCACACTCAACCTAACCGTCACCCTAACCCTTACCGTCACCCTAAACCAACCCTAACCCTCACACTAAACCTAACCCTCACCCAAACTCTAATGTTACCCCTCACCCTAACCCTTACCCTTAACCTAACCCTAACCCTAATCCTCACCCTATCCTTAACCTTAACCCAAAACTACACCCTAACCCTCACCCTCACACTAATGCTAACCATAACCCTCAGCCTCACCGTAACCTTCTCCCTAACACTTTACCCTCACCCTCACCCCAAAACTCACCCTAGCACTCACCCAAACCCTAACCCTCACCTTAACCCTAATCCTAATCTTAACCTTGATGCTAACCCTCACCCTCAATATAAACCTCACCCTAACACTTACCCACACCCTTACCCTCACTCTAACCCTAACCCTAAACCTAAAATTGACCCTAACCCTCAACCTAACCCTAAACCTCACCCTCACCCTAACCCTCACCCTAAACTTTACCCTCACCCTAACTCTTACCCTAACACTAAACCTAACCCTCACATTAACCCGAACCCTAATCCTCAGCCTAATCCTTATCCTAACCCTAAACCTAGACCTAAACCTCACCCTAACCCTAACCCTAACCCTTAGCCTAACCCTCATCCTAACCATAACCCTAATCCTATCCCTCACCCTAATCCTAACCGGAAACCTACACCTCACCCTAACCCTAACCCTCAACCTCATCCTCTCGATCACCCTCAGCCTAACGCTAAATCTAACCTAATCCTAAGCCTAACCCTCACCCTCAACCTAACTCTAACCCTAAACCTAAACCTAACACTCACCCTCACCCTTACCCTAACCCTAACACTATCCCTAACCCTCAACCTAACCCTAACCCTCACCCTAATCTTAAACCTAACCCTCACCCTCAAACTCACCCTAAGTCTAACGCAAACCCTAACCCTAACCCTCACCCTCACCCTCAACCTAACCCTCACACTCACCCTAAACCTCACCCTAAACCAGACCCTAACCCTGTCCCTACCCCTCACCCTAACCCTAACCCTAACCCTCAACCTAACCCTAAACCTTCCCAAACGCTAACCCTCACCCTAAAACTAATCCTCACCCACACCCTAAACCTCACCTTCAACCGAACCCTCACCCTCACCCGAACACTCATCCTCACCCTAAACCTCACTCTCACTCTAAACATCACCCAAATCCTAACCCTCACCCTAACTCTAAAACAAACCCTAATCCAAAACCTCACACTCACCCTAACCCTCACCCTAACCTTTACTTTCACCCTAATCCTTACCCTCACCCTAACCCTAACCATTACCCTCACACTAACCGTAACCCTCACTCTAACCCTAATCCTAAACCTGACCTTCACCTTCACCCTCACCCTGACCCTCAGCATCAGCTTAACCCTAACCCTAATCCTATTCCTAATCCTAACCCTCACCCTCACCCTCACCCTCACCGAACACTCACCCTCACACAAAACATCACCCTAACCCTAACCATCACACTAATCCTAACCTCAGTTTAACCCTCACCCTCAACCTAATCCTCACCCTAACCGTAACACTAATGTAAAGGAAACCCTCACCCTCACACTAACCCTCACACTAACCCTCACCCTCACCCTAGCCCTATCCCTAACCCTAACCATAACACTTACCCACACCCTATCGCTCACCCTCATCCTCACTCTAACCTTAATCCTAACCCTAATGCTCACCCTACCCCTCTCCCTAATCCTACCTGTAACCCTAACCCTCACCCTCATCCTAACCCTCATGCTCACCCGAAAACTCACCCTCACCCTAAAGGATACTCTCACAATAAACATCACCCTAACCCTAACCCTCAATCTAACCCTAACCCTAACCCCCACCCTAACACTAAACCTCACGCTAACCTTAACCCTAACCCTTACCCAAAACATAATCCTATCCCTCACCCTCAACCTTACTGTCACCCTAACCCTTACCCTCACCCTAACCCTTATCCTAACCCTCACCCTAACCCTCACCCTAACCCTAACCCTCACCCTCGCCCTAACCCTCACACTAACCTTTACCCTCACCCTCACCCTAAACCTCACCCTAACGTTACCCTGACCCTAACCCTACCCTAATCCTTAACTTAACCCTCACACTTACCCTAAACCTAACCCTCAACCTAACCCTGATCCTAACCCTAAACTTAAACCTAACCCTCTCCCTAACCCTAACCCTAACCCTCACACTAAACCTAACCCTCACCCTCACCCTCAGGCTAACTCTAATACTAAGCCTAACCCTCACCCTCAACCTAATTCTAACCCTAAACCTAACCCTAACCCTCACCCTCACCCTCAAACTAACCCTAAACCTATACCTAACCCTCAGCCTAACCGTAACCCAAAACCTATACCTCACCCTCACCCTAACCATAACCATAACCCTCACACTAAACCTCACCCTAACCCTTACCCTCAACATAAACCTAACTCTAACCCTAATCTTCACCCTAAACCTAACATTCACCCGCACCCTAACCCTAACCCTATTTCTAAACCTAAACCTTAACCTTAAACTCACCCTAACCCTACACCTAACAGTAACCCTCACCCACACCCTCACCCTAACACTCACCCTCACCCTAAACCTCACCCAAACCCTAAGCCTACCATTCACCCTCACCCTCACACTAACCCTAACCCTAATCCAAACCCTCAACCTAACCCTAATGCTATCCATAACCCTCACCCTCACACTAAACCTAAACCTAACACTAACACTCAACCTAACCCCAATCCTCACCCACCCCCTGACCCTCACCCTCACTTAACCCTCACCCTCACGCTAAATATCACCCAAACCCTAACCCTCACCCTAACCTTAGCCCTAACCCTCATCCTAACCCTAACCGAAAACCTAATTCTCAACCTCACCCTATTCCTCACCATAACCCAAATCCATGGTTAAAATAAACCCTCAACCTAAAACTCACACTAACACTCACCCTCACCTTAGCCTTCACCTTAATCCTAACCCTAACCCTAAACCTCACCCTCACCCTAAACCTCACTCTAATCCTTACCCTTTCCCTAACCCTAACCCTAACCCTAACCATAACCCTCACAGTAACCATTACCTTCACCCTAACCCTAAACCTAACATTAACCCTAACCCTAACCCTCAGCCTCACCCTCACCCTCACCCTCACTTTCAGCCCAACCCTAACCCTAACCTATTCCCAATCCAAACCCTCACCCTGACACTTACCCTAACCCTCACCCTCACCCTAAACTTCACCCTCACCCTAAACATCACACTAACCGTAAACCTCACCTTAAACATAACCCTAACCCTTACCCTAACCCTAACGTCATCTTAACCCTAACCCTCACGTAAACAAAAACCTCACGCTCACCCTCAACCTCACCCTCACCCCAACCCTAACCCTAACCCTATGACTCACCCCAACCCTAACCTTCACCCTAACACTAACCCTCACCCTCCACCTCACCTTAATCTTAACCCTAACTCTAATCCTAACCCTCACCCTCACCGTAACCCTCACGCTAACCCTTACCCTCACCCTCATGCTTAGCGTAACCCTAAATCTCACAGTAAACCTAATCCTAACCCTAACCCTTACCCTCACCTTAACCCGCAACCTCACTCGAATCCTCAACCTAACCATACCTTAACCCTTTCATAAACTAAACCCTCACCCTCACCCTCAACCTAGCCCACACCCTAACCCTAACCCTAAACCTAACCGTCACAATAATCCTAACCATAAGACTCAGGATAAAACTTATCCTAACCCTAAACCTAAAACAGAACTTCACCCTAACTAAACCCTAATCCTAACCCTAACCCTAATCCTAACCCTCACACTAACCCTAACCCAAACCCTCAGCCTAACGCTCATCCTAACCCTGACCCTAACACTAACCCTCACCTTAAACCTAATCCTAACCCTAACCCTCACCCTAACCCTAAACCTCACACTCAACCTCACCCTCACCCTCAGCCTAAACCTAGAGCTAACCCTACTACTAACCCTCACACTCACCCTAACTCTAACACTAAACCAAACCCTCACACTCCCCCTCACCCTCACCCTAACCCTCACCCTAACCCTAACCCTCACCCTCACCCCAACCCTCACCCTAACATTTACCCTGATCCTAAACCTAACTCTAACCCTAAACCTAACCCTCACATTAACACTAAGCCTAACCCTCAACCTAACCCTTATCCTATTCCTAAACCTAACCCCAACCCTCACCCTAAACCTAACCCTAACCCTAATTCTTAACCCTCACACTAACCCTAACCCTAAACCTCAGCCTAACGCTCATCCTAACCCTAACCCTAACCCTCACCCTCACCCTAAACGTACCCCTAACCCTAACACTTACCCTAAACCTAACCCTCACCCTAACCCTCAGGCTAACTCAAATGTTAACCCTAATACTAACCCTCACCCTCACCCTAACTCTAACCCTAAACCTTAACCTAACCCTCACCCTCACTCTCACCCTAACCGTAAACCTATCGCTAACCCTCACCCTAACCCTAACCCAAACCCGATACCTCACCCTCACCCTCACCCTAACCCTAACCCTAAGCCTCACACTAAACCTCACCCTAACCCTTACCCTCACCATTAACCTAACTCTAACACTAATCCTCAACCTAAACCTAACCCTCACCCATACCCTTACCCTGACCCTCACCCCAACACTCACTGACACCGTAACACTCTTCCTAACCCTAACCCTAACCCTACCCTTCACCCTAACAATCCTATTAAACTGAACCCTAATCCTAACCGTCAACCTAAACCTAACCCTAGCCCTAACCCTCACCCTCACACTAACATTAAATCTAATGCTAATACTCAACCTAATACTAATCCTCAACCAAACCCTAACTCTTACCCTCACTCGAACCCTGACCCTCACCCGAAAACTCATCCTCACCATAACCCTCACCCTCATGCTAAACATCATCCAAACCATAACCCTCACTCTAACCCTTGCCCTAACCCTCACCCTAAACCTAACCCTCAACCTAACCCTCACCCTCACCCTAATCCTCACCATAACACTAAACCCTGGCTAAAAGAACCCCTCACCCTTACCTTCACACTAACCCTCACCCTCCCACAAGCCCTCACCCTAAATCTAACCCTAACCCTAAACCTCACCCTCAACCTAAACCTCACTCGAAACCTTCCCCTCACCCTAACCCTAACCTTAACACTAACCATAACCCTCACAGAAACCGTAACCCTCACCCTAACCCTAAACCTAACCTAATCCAAACCCTCACCCTCACCCTCACCATCAACTCCAGTCTAACCCTAACCCTAACCATATTCCCAATCTTAACCCTCACACTCGCCCATACCGTAATCCTCACCCTCACCCTAACACTCACCCTCACCCTAAACATCACCTAACACTAAACCTCACCTTACCTCTAAACCTAACCCTCACCCTAAAACTAACCTCAGATTAACCCTATCCTTGACGTAAACGAAAACCTCACCCTCACCCTCACAATAACCATCGCCCTCACCCTATCCCTCACCATCACTCTAACCATAACCCTAACGCTCAACGTCACCCTAACCCTCACCCTCAGCCTATTCCTAACACTAAACCTAACCCTAACCCTCACCATCACCCTAACACAAACCCTAACCCTAAACTTCACCCCAACCCTAACCCTCACCCTAACACTTATCCTAATCCTCACCCTCACCCTAATCCTAACCGTAACTCTAATCCTAAACCACACCCTCACCCTAACCCTCACACTAACCCTTACCCTCACCCTCACCCTAACCCTAATCCTAACCCTCACAGTAACTCTACCCCGCACCCTAACCCTAACCCTCACCTTAACCCTCAACCTCACCATAATCCTCACCCTAACCTAACCTTAACACTTACCTAAACTAACCCTTCACCCTCATCCTCACCCTAACCCTCACCGTCAGCCTAGCCCACACCCTAACTCTAACCCTAAAACTAACCCTCACACTAACCCTAACCCTAACCCTCAGCCTAAACCTTAATCTAAGCCTAAACCTAAAATTAACCTTCACCCTAACCAATCCCTAACCCTAACCCTAACCCTAACCCTCACCCTAAAACTAACCCTAACCCTAACCCTCACCCTAACCCTAAACCTCACCCTCAGCCTCACCCTCACCCTCCGCCTAAACCTAGTGCTAACCCTAATCCTAACCCTTACCCTCAACCTAACTCTAACCCTAAAGCAAAATCTCCCCCTCTTTCTCACCCTTAATCTAACCCTCACTCTAACCCTAACCCTCACCCTCAACCTCACCCTCACCCTCAGCCTAACCCCTAGTCCTTAACCTAATCCTAACCCTTAACCTACCCCTGAACCTAACCCTAACCCTAACACTAACCCTAACCCTCACCCTCACCCTCACGATAGTCCACACCCTAAACCTATCCCTCACACTAAACCTTACCCTAACCCTCAGCCTAAACCTAATGCTAACCCTAAACCTAAAACTAACCTTCACCCTAACCAAACCCTAACCCTAACCCTAACCTAAACCTAAACCTCACACTAACCTTAAACCTAACCCTCAGCCTAACGCTCATCCTAACCCTAAACCTAACCCAAACCCTAAACCTCAACCTAACCCTCATCCTAACCCTAACCCTAACACTACCCTAACCCTGACCCTCAATTTAACCCTCCCCATAACCCTAACTCTAACCCTAAACCTCACACTCACCCAAACCCTAATCCTAACACTAACCCTAAACCTCACCCTAACTCTCACCCTAACCCTCACCCTCACCCTAAACATCACCCTAACCTTAACCCACACCTTAACCCTAACCCTAACCCTCACTGTAACCCTAACCTCAGCTCAACCCTAACCTGATGTAAACGAAACCCTCACCCTCACCCTAATCCTCACCTTAACCCGAAACCTGACATAAACGAAAACCTCACCCTCACCATCACATTAACCCTCACCCTCACCCTAGCCCTCACTCTTACCCGAACACTATCCATCAACCTCACCCTCAGCCTAAACCTAACCCTACCCTAACCCTAACCCTCACCCGCACCCGCACCCTCACTCACACCCTAACCCTAACAATAACCCTAACCCTCACCCTAACACTAAACCTCAACCTCACCCTAACCCTAATCCTAACCCTAATTCTAATCCTAACCCTCACCCTCACCCTAACACTAAGCCTAACCCTTAAATCACCTTCACCTAACCCTAACCCTAACTCTCACACTAACCCGAACCCTCACCCTAACCATAACACTAACCATAAACCTTACCCTCACAATCACCCTAATCCTAACCCTTACCCTCAGCCTAACCCTAACCCTAACAGTAACCCTAACTCTAAAACTAGTCCTCACAATAACCCTAATCCTCAACCACACCTTAACCCGAACCCTCACCCGAACCCTCACCCTAATACTAACCCTATACCTAACCCTAAACCTCCCACTAAACCTATCCCTCACACTAACTGTATCCCTACACATCAGCCTAAACCTCACCCTAACCCTAAACCTAACCCTAATCCTCACCCTATCCCTAAACCTAACCCTAACCCTCACACTCACCCTAGCCCTCACCCTAACCCTACACCAAACCCTAACCCTCACACTAAACCTAACCCTAACCCTATACCTAACCCTACCCCTCAGCCTAAGACTCACCCTAACCCTAACCCTAACCCTAAACCTAATCCTAGCCCTATCCCTAACCCTAACCCTAACCCTCACCCTCACCCTAGCTATCACCTTAACCTCACCCTAACCCTACCCCGAACCCTAAACCTCACCCTCAATGTAACCCTCAAGCTAACCCTTACCTACACCCTAATCCTAACCCTGACCCAAACCTTAACACTAAAACTCACACTAAACCTAACCCACACCCTAACCCTAACCCTACCCCACAGCCTAACCCTCATCCTAAACCTAACCCTAACCCTATCCCTCAACTTAACCCTAACCCTGACATTAACCATAACCCTCAACCTAACCCTAATCCTCACCCTCACCCTCACACTCACCCTCAGCCTAACCCTAACCCTAACACTAATCCTAAACCTAACCCTCATCCACACCCTCACCCTAACTCTAACCCGAACTCAAACCATAACCCTCCCCCTACCCCTCACCCTCAACTGAACCCTCACTCTCACCCTAATGCTCACCCTCACCCTAAACCTAACTCTAAACATCACCCTCAATCTCACACGCATGCTCACCCTAACCCTAATGCTCACACTAACCCTCACCCTCACCCTCACCCTAACCCTAACCCAAACACTAAACCTAACCCTCATCCTCACCCTAACCCTAAACCTACCCCTCACCGTAACCCTCACGCTCACCCTAACTCTAACCCTAACCCTAACCCTCCCTCTCACCCAAACCTTCACACTCACCCTCACCCTAAACAGCACCCTAACACTAAACCTAACCCTAATCATAACCCTAACACTCACCCTAACCCTAACCCTCACCTTAACCCTCAACCTCACGCTAATCCTCACCCTAACATAATCTTTACATTACCTAAACTAAACCCTCAACCTAAACTTCACCCTCACACTAGCCCACACCCTTAACCTAACGCTAAACATAACCCTCACACTAACCCTAACCCTAACCGTCAGCCTAAACCTTATCATAACCCTAAACCTAAAACTAACCTTCACCCTAAACAAACCCTAACCCTAACCCTAACCCTAAACCTCACCCTAATCCTAACCCTCAACCTCAACCTCAACCTCAACCTCAGCCTAAACCTAGTCCTAACCTAATCCTAACCCTAAACCTAACCCTTACTCTAACCCTAAACCTAACCCTCACCCTCTGACTCCCACTCACACTAACCCTCACCCTAACCCTAAACCTCACCCTAAACCTCACCCTCACACTCAGCCTAATCCTTGTCCTAACCCTCACCCTGTACCTCACCCTCAAAGTAACAACCCTCACCCTCACCTCACCATAACTCTATCCATCACCCTCAATCTAAACCTGACCCTAACACTTGCCCTCACCCTAACCCTAACCATGAACCTAACAGTCACCCAAATGCTCACCCTAACCCTAACACTAAACCTAACCCTCAACCTCAGTCTAACCCTCACACTAACGCTTACCCTCACACTAAAACTAATCCTCACACTAACCCTAAACCTAACCCTAACCCTAACCCTCAACTTAACCCTCACCTTAATATTAACCCTGACCCTAACTGTCAAACTAACTCTAACACTACACCTAAACCTCACCCACACCTAACCCTCACCGTCACCCTAACCCTCACCCTAAACCTAACCCTCACCCACACGCTAAACCTCACCCTCACCCTCACCCTCACCCTTACCCTATACCCATACCTAACCCTCAGCCTAACCCTAACCCTCACCCTAACCCTAAAACTCCCCCTCACCCTAACCCTAATGATAACCCTAACCCTCACCCTAAACCTCCCCCTAAACCTAACCCTAACCCTAACCCTACCCTAAACCTCACCCTCACCCTAACCTTCACCCTCACACGAAACCTCACCCTCATCCTAACCCTCACCCTCACCCTAAACATCACCCTAACCCTACCTCTCACCCTAACCCTAAACATAACTCTTACCCTCACCCAAAAACTAACCCTAACCCTAAGCCTCCCCCTCAAACTCATGCTAACCCTAAACATCACTCTTACCTTAAACCTCACCCTAACCCTTAAACTTACCATAACCCTAACACTAACCATGACCCTCACACTAAACCTAACCCTCACCCTCACACTAACCCTAACCCTACCTCTCACCCTAAACCTCAGCCTAACCCTAACCCTCATGCTAACCCTAACCCTATCCCTCACTTTCACCCTAGCCCTCACCCTTACCCTAATCCTAACACTTACCCTAACCCTAACCATAAACCTAACCCTCACCCTCACCCTAACCCTAACCCTAACCCTCATCTTAACCCTCCCCCTAATCCTAACCCTGATCCTAACCATCACCCTAAAGCTAACACTAAACCTAAACCTCACCCTCACCCTAACCGTCACCGTCACCCTAACCCTCACTCAAACCTGAACCCTCACCTCAACCTAACTTTCACTCTCACCCTAACCATAAACCTAACCCTAATCCTCTCCCTAACCCTCACGCTCACCCTCACCTCACCTAAAGACTAACCCTAAACCTAATCCTAATCCTAACTCTCACCCTCACCATAAACCTAACCCTAACCCTAATCCTAAACCAAACCCTCACCTTCACCATAACCTAACAGTAACCATCACCCTCACACGCACCCTTACCCTAACCCTAACCTTAAGCCTTACCCTAACCCTAACCCTCACCCTAACCATAACCCTCACCCTCATTCTCACCCTAACCCTAACAATAACCCTATCCCTCACCCTAACCATTATCCTCACACTTACCCTAAACCTAACCCTAAACCTCACACTAACCCTAAACCTCACCCTAACCCTGAACCTACCCCTCACCCTAAACCTCACCCTAAACCTCACCCTAAACCTAACCCTAACCCTCACCCTCACCCTAACCCTCATCTACACCCTAATCTGAACCCAAACCCGAACCCTCACAGTCACCCTAACACTCACCTCACCCTGAAAATCACCCTAACCCTAACCCACACCCTAACCCTAAACATAACCCTCACCCTCACCCCAACCCTAATCCTAACTCTAACACGAACCCTCACCGTAACCCTCACCCTCACACTCACACTAACCCTAACCCTCACTCTCATCCTAACCTTCACCCTAACCATTACCCTAACCCTACCCCTCACAATAACACTTACCCTAACCCTAACCCAAACCCTAATCCTCAACCTCACCCTAGCCCTCATCCATACGCTCAACCTAACCTTAACAATCACCCTATCGCTCACCCTCACTCTAACCCTCACCCTAACACTTTCCCTCACCCTAACTCTAACCCTCAAACTAAATCTAACCCTCACCCGAACCATAACCATAAAACTCACTGTATCCCTCATCCTAACCCTAAACATAACCCTCAACTTAAACCTAAACCTAAACATTACCCAAAACCTAACCCCCACCCTCACCCTCACCCTCAACCTCAGCCTAACACTAAGCCTAACCCTAATCCTAAACCTAACACTCACCCTCACACTCACGCTAATTCTAACCTTAACCATCACCCTAACCATAAACCTATCCCTAACCTACACCCTAACCCTAAACATCACCCTAACCCTAACCCTAACCCTCACCCTCACCCTAACCGTAACTCTCAACCTAACACTCATCTTAACACTAACGCTAACCCTAACTCTCACCCTAACTCTAACCCTCACCCAAACCCTCACCATAAACCTCACCCTAACCCTAACCCTCAAACCCACCCTAACCCTTACCCTAACCCTTGCCCTCAACCTAACTGTAAACCTAACCCTAAGCCTCACACTAACCCTAACTCTAACACTCAGTCTAACCCTCATCCTAAACCTATCCCTAACACTAATCCTAACCCTAACCCTCACCCTCACCCTCACTCTAACCATAACCCTAACCCTAACCCACATGTTAACCTTCAACCTCACTCTCACCCTAAACCTAATATTAACAATAAAACTAAGTCTAACCCTAACCATCACCCTCACCCTCACCTAACCCTAATTCTTATCCTCACCCTAAACCAAACCCTAACCATCAAACTCACACTTAAACTCACCCTTACCCTAACCCTCACGCTCAACTTCACCTGCACCCTAACCCTCATCGTCACCCTAAAAATCACCCTAACCCTAACCCTCACCCTATCCCTAACCCTTTCCCTAACCATAACCCTAACACTTACCATAACCCTAACCCTAACTCTCACCCTAACCCTAATTCTAACTCTAACACTCCACCTCAACCTAAACCTCACCGTAAACCTTATCCTCACACTAACCCTAAACCTCACCCTCAGCCTCACCCTCACCCTAACCCTAACCCTAAACCTAAACCTTACTCTAACCCTAACCCTTACCCTAACCCAAACCTAACCCTAATCCTCACCCTAACCGTAACCCTAACACTAACCATCATCCTCACCCTCACCATAAACCTAAGCCTAAATATAACCCTCACCCTAACCCTAACACTTACCGTAACCCTAAACCTACCCCTCAACCTAAACATCACCCTCACCCAAAACCTTACCCTGACCCTCACCCTAAACCTAACCCTAACCCTAATGCTAACCCTAAAACTAACCCTCACCGTAACCCTAACACTTACCCTAAACGTAACCCTAACCCTAACCCAAACGTTAATCCGAACCCTAACCCTCACACTAACCCTCATCCTAAACTTTATCCTCATAGTCACCCTAACTCTAACCCTAACCCTAAACCTCACACAAACCCTAACTCTCTCCCTAAACTTAACCCTACCCCTCACTCTAACCCTCACCCTAACCCTTATCCTATCCCTCACCCTCACTCTAATGCTCACCGTCACCCTAACCCTCACCCTAAACTGAACCCTAAGCAACACCCTAACCCTCACCATCACCCTCACCCTCACCCTCACCCTCACCCTCAACATAACCCTCACCCTAACCCTAACCCTAACCCTAACCCTCACCCTCACACTAATCCTTAACCTCACCCTAACCCTAACCCTTACCTTGCCCCTAACCCTCACCCTAATCCTAACATTCAGCCTAAACCTAACCCTACCCCTTTCCCTAACACTCATCCTAACCATAACCCTAACCCTCACCCTCACCCTAACCCTAACCCTCAAAAACACCCTAATCCTCATCCTCAACCTGATCCTATCCCTAACCCTAACCCTAATCCTAACCTTCACCCTCACCCTCACCCTCACTGTAACTCTAACACCCAGCCTCACCCTAAACCTAACCCTCATCCTAACCTTAAACCTAAACCTAATGCTGACCCTAAACCTCACGCTCACCCTAAACCTCAACCTAACCCTTACCCTCACCATAACCCTAACCCTAAGCCTCACACTAAACCTAACCCTAACCCTAACCCTCAGCCTAACCCTCACCATATATATAACCCTAACCCTAATCCACACCCTATCCCTAAACTCAACCCTAATCCTCAACCTAACCCTCACCCTCACCCTAACCCTAATGCTAACACTAACCCTCCCCCTCCCCCTAATGCTAACCTCACCCTAACCCTCACTCTAACACTTACTGACACCCTAACCATCACCCTAACCCTATAAATAAACCTAACCTTCCCCTTACCCTCACGCTAACCCTAAAAATAACCCTAATCCTAACCATAACCCAAACCCTCACCATAAATCTAATCCTCACCCTTTCCCTAACCCTCACCATAACCTTTACCCTCAACAAAAGCCAAACCCTAACCCTAAACCTAACACTCAAACTAACCCTAAGCCTTACCCTCAGCCTAACCCATATACTAAGCCTAAACCTAACAGTAACCTTCACCCTAATCCTAATCCTCTACTTAGCCCTCCCTCTAACACTAATGCTCACCCTAACCCTAACCCTCACACTCACCCTCACCCTAACCCTAAACCTAACCCTCTCACCTTAACCCTAACCCTCACACTAAGCCTAACCCTTACCCTAACCCTAACCCTACCTCTCAGACTAACCCTCACCTTAACCCTTCCTCTAACCCTCACCGTAAGCCTAAGCATATCACTAACCCTCACACTAACCCTAACCCTAACACTGAACCTAACCCTCACCCTCACCCTCACCATAACACTAACACTCACCCTAATCCTAACCCTAACCATAGTCCTCACGCTAACACTTACCCTCAAACTCACCCTAACCCTAACCCTCAACCTCACCCTAACACTCACCCTAAGCCTTACCCTCACCCTAACTCTAATCCTAACCCTAACCCTCACCCTCACCCTAATGCTAACCCTAACCAGCAGACTCACCATAACCCTCACCCTAACACTTACCCTCACCCTAACCCTAACCCTCACTCTCAACCTAAACCTCACCCTAACACTTACCCAAACCCTAACACTCACCCTAACCTTAACCTTAAACCTAATCTTGACGCTAACCCTCACCCTCACCCTAAACCTCACCCTAACACTTACCCACACCTTACCCTCACCCTAAACCTAACCCTAAACCTAAACTTGACCCTAACCCTCACCCTAACTCTCACCCTTACGTTTACCCTCTCCCTAACTCTTACCCTAACCCTAAACCTAACCCTCACACTAACCCTACCCTAACCCTCAACCTAACACTTATCCTAACACTAAACCTAGCCCTAAACCTCACCTTAACCCTAACCCTAACCCTCAGCCTAACACTCATCCTAACCCTAACCCTAATCCTAACCGTCATCCTAAACCTAACCGTAAACCTAAACCTCACCCTAACCCTAAACCTCACCCTCACCCTACCCATCACCCTCAGCCTAACCCTTATCCTAACCTAATCATAAGTTTCACCCTCTCCATCACCCTAACTCTAACCCTAAACCTAACCGTAACACTCACCCTCACCCTTACCCTAATCCTAACACTATCCCTAACCCTCAACCTAACACTAACGCTCGTCCTAATCCTAAACCTAACCCTCACCCTCACCCTCACCCTAACTCTAACCCTAAACCTAACCCTAACACTCACCCTCACCCTTACCCTAAGCCCACCCCTCTCCTTACCCCTCACCCTAACCCTAATGCTAACCCTAACCCTCAACCTAACCCTAACCCTACCCTTAACGCTAATCTTCACCCTAACCTAATCCTCACCCACAACCTAACCCTCACCCTCAACCAAAACCTCACCCTCACCAAAACCCTCACCCTCACCCAAACACTCATCCTCACCCTAACCCTCACACTCACTCTAAATGTCACCCAAACACTAACCCTCAACCTAACCCTAACCCACACCCTAATCCAAACCCTCACCCTCACCTGTACCCTCACCCTAACCCTTACCTCACCCTAACCCTAACCATAACCCTCACAATAACCGTAACACTCACTCTAACCCTAACCCTAACCCTCACCCTAACCTTCATCCACACCCTGATCATCACACTCAGCTTAACCCTAACCCTACACCTAACCCTAACCCTAAACCCTAACACTAACCCTAACCCTAAACCTCATCCTCATCCTCACCCTAACCCTAACCCTCACCCTAAACATCACCCTAACCCTAACCCTCACCCTAACCCTAACCCGAACTTTCACCCTGAACCTAAACTCAGCATAATCCTCAACCTAACCCTAACCTTTACCGAACCGAAACCCTCATCCTCACCCTTAGCCTAACCCTCACCCTCACCGAAGACCTCACCCTAACCCTAACCTTAACCCTAACCCTCACCCTCAAACTCCCCTACACCCTCAGCCTTACCCTAACCATAACCCTAATCGTAACACTAACGCTCAACCCCAACCTCACCCTAACCCTAACCCTAACCCTAACAATAACCCTCACCCTCATCCTAACCCTAACCCTAACCCTAACAATAACTCTAACCCTAACCCTAACCCTAAAACTCATCCTAACCCTAATCCTAACCCTAACCCTCAACCTCACACTCACCCTCACACTCACCCTCAACCTCACCCTAAATATCACATTAACCCTAATATTCACAATGAACCTAACCCTAACGCTTACCCTAACTCTCACCCACAAACTAACCCTAACCCTAAACATTATCCTCACACTAAACCAAACCCTAACCCTAACTTTCACACTAACCCTAACCCTCCAGCTAACAGTATCCCGACACCTCACCCAACTCTCACCCTAACCCTAACCCTAACCCTAACACTCACCCTAACCCTAACTCTAAACCTAACCCTCACCCTCACCCTAACCTCACCATCACCCTAACGCTTACACTAACCCTCACCCTCACCCTAAACCTAACCCTCAACCTAAACATAACCCTCACCCTGATCCTCGCCCTAACCCTAACCCTAACGCTAACCCTCATCCTAACCCTTACTTTAACCCTAACCCTCACCCTAAACCTAATGCTCACCCTAACAATAACCCTCACACTAACCCTAACCCTAGCCCTCAACCTCACCCTCACCCTCAACCTAACCCTAACTCATCCTAACCCTAACCCTAAACCAAAACCTCACACTAAACTTAAACTTCAACCTAACCCTAATCCTCACACTAAACCTAACAGTCACACTATCCCTAACCCTGCCCCTCAGCCTAACACTCACCCTAAACCTAACCCTAGCCCTAATCCTCACCCTATCCTTAACCTTAACCCTAACCCTAATCCTAACACTCACCCTCACCCTAACTCTAAACCTAACCCTGAAACTCACCCTAACCATATACCTAACCCTCACCCTAACACTAACACTCACCCTAAACCTCACCCTCACCCTAACCCTAAACCAAACTCTAGCCCTAACACTAAACCTAATCCTATCCGTAAACCTGACCCTCACCCTCACTCTAAACCTAATCCTAACCTGCACCATAAGCATAACACTAACCCTAATGCTAACCCTAACCCTCAACCTCACCCTAAACCTAACCCTAACACTCAACCTAAACCTAACCCTAACCCTAATGTTAACCCTAACCCTCAACCTAACTCTAACCCTGAACCTAACCCTTATCCTAACCCTCACCCTCGCCCTATCTATAACACTAACACTCACCCTAAACCTAACTCTAATTCTAACCCTAATCCTACCCCTCAGCCTAACCCTTACCCTCCCCCTAACCCTCACCCTCTTCCTAACATTAATGCTAACCCTAAATATCAACCTCACCCTAACCATCACCCTAAACCTTACCCTCACCATAACCCTATCCCTCAACCTCAACCTAACCCTCACCCTAACCCTTACACTCACCCTAACCCTCACCCAACCCTAACCCTAACACTAACCCTCACCCTAACCCCCAACCTAACCTTCACCCTAACCCTAAGGCTAACCCTAACCCTCAGTCTCACCCTAACCCTCACCTTAACTCTTATCCTCACACTAACCCTAACAATAACCCTAACTGTAACCCTCACACTAAGACTAACCCTCATCCTAACCCTAACGCTACCTCTCACACTAACACTCACCCTAACCCTAAACTGAACCCTAACCTGAACTCTAACCCTAACCCTAATTTGCCCCCGAACCCGAACCCTCACCTACACCCTAACCCTTCCCCTTCCCTGAACCCTAACTCTCACCCTTAAACTCACCCTCACCCTAAACATCACCCTAACACTTACCCTCAACCTAAAACTCAACCTCACCCACAAGCTAACCCTGCCCCGCACCATAATCCTCACCCTAAACCTAAACCTAACCCTTATCTAACTGAAACCCTCACCCGCAACCTCATCCTCTCCCTCACCCTCAGCCTAAACCTTACCCTAACCCTAACACTAACCCTAATCCTAACCGTAACCCTAACCCTAACCCTAACCCTAACCCTCACCCTAACCCTCACCTTCACCCTCACCATCACCCTAATGCTCACCGTCACCCTAAACATCACTCTAAACCTAACCCTCACGCTATCCCTAACCCCTACCCTAACCGTAACCCTAAACCAAACTCTCACCCTAACAATAACCGTAATCCTAACCCTCACCCTAACAATAACCCTCACCCTAACATTAACCCTCACCCTAACACGTACCCTCAACCTAACCCCAACCTTAACCCTAACACTAACCCTCACCCTAACCCTAACCCTAACCCTAATCCTATCCCTAACCCTAACCTTTACCCTAACTCTAACTCTTAAACAAACCCTAAGCCTAACCCTAAACCTCACCCTAACCCTAAACCTAACGCTCATCCTCACCCTAACACTTGCCCTAACCCTAACCCTCACCATAACCCGAACCCTTAACCTATACCTAAACCTCATCCTCAACCTAACCCTAACCCTAACCCTCACTGTAACCCTAACCCTCACGCTAAACCTCAGCCTCACCCTAACCCTCACCCTAACCCTAACCCTCAGCCTAAACCTCATACCCCACCCTAATCCTCATGCTAAACATAACCCTAAATCTTACCTAACCGAAACAATCAACCTCACCCTCATCCTCTCCCTAACCCTCATTCTCACCATAGCCCTCACTCTAACACTCACCCTCAACCTCAGCGTAACCCTTACAGTTACCCTAATCCTAACCCTAACCCTTATCCTCACCCTAAACCTAACCGTAACCGTCACCCTCACATTCACCCTAACCCTCATGCTCAATCTCACCCTAATCCTCACCATCACCCTAAAAATCACCCTAACCCTAATGCTAACCCTAACCCTCAACCTCACCCTAAACCTCACCCTAATCCTTATCCTCAAACTAACCCTAACCCTAAACCTCGGCCTCACCCTCACTCTAACCCTAACCATAAACATAACCCTCACTCTAACCCTAACCCTTACTCTAAGCCTGAACCTAACCTTAACCCTCACCCTAACCGTAACCCTAACCCTAACCCTCACCCTCACCCTAAACCTAACCCTAAACATAACCCTCACCCTAACCCTGTCCCTTAGCCTAACCCTAACCCTACCCCTCAACCTAAACCTCACACTCACCCTAACCCTAACCCTGACCCTCGCCCTAAACCCAACCCTAACTTTAACCCTAACGCTAACCCTAAACCTAACCCTCACCCTAACTCTAACACTTACCCTAAACCTAACCCTAACCCTAACCCTCACACTAAGCCTAACCCTCAACCTAACCCTCACCCTAACCTTTATTCTCATACTAAACCTAACTCTAACCCTAACCCTAACCTTCACACAATCCCTAACCCTCTCCCTAACCTTAACCCTACTCCTCGCCCTAACCCTCACCCTAACCCTAACCCTCATCCTAAAACTTATCCTAATCCTCACCCTCACCCTAACCATCACCGTCACCTTAACCCTCACCCTAAACCGAACGTTAAACCACACCCTAACCCTCACACTCACCCTCACCCTCACCCTCACCCTAACCCTAAACCTAACCCTCATCCTAACACTAACCCTCACCCTCACCCTCACCCTAACCCTAACCAAAAACCTCACACTAACCCTAACCCTAAAACTTACCTAATCGAAAACCTCACCCTCACCCAAACCCTAATCCTCAACCTAGCCCCCCTAACACTAACCCTCACCCTAACCCTAACCCTCACCCTCACACTCACCCTCACCCTAACCCTAAACCTAACCTTAACCCTAATGCTAACCCTAACCCTACCTCTCAGACTAACCCTCACCCTAACCCTAACCCTATCACTAACCCTCACACTAACCCTAAACCTAATACTGAACCTAAACCTCACCCTCACCATAACCCTAACACTCACCCTAATCCAAACCCTATCCGTAGTCCTCACCCTAACACTTACCCTCACCCAAAACCTCACCCTAACACTCACCCTAAGCTATACCCTCACCCTAACTCTAATCCTAACCCTAACCCTCACCCTCACCCTCACCCTAATGCTAACCATAAGCCTCAGACTCACCCTAACCCTCACACTAACACTTACCCTCACCCTAACCCTAACCCTCACCCTCAACTAAACCTCACCCTAACACTTTCCCAAACACTAACCCTCACCCTAACCCTAACCCTAAAACCAACCTTGACACTAACCCTCACCCTCATGTTAAACTTCAACCTAACACTTACCAACAACTTTACACTCACGCTAACCCTAACCCTAAACCTGAAATTGACCCTAACCCTCACCCTAACCCTAAACCTCACCCTCACCCTAACTCTCACCCTAACATTTACCCTCACCCTAACACTTACCCTAACTCTAAACCTAACCCTCACACTAACCCTAACCCTAACCCTCAGCCCAACCCTTATCCTAACCCTAAACCTCACCCTAACCCTAACCCTAAGCCTCAGCCTAACCTTCATCCTAACCCTAACCCTAATACTTACTCTCACCCTAAACCTAAGCCTCACCATCATCCTAATATTCACCCTAACCCTAACCCTCACCCTAAACCTAACCCTCAACCTAAACATAACCCTCTCCCTGACCCTCACCCTAACCCTAACCCTAACGCGAACCTGCACCCTAAATCTTACTTTAACCCTAACACTCACCTTAAACCTAACGCTCACCCTAACACTAACGCTCAGACTAACCCTAACAATAGCCCTCACCCTCACCCTCACCCTCACCCTCAACCTAAACCTCACCCTAACCCTAATCCACACACTAAACCTAAGATTCACTCTATCCCTAACCCTACCCCTCAGCCTAACCCTCACCCTAAACCTAACCCTAAGCCTAACCCTCACCCTAACCCTAACACTAACCGTAACCATAAGCCTAACCCTAACCCTTACCCTAACTTAACCCTTACCCTAACCCTAAGCCTAACCCTAACCCTCACCCTAAACCTTATGCTAAACCTAAAACTCACCATCACCTTAATCCTCACCCTAACCCTTATCCTCACACTAACTCGAACTCTATCCCTCAACATCAACCTCACCCTAACCCTAAACCTGAAACTAAACCTCACCATAAACCTAATCCTTACCCTAAACCTAAACCTAACCCTCACAGTATCCCTCACCCTAACCCTACCCTAACCCAAATCCTCACCCTCACCCTCATCTTAACCCCAACCCTAAACCTAACCCTCACCCTAACCCTAACCCTTACCCTATCCCTAAACCTAGCCCTCAACCTAACCCTCAGGCTCACCCTAATCCTAACCCTAAACCTTACCCTAAACCTAAACCAAACCCTAACGCTCACCCTAACCCTAAACCTAACCCTCAACCTAACCCTAACCCTTACCCTAAACCTAACCCTAATCCTATCCCTAAACCAAACCCTAACCCTCACCCTCAACCTCACCCTCACCCTAACACTCACTGTCACCCTAAACCTCACCCTAAACCTAAGCCTAAAGCTAACCCTCATCCTAACACTAAGCCTGACCCTCACCCTCACCCTAAACCTAACCCACAACCTCACCTTAATCCTCACCCTAACCCTAACCCTAAATCTTACCTAACCGAAAACCTCACCCTCACCCAAATCCTAACCCCCAACCTAGCCCTCCCCCTAACACTAACCCTCACCCTAACCCAAACCCTCACCTTCAAACTCACCCTCACCCTAACACTAAACCTAACCCTAACCCTCACACTAAGCCTAATCCTCACCCTAACCCTAACCCTACCTCTCAGACTAACCCTCACCTTAACCCTAACTATGACCCTCACCCTAACCCTAACCCTATCACTAACCCTCACACTAACCCTAAACCTAATACTGAACCTAACCCTCACCCTCACTCTCACAATAACCCTAACACTCACCCTAATCTGAACCCTAAAATTAGTCCTCAAACTAAAACTTACCCTCCCACTCACCCTAACACTAACCCTCAACCTCACCCTAACCCTCACCCTAAGCTTTACTCTCACCCTAACTCTAATCCTAACCCTAACCCTCACCTTCACCCTAATGCTAACCCTAACGCTCAGACTCACACTAACCCGCACGCTAACACTTACCCTCACCCTAACCCTAACCCTCACCCTCACCTTAAACCTCACCCTAACACTTACCCAAACCCTAACCATCACCCTAAACCTAAACTTGACACTAACCCTCATCCTCACCCTAAACCTCACCCTAACACTTACTGACACCCTTACCCTCACCCTAACCCTAACCCTAAACCTAAATTTTACCCTAACCCTCACCCTAACCCTAAACCTCACCCTCACTCTAACTCTCACCCTAACCTTTACCCTCACCCTAACTCTTACCCTAAACCTAAGCCTATCCCTCACACTAACCCTAAGCCTAACCCTCAGTCTAACCCTTATCCTAACCCTAAACCTAGCCCTAAACCTCACCCTAATCCTAACCCTAACCCTCAGCCTAACCCTCATCCTAACCATAACCCTAATCTTTACCCTCACCCTAACCCTAACCGTAAACCTAAACCTCACCCTAAACCTAACACTCACCCTCACCCTCTCCTTCACCTTCAGCCTAACTCTAATCCTAACCTAATCATAACCCTCACCCTCACCCTCACCCTAACTCTAACCCTAAATCTAACCATAACACCCACCCTCACCCTTACCTTAACCCTAACAATATACCTAATCCTCAACCTAACCCTAACCCTCACCCTAATCCTAAACCTAACCCTCACTCTCAAACTCACACTATCTCTAACCCAAACCCTAACCCTAACCCTCACCCTCACTCTCAACCGTACCCTCACCCTAACCCTAATCTTCACCCACACCCTAACCCTCACCCTCAACCGAACCCTCACCCACAACCAAACCCTCATCCTCACCCTAAACATCACCCTCACTCTAAACATCACCCAAAACCTAACCCTCACCCTAACCCTAACCCAAACCCTATTCCAAACCCTCACACTCGCCCTAACCCTCACCCTAACCCTTACCCTCACCCTAACCCTTACCCTCACCCTAACCCTAAACCTAACCCTCAAAATAACCGTAACCCTCACTCTAGCCCTAAACGTAACCCTGACCCTGACCTTCACCCACACCCTGAACCTCACACTCAGCTGAACCCTAACCCTAATCCTATTCCTCTTCCTAACCCTCAACCTCACATTAAACCTAACCCTAACCCTAATCCTCACCCTCACTCTAACCTTCACCTTCACCCTAAACATCATCCTAACCCTAACCCTCACCCTAACCCTAACCCGAACCCTCACCCTGAACCTAACCTAAGCTTAATCCTCACCCTCACCCTAATCCTCACCATAACCCTAACCTTTAACTAACCGAAACCCTCACCATCACCCTCAGCCTAACCCTCACCCTCACCCAAGCCCTCACCCTAACCCTAACCTTAACCCTAACACTCACATTCAAATTCCCCTTCCCCCTCAGCCTTACCCTAACAATAACCCTAATCCTAACAGTAACCCTCAACCCCACCCTCACCCTAACCCTAACCCTAGCAATAACCCTCACCCTCATCCTAACCCAAACCCTAACCCTAACAATAGCTCTAACCCTAATCCTAACCTTAAAACTCACCCTAACCCTCATCCTAACCCTGAACCTCAACCTCACTGTCACCCTCACACTAACCCTCAACCTAACCCTAAACATCACCTTAACCTAACCCTAACGTTCAATCTAACTCTCACCCTAAAACTAACCCTAACCCTAAACATTATCCTCACACTAACCCTAACCCTAACCTTCACACTAACCCTAACCCTCAACATAACCGTATCCCGACACCTCACCCTAACACTCACCCTAAACCTAACCCTAACCCTAACACTCACCCTAACCCTCACCATCACACTAACGCTCACGCTAACCCTAACCCTCACCCTAAACCTAACCCTCAACCTAAACCTAACCCTCACCCTGATGCTCACCCTAACCCTAATCCTAACGCTAATCCTCAACCTAAACTTTACTTTAACCCTAACTCTCACCTTAAACATAACACTCACCCTAACACTAACCCTCAAACTAACACTAACCCTAGCCCTCACCCTCACCCTCACCCTCAACCTAACACTAACACTCATCCTAAGCCTAACCCTAAACCTAAACCTCACACTAAAACTAAACCACACCCTAACCCTAATCCTTACCCTATCCCTAAACTTAACCCTAACCCTCACCCTAACCCTCAACCTCACCCTAACCCTAATGCTAACCCTAACCCTCACCCTCAAGCTAACCCTCAATCTAACCCTTACCCTCACCCTAACACTTACCTACACCCTCACCCTAACCCTAACACTCATCCTAATCCTAACCCTAACCGTAGACCTCACCCTAACACTTAACCTCACCCTCACCCTAATCATAACCCTCAACCTCACCCTAACCCTCACCCTAAGCCTTGCCCTCACCCTAACTCTAATCCTAACCCTAACTCTCACCCTCACCCTCACCCTAAAGCTAACCCTAACACTAAGACTCACCCTAACCCTAACCCTAACATTTACCCTCACCCTAACCCTAACCCTCACCCTCACCCTAAACCTCACCCTAACACTTAACCAAAACCTAACCCTCACCCTAACCCTAACCCTAAACCTAACCTTGATGCTAACCCTCACCGTCACCCTAAACCTTACCCTAACACTTACCCACACCCTTATCCTAACCCTCACCCTAACCCTAAACCTCACCCTTCCCCTGATTCTCACCCTTACCTTTAACCTCACCCTAACTCTTACCCTAACCCTAAACCTAACCCTAACCCTACCCCTAACGCTTACCCTCACCCTAAGCCTAATCCTCACCCACACCCTAACCCTCACAGTCAACCGAGCCCTCATCGTCACCCAAACCCTCATCCTCACCCTAACCCTCACCCTCACTCAAAACATCACTCAAACACTAACCCTCAACCCATCCCTAACACAAACCCTAGTCCAAACCCTCACACTCACCCTAACCCTCACCCTAAACCTTACCCTCACCCTAACCCTTACCCTGACCCTAACCCTAACCATAACACTCACAATAACCGTAACCCTCACTCTAACCCTCACCCTAAACCTGACCCTAACGTTCACCCTCACCCTGATCCTCACACTAAGCTTAACCCTAACCCTAATCCTAGCCCTCATGCTCACCCTAACCCTCACCCCCAGCCTAAACATCACCCTAACCCTAACCCGAACCCGAACCCTAAACCGAACCCGAACCCTGAACCTAACCTCAACTTAATCCTCACCCTAATCCTGACCATAACCCTAACCTTTAACTTACATAAACCCTCACCCTCACCCTCAGCCTAACCCTCACCCTAACTCAAGCCCTCACCTTAACCCTAACCTTAACCCTAACCCACACCCTGAAACTCCCCTTCCCCCTCAGCCTTACCTTAACCAATACCCTAATCCTAACACTAACCCTGAACATCACCCTCACCCTCACCCTAACCCTAACAATTACCCTCACCTTCATCCTAACCCTAACCCTAACAATAACTCTAACCCTAACCCGAACCCTAAAACTCACCCTAACCCTAATCCTATACCTAACCCTCACCCTAACCCTCACCCTCACACTAACCCTCAACCTCACCCCAAACATCACCTTAACCCTAACTCTAAACCTAACCCTCACCCTCACCCTAACCCTCACCATCACCCTAACGCTCACCCTAACCCTAACCCTCACCCTAAACCTAACCCTCACCCTAAACCTAACCCTCACCCTGACCCTCACCCTAACCCTAACCCTAACTCTAAACCTCACCCTAACCCTTACTTTAACCCTAACCCTCACGCAAAACCTAAGGCTCACCCTAACACTAAACCTCACACTAACTCTAACCCTAGCCCTCACCCTCACCCTCACCCTCAACCTAACCCTAACACTCATCCTAACCCTAACCCTAAACCTAAACCTCACACTAAACCCTAATCCTCACACTAAACCTAACAGTCACTCTATCCTTAACCCTACCCCTCAGCTTAACCCTCACCCTAAACCTCACCCTAACCCAAACACTAACACTAACCCTCACAATAAACCTCACCCTATACCGCACCCTCAACATAATCCTAACCCTAACTCTAACCCTAATCCTCAACCACACCCTACCCTTCACCCTCACCCTAAACATCACCCAAACCTTAACTCTCACCCTAACCCTAACCCTAACCCTTACCCTAAACCTAACCCTCACCCTCATGCTAATCCTCACCATAACCCTAACTATGACCTAAAAGAAACCCTCACACTAACCCTCACCATCACCCTAGCCCTCACCCTAACCCTAACCCAACCCTAACCCTCACCTTCACCCTAACCTTCACCCTAACCCTTACCCTTACTGTAACCCTAAACCTAACCCTTATCATAACCCTCACACTAACCGTAACCTTCACAATAACCATAACCCTAACCCTAACCCTAAGCTTCACCCTCACACTGACTCTCACCCAAACCCTAACCCTATTCCTAATCCTAACCCTCACAATCACCCTCAACCTAAACCTAACCCTCACCCTCAACCTCACGGAACACTCACCCTCACCCTAAATATCACCCTAACCCTAACCCTCACCCTAAACCTAACCTCAGCTTAACCCTCACCCTCAACCTTATCCTCACCCTATCCCTAACCCTAACTTAAACAAAACCCTCACCCACACACTAACACTCACCCTCACCCTAGCCCTAACACTAACCCTAACCATAACACTTACCCACACACTAACTCTCACACTAATCCTCACTCTAACCCTAATCCTAACCCTAATCCTAACCCTAATGCTCACCCTACCCCTCTCCCTAACCCTAACTATAACCCTAACGCTCACCCTCATCCTAAACCTCATGCTCACCCGAGCACTCACCCTCACCCTAAACCATACTCTCACACTAAACATCACCTAAACCCTAACCCTCAACCTAATCCTAACCCTAACCCCCACTCTAACCCAAACCCTCACCCTAACCCTCACCCTAACCCTTACCCACAACATAATGCTATCCCTCAAACTCAATCTTACCATCACCCTAACCCTTACCCTCACCCTAACCCTCACAATAACCCTCACCCTAAACCTAACCCTCAGCCTCGCCCTAACCCTCACACTAAACTTTATCCTCACCTTCACCCTAACGCTCACCTTCACCCGAGCCATCACCCTCACCCTAAACCTAACTATAACCCTCAACCTCACCCTCAACCTCAGCCTAAACCTAATCCTAACCCTAACCCTAAACCTCACCCTCACCCTCACACCAACCCTAACCCTCACCCCAACACTAAACCTCACCCTAACACTAACTCTCACCCTCACCCTCACCCTAATCCTAACCCTAACTCTAATCCTAACCCTCAACCTCACCATAACCCTCACCCTAACCCTTACCCTCACCTTCACCTAACCCTAACCCTAACCCTCACACTAACCTGAAACATCACCCTAACGGTAACACTAATCCTAACCCTTACCCTCACAATCACAATAACTCTAACCCTTACCCTCACCCTAACCCTAACCCTAACAGTAACCCTAACCGTAAAACTAGTCCTCACACTAACCCTAACCCTCATCCACACCTTAACCCAAACCCTCACCCGAACCCGAACCCTAATGCTAAAATTAACCCTAACACTCCCACTAAACCTAACACTCACCCTAACTGTAACCCTACCCATCAGCCTAAACCTCACCCGAAGCCTAACCCTAAATCTAAACCTCACCCTATCCCTAAACCTAACCCTAACCCTCACACTCACCCTAGCCCTCACCCTAACCCTACCCCAAACCCTAAACCTCACACTAAACATAACCCTCACCCTATCCCTAACCCTACAACTCAGGCTATGACTCACCGTAACCCTAACCCTAACCCTAAACCTAAACCTCACCCTATCCCTAACCCTAACCCTAACCCTCACACTCACCCTAACCCTCAACCTAACCTCACCCTAACCATATTACTAACCCTAAACCTCACCCTCATCCTAACCCTCACCCTAACCCTTCTCCTCACACTAATCCTAACTCGACCCTAACCTTTACCCTAAAACTCACACTAAACCTAACCCTTATTCTAAACCTAACCCTACCCCACAGCCTAAACCTCATCCTAACCCTAACCCTAACCCTATCCCTCAACCTAACCCTAACCCTAACCCTAACCCTCACCCTAACCCTCACCCTCACCCTCACCCTCAAACTCACCCTCAGCCTTACCATAACCCTAACCCTAATCCTAAACCTAACCCTCACCCACACCCTCACCCTAACTCTAAGCAGAACCCTAACCATAACCCTCCCCCTCCTTCGAACCCTCCCCCGAAACCTCACTCTCACCCTAACGCTCAACCTCACTCTAACCCTCACCCTAACCCTCATCCTAACCCTCACCCTCAACCTCACACTCAACCTAACTCTCACCATCACCCTAACCATAACCATAACCCTCACGCTAACCCTAACCCTAACCCTCCCCCTCACCCGAACCTTCACCCTCACCCTCACCATAAACATCATCCTAACAATAACCCTCACCCTAATCCTAACCCTAACGCTCACCCTAACCGAAACCCTCACCTTAACCCTCAACCTCATCCTAAACGTCACCCTAATCTTACCCTAAATTTACCTAAACTAAACCCTCACCCTCTCCCTAACCTTAACCCTAAACCTAACCTGCACACTAACCCTAACCCTAACCCTCAGCATAACGCTAATCCTAACCCTAACCATACCCATAATCCTCACCCTAATCCTAACCATAACCCTAACCCTCACCCTAATCCTAACCCTCACCCTCATCCTCACCCTCACCCTCACACTAAGCCTAACCCTAATCCTAAACCTAAACATCACCCTGACCCTAAACCTAACACTAACCATTACTCTGATCCTCACCCTCACCTTTATGCTAACCCTCACCATCACCCTAAACCTCACCCAAACCCGAACCCTCACCTCAACCTAACCCTCACTCTCACTCTAACCCTAAACCTAACCTTAATCCTCTCCCTAACCCTAACAATAACCCTATCCCTCACCCTAACCCTTATCCTCACACTTAGCCTAAACATCACACTAACCCCAAAACTCACCCTAATCCTGACCATACCCCTCACCCTAATCCTAACCCTAACCTAACCCACACCCTAAATCTAACCCTAACCCTCACCTTCACCCTAACCCTCATCCACACCCTAATCCTCACCCTCACCCTCACCATCACTGTCACCCTAACACTCAACCTCACCCTAAACATCAACCTAAACCTAACCCTCACCCTAACCCTAAACATAACCCTCACCCTCAACCCAACCCTAATCCTAAACCTAACACGAACCCTCACCCTAACCCTGACCCTCACACTCACGCTAAACCTAACCCTCACCCTAACCCTAACCCTAACACTACCCCTCACACTATCCCTCACCCTAACACTTACCCTCACCCTAACACAAACCCTAAACCTCACCCTCAACCTAGCCCTCACCCTAACACTAATCCTAACCCTAACCCTAACCCTAAAACTAACCCTCACACTAACCCTCACCTTGACCCTCACCCTAACCCTAAACCTAACCCTAACCCTAACCCTCACCCTCACCCTCACCCTAACCCTAACCCTAACGCTAATTCAAACCCTAACACTCACCCAGACCCTAAACCTCACCCTAATCCTTAGCCTCACCCTCACCCTAACCGGAACCCACACCTTAACCTTAACCCTCACCCTACCCCTAACCCTAACCCTCAACCTCACACTCACCCTAACCCTAACCCTAACCCTCACCCTCACCCTAACCCTAAACCTAATGATAACCCTAACCCTCATCCTCACCCTAACATTAACCCTACCCCTTATCCTAACCCAAAACCTAACCCTAATGCTAAACCTAACCCTCACCCTCACCCTAATCCTCACCCTAACCCTTACCCTCACCCTCTCCCTATACCTTACCTTAAACATACACATGAGCCTAACCCTCACCTTAACCCTTACCCTCACTATAAACCTAACAATAACCCTAATCCTCACACTAACCCTAAACCTAAGCCTAACCCTAACCCTCACTTTAACCCTCACCCTCATCCTAAACCTGACCCTCACCCTCACTGTAACACTAACACTAAACCTAAACCTCAACCTCACCCTAACCCCCACTGTCACTCTAACCCTCAATGTCACCCTAACCCTAACACTCACCCTAAACCTCACCCTAACCCTTACCCTAACCATAAACTTAACCCTAACCCACAGCCTAAACCGCACCAGAATCCTCACCGTCACCCTCACCCTCACCCTAACTGTAAGCCTAGGACTCACCCCAACCCTAACCCTCACCCTAAACCTAAGTCTAACCCTCACCCTCAACCTAAGCCTAACCCGAACTCTAACCCTATACCTCACCCTAACCCTAAGGCTAAACCTAACCCTAACTCTTACTCTCATCCTAATCCTCACCCTAACCCTTTCCTCACACTAACCCAAATCCTAACCCTCACACTAACCCTAACCCTCAACCTAACCCTCAGCATCAACCTAACCCTAACCCTCACCTACACCCTAACCCTCTCCCTCACCCCCAACCTCACCCTCACCCTAAACATCACCTTAACCCTAACCCTCAGCCTAACCCTAACCCTAAACCTTACCTTAACCCTAACCCTCACCTTCAACCACACCCTCAGCCTAATCCTCACCCTAAACTTAAACCTAACCCTTTCCTAACCAAAAAACGCACCCTCACCCTAACCCGCACCCTAACCTTCGCCCTCACTCTAGCCCTCACACTAAGCCAAACCCTAACCCTAACCATCAAACTCAACCTCATCCTCAACCTCAGCCTCACCCTAACCCTAAACATATTCCTAACCCTAAACCTCAGCTTCACCCTCACTCTAACCCTAACTGTAAACCTAATGCTAACCCTAACCCTCACCCTCACATTAACCCTAATTCTAACCCTCACCCTAACCCTAAACCTAACCCTAATGCTATACCCAACCCTAACCCTCACCCTAAGACTAATGCTAACCCTAATACTCAACCACAACCTAAACCTCACCCAAACCCTTACCCTCATCCTAACCCTCACCCTAACCCTAACCCTAAAGCTAAAACTCACCCAAACACTCACCCTAAACTTTACCCTAAACCTCACCCTCACCCTGACCCTCACGCTAACCTTTACCCACACCCTCACCCTAAACCTAACCATAACCCTCACACTAAACCTAACCCTCACCCTAACCCTAACCATAATCCTCACCCTAAACCTTATCCTAACCCTAAACCTAACCCTCAAACTAAACCTAAAACAAAACATTACCCTAATCCTAACTCTCACACTCACCCTCAGCCTAACACTAACCCGAACCCTAATCCTAACCCTAACCCTCACCCTCACACTCACCTTAACTTGAATCCTAACCGTAAACCTAACCCTCACCCTAACCATAAACCTATCCCTAATGCACACCCTAACCCTAAACATTACCCTAAAGCTAACCCTAACCCTAACCCTTAACCTCACCCTAAACATAACTCTCACCCTTACTCTCACCTTAACCCTAAGGCTAACCCTAAACCTCACCCTCACCCTAAACCTCACCCTAACCCAAACCCTCATCATAGCCCTAAGAGTAACCCTAACCCTAATTCTCACACTCACCCTAAACCTAACCTTCACCCTATCGCTCACCCTAACCCTAACCCTCACCCTCACCCTAGACTTCACCCTCACCTTAACCCTCAGCCTCATCCTAACCCTAACCCTCACCCCAACCCTAACCCTCACGCTAACCCTAACTTTAACCCTCACCCTAAACCTTAATCTAACCCTCACCCTCACTCTCACCCTAATCCTCAACCTAACCCTGATCCTTACACTAACCCTAACACTAACCCTCACACTAAACCTAATCCTCACCCTAAACCTAAACATAACCCTCACCCCAACCCTCACCCTAACTCTAACCATAACACTCACCCTAATCCTAACCCTAAACCTAACCCTCTCCCTAACCCTAACCCTACCCCTCACCCTACCCCTCACCCTAAACCTAACCCTCACTCTTACCCTTATCCTAACCCTCAACCTGACAGTAACCCTCACCTTCACCCTAACCCTCACCCTAACCCTACCCCTCAACAACACCCTAACTCTCATCCTCACCCGAACCCTCATTCTCACACTAACCTTCACCAACACCCTTAGCCACACCCTCAAACGAATCCTCACTCTCACCCTCACCCTCACCCGAAACATCACCCTAACCCTAACCCTCAACTTAACCCTAACCCTAACTCTCCCCCTAACCCTAACCCTAAACTTAAACCTCACCCTCACCCTAATACTCACCCTAAACCTAAATCTAAACCTTTCCTAACCGAAAACCTCACCTTCACCCTAACCCTCACCTTAGCCCTGACCCTCACCCTAGCCCTCACCCTAAACCTAACGCTAAACTTAACCCTCACCCTCACGCTCACCCTCACCCTCACCCTCAGCGTCACTCTAACCCTCAACCTAATCCTAACCCTAACCCTGACCCTCACCCTCACTCTAAACCTAACCCTAACCTGCAACATAAGCCTAACCCTAACAGTAATGCGAACCCTAACCCTCAACCTCACCCTAACCCTAAACCTAACACTCAACCTAAACCTAACCCTAAACCTAATAGTAACCCTAACCCTCTCCCTCATCCTAACCCTGACCCTAACCCTTTCCCAAACCCTCACCCTCACCCTATCCGTAACCCTAACACTCACCCTAACCCTAACTCTAACCCTAACCCTAATCCTACCCCTCAGCTTAACCCTCATCCTCACCCTAACCTTCACCATCTCCCTACCATTAATGATAAGCCTAAACATCAACCTCACCCTAAACGTTGCCCTAATCCTTACCCTCACCATAACCCTATCCCTCAACCTCAACCTAACCCTCACCCTAACCCTTACACTCACCCTAACCCTCACCCAACCCTAAACCTAACCCTAAACCTCACCCTAACCCCCACCCTAACATTCACCCTAACCCTAAGGCTAACCCTACACCTCAGTCTCACCCTAACCCTCACCCTAACTCTTATTCTCACACTAACTCTAACCCTAAAACTCACCGTAACCCTCACACTAAGCCTAAACCTCATCCTAAACCTAACCCTACCTCTCACCCTAATACTCACCCTAACCCTAACCTTAACCCTAACCCGAACCCTAACATTAACCCTAATCCTCCCCCAAACCCTAAAACTCATGGTTACCCTAAGCCTCACCCTCACGTACACCCTATCCCTTTCTATTCCCTGAAGCTTAACTCTCACCCTAAACCACACATAAACCTAAACATCACCCTAACCCTCACCCTCACCCAAACCCAAACCCTCAATCTCACCCACAACCTAACCCTCACCCTCACCCGAACCCTCTCTCCCTAATTTTCATTTTCACCTTAAACATCACCCTAAACCTAACACTCACCCTAACCCTAACCATAACCCTCACCCTCACCCTAACCCTAACCCTAACCCTAACCCTTACCCTAACACACAACGTGACACTTAGGCTAAACTTGACCTTCACTCTCACCCTAACACTTACCATCACCCTAACCCTTACCCAAACCCTAACCCTCACACTAAACAAAAGCCTTACCCTAACTCTAACCCTAAATCTACCCCTCACCCTAACCCTAGCCATGAGGGCTAGCGTGAGCCTCACTCATACCCTCAACCTCAGCCTAACCCTAACCCTAACCCTAATCCTAAACCTAACCCTCAGACTCGCACTCACCCTAAACCTAACCCTAACCCTCATCCTCACACTAAGGCTAACCCTAACCAACCCTCACCCTCACCCTCACCCTAACCCTTAACCTCACCCTAACACTAAACTTAACCCTAACCCTAACCCTCACACTAACCCTAAAACTTCCCCTCAGCCTAACCCTAACGCTCACCCTAAACCCAACACTGATGCTAACACAAATGTTCACTTTCAACCTAAGCCTCAGGCTAACCCTTACCCTCACCATAACCCTATCCCTCACCCTCTACCTAGCCCTCACCCTACCCCTTCCCCTCACCCTATCCCTCACCCTAACCCGAACCCTAACCCTAACCCTAAACTTCCACCTAACCCTCACCCTAACCCTAACCCTAACCCTCACCCTAACACTAAACCTAAGCCTAACCCTCACCCTCACCCTAACTGTCATCCGAACCCTTAACCTCACCCTAACCCTAACCCTAACCCTCACCCTAAACCTAACATTCACCTTAAACTTCACCCTCACCCTAAACCTCACACTAAACCGAACCCTAAACCTTTCCTAACCAAAAATATCACCCTCACCCTAGCCCTCACCATAAACCTAACCCTAAACTTAACCCTCACCCTCACCCTTAGCCTCACCCTAAGCCTCACCCTAAACCTCACCCTTACTCTCACCCTAACCCTAACCCTCACCATAACCCTATCCCTGACCCTCAACCTAACCCACACCCTAACTCTTATGCTCACCGTAACCCTCACCAAACCCTAACCCAAACCCTAACCCTCACCCTAAACCCCACCCAACGTTTTACCATAACCCTAACGCTAACCCTAACCCTCAGTCTCAACCTAACCCTCACCCTAAACCTTATCCTCACAATAACCCTTACCCTTACCGTAACGGTCACACAAAGCCTAACCCTCATCCTAACCCTAACCCTACCTCTCACCCAAACCCTCACCCTAACCCTATCCCTAACCTTAACGCTCAACCTAACCCTAACCCTCACCCTCACCCTAATCCTCACCCTCAACCTAACCCATACCCTTACCAAACCGAAAGCCTCACCCTTAACCATACCCTCGCCCTCACCCTCAGCTTAACGCTTACATTAACCCTAATCCAAACCCTAACTCTTACCCTCAACCTAAACCTAACCCTAACCCTAATCCTCACCATCACCCTCTCACTCACCCTCACCCGCACCCTAATCCTCACGCTCTATCTCACCCTAACCGTAACCCTCAAAGTCACCCTTAACATCACCCTAAACCTAACTCTCACGTTAACCCTAACCCTTACCATAATCCTAACCCTAACCCTAACCCTCAACCTAACCATAAACCTAAGCCTAACCCTCACCCTAACTCTAACAATAACCCTAACCCTAAACGTCAACCTAACCCTCATCCTAACCCTAACCCTAACCCTGACCCACAATCTAACCCTCCCCTTAACCCTCACCCTCACCCTAAACATCACCCTCACCCTAACCCTAATCCTAACACTAACCCTAAACCTCACCCTAACCCTAACCTCAGCTTAACCCTAACCCTGATTTAAACTAAACCCTCACCCTCAACGTCACCCTAATCCCTACCCTACCCCTAACCCTGACGTAAAGGAAACCCTAACCCTCAACTTCACACTAACCCTCACCTTAACCCTCACCTTAATCCTGACCCTGATCTTAACCCTCAGCCTAACTCTAACACTAAACCTAAATCTCACCCTCACCTAATCCTCACCATCACCCTAACCCTCACCCTAAACCTAACCCTCACCCACACCCTAAACCTCACCTTCACCCTAGCACTCACCCTCACCCTAATCCTAACACTAACCATCAACCTCACCCTCACCCTCTGGCTAAACCAAAACCTACCCTAACCCTTAACCTCACCCTCACCCTCACCCTCACCCACACCCTAACCCTAACACTAACACTAAACATCAACCTCTCCCTAACCCTAATCCTAACCCTAACTCTAATACTAAACCTCAACCTAACCCTCACCCTAACCCTAACCCTCACACTAACCCGAACACTCACCCTAACCGTAACACTAACCCTAACCCTTACCCTCACAATCACCCTAACCGTAACCCTTACCCTCACTCTAACCCTAACCCTAACAGTAACCCTAACCCTAAACCTAGTCCTCACACTAACCCTAACCCTCACCCACACTTTAATCCGAACTCTCACCCAAACCCTCACCCTAACCCTAACCCTAAACCTAACCCTAACACTCCCACTAAACCTAACCCTCACCCTAACTGTAACCCTAGCCATCAGCCTAAACCTCACCCTAACCCTAACCCTAACCCTACCCCAAACGCTAACCCTCACACTAAACCTAACCCTCACCCTATCCCTAACCCTACCCCTCAGCCTAAGACTCACCCGAACCCTAACCCTAACCCTAAACCTAATTCTCACCCTATCCCTAACCCTAACCCTAACACTCACACCCACCCTAGCCCTCACCCTAAACATACCTTAACCCTATCCCAAAACCTAAACCTCACACTCATCCTAACCATCACCCTAACCCTTCTCCTCACCATAAACCTAACCCTGAACCTAACCTTAACCCTAAAACTCACACTAAACCTAACCCTCACCCTAACCCTATACCTACCCCACAGCCTAACCCTCATCCTAAACCTAAACCTAACCCTAAACCTATCCCTCACCCTAACCCTAACGCTAACATTAACCTAACCTTCCCCCTAACACGAACCCTAACCTCACCTTCACACTCACCCTCAGCCTAACCCTAAACCTAACCCTAATCCTAAACCTAACCCTCAACCACACCCTCAACCTAACTCTAAACCGAACACTAACCATAAGGCTCCCCCTCACTCTCACCGGAACCCACACTCTCACACTAACGCTCACCCTCACCCTAACCCTCGTCCTCACCCTCAACCTCAACCTCACCATTACCCTAAACCTAACCCTAACCATAACCCTCATGCTAACCCTAACTCTAAACCTAACCCTCACACTCAACTTAACCCTAACACTCACCTTAACCCTAACCCTAACCCACACCCTAACCCTCACCCTCACCCTCAACCTCAACCTCGCACTCACCCTAACCCTCACCATTACCCTAACCCTAACCCTAATCAAAACCCTCACGCTAACCCTAACTCTAACCCTAAACCTCACACTCACCTTAACCCTAACCCTCACCCTCACCCTTACCGTAACCCTAACCCTTACCCTAACCCTCACCGTCAACCTCACCCTCACCCTGACCCTCAACCTAAGCCTAACCCTAACCCTAATCCTAAACCTAATCCCAACCCTCACCCTAAACCTAATCCTAACTGTAACCCTCACCCTCACCCTCACCCTAACCCTCATCCTAAATCTAACGCTCATGCTCACCCTAAACCTAACCCTAATAATCACCCTCATCCTCACCCTTACCCTTACCCTAACCATAACCGTCACCCTCACCCTAACCCTAACCCTAACCCTCACCCTAAACCTAAACCTGACCCTCACCCTAACCCTAACCCTAAACCTCACCCTAAACCTAACCCTCACCCTCACCTTAACCCTAAACCTATGCCTCACCCTAACCCTCACGCTCACCCTAACTCTAACCCTAACCTCAAGCTAACCCTAACCCGAATCCTCCCCCTCACCCTAACCTTAACCCTAACCCTCACATTTAACCCTAAACCTAACCCTCAGCCTAACGCTCATCCTAACCCTAAACCTAAATCTCATCCTAACCCTAACATTAACCTTCACCTTCACACTCACCTTTACCATAACAATAACCCTAAAAATAAACCTGACACTAACCCTCACCCTAACCATAACACTCACCCTAACCCAAACCCTCACCCTAACACTTACCCTCACACTAACCCTAACCCTTACCATAACCCTAAACCTCAACATCACCCTCACCCTCAGACTAACTCTAGTACCTACCCTCAACCTATACCTTCCCCTCAACCTAACGCTAACCCTAACCCTCACCTTCACCCTCACCCTCACCTCACCATAACCCTATCCTTCACCGTCCACCTAAACCTAACCCTAACACTTGCCCTCACCTTAACACTCACCCTAACCCTAACCCTGAACCTAACCCTCACCCAAATGCTCACCCTAACACTAACACAAAACCTATCCCTCACCCTCAGTCTAACCCTCACCCTAAAGCTTACCCTCACCCTAAACCTAATCCTCACACTAACCCTAAACCTAACCTTAACCCTAAACCTCACCTTAACCTTCACCTTAATCCTGACCCTGAACTTAACCCTCAGCCTAACTCTAAGATTAAACCTACATCTCACCCTCACCTAACCCTCACCATCACCCTAACCCTCACCCTAAACCTAACTGTCACCCACACCCTAAACCTCACCCTCAGGCTCACCCTCGCCCCAAAGCTAACACTAACTGTAAACTTCACCCTCACCATCAAACTAACACTAATCTTAAACCTAACCCTCACACTCACCCTAAACCTAGCCCTAACCCTCACCGTCACCCTCACCCTTACCCTAACCCCAAACCTAACCATCAGCCTAACCCTAACCCTAAACCTAACCCACACCCTAAACCTAACCCTAACCCTAAACCTCACCCTCACCCTAACCTTCAACGTCACCCTAAACCTCACCCTCATCCTAACCCTCACCTTAACCCTAAACATAAGCCTCTACCTTACCCTAACCCTCACGCTAACCCTAACCCTCACCCTCCAACTCACGCTAACCCTAACCCTCACTCTTACCCTAAACCACACCCTAACCCTTAACCTTACCATAACCCTAATACTAACCCTAACACTCACACTAAACCTAAACCTCAACCTCACCCTAACCCTAACCCTACCCCTCACATTAACCCTAACCTCACCCTAAATCTAACCATAACCCTCACCCTCACCCAAAACCGAACCCTCACCTCAACCTAACCCTCACTCTCACCCTAACCCTAAACCTAACCCTAATCCTCTCCCTAACCCTCACCCTCACCCTCACCCTCACCTTAAGCCTAACCCTAATCCTAAACCTAACCCTCACCCTCACCCTAAAACTAACCCTAACCCTAATCCTAAACCAATCCCTCACCTTCACCATAAACCTAACACTAACCATCACCCTCACACGCACCCTTACCCTAACCCCAACCCTATGCCTTACCCTCACCCTAACCCTCACTCTAACCGAACCCTCACCCTCACCCTCACCTCACCCTAACCCAAAAAATAATCCTATCCCTCACTCTAACCCTTATCCTCACACTTACCCTAAACCTAACCCAAAACCTCACACTAACCCTAAACGTCACACTAACCCTGACACAACCCTCACCCTAAACCTCACCCTAATCCTAACCCTAACCATAACCCACACCTTAAACCTAAACCTAACCCTCACCCTCACTTTAACCCTCACCTTAATCCTAACCCTGACCCTAACCCTCACTGTAACGCTAACACTAAACCTAAACCTAACCATCATCCTAACCCTCACTCTCACCCTAAACATCACCCTAACCCTCACCCTCACACTCACGCTAACCCTAACACTCACTCTCACCCTAACCCTCACTCTAAACCTTAACCTTACCCTAACAATAACCCACACCCTCACACTAAACCTAACCTTCAACCTCATCCCAACCCTAACACTTCCCGTCACCCTAATACTTATCTTCACCCTAACCCAAACCCTAACCCTCACCCTCATCTAGCCCTCAACCTTACACTAATCCTAACCCTAAACCTAACCCTCACCCTCAACTTGACCCTCACTCAAACCCTAACTCTAACCCTAACCCTCACCCTCACCTTCACCCTAACCCTATATCTAATTCAAACCCTAACCCTCACCCATACCCTAACCTTAACCCTCACTCTACCCCTGACCCTAAACCTGAACCTAACACTCGCCCTAAACCTAACCCTAACCCTCACTCTCAACCTAACCCTAAACCTAATGCTAACCCTAAACTTCATCCTCACCCTAACCCTAACCCTACCCCTCACCCTAACCCAAACCCTAACCCTAAGGCTAACCCTAACCCTCAATCTCACGCTACTCCTCACTCTAATCCTTACCCTCACCCTCTCCCTCACCCTTACCCTAAACCTACCCATCAGCCTAAACCTCACCTTAACCCTTACCCTCACTATAAACTTAAAACTAACCCCAACCCTAACCCTAACCCTCACTTTAACCCTCACACTAAGCCTAACCCTGACCCTAACCCTCACTGTCACCCTAAACCTCAACGTCACCCTAACCATCAACCTAACCCTAACCCTCACCCTAAATCTCACCCTAACCCTTACCCACACCACAACCTCAACCCTAACCCACAACCTAACCCTCACCCGAAACCAAACCCTCACCCTAACCGTAACACTAACACTCACCCCAACCCTAACCCTCACCATAACACTAACTCTAACTCTCACCCTCAACCTAACCAACACCCGAACTCTAACCCTATACCTCACACTACCCTTAATGCTAAACCTAACCCTAAATCTTAGTCTCATCCTAATCCTCACCCTAACCCTTTTCCTCACACTAACCCTAATCCTAACCCTCACACTAGCCCTAACCCTCAACCTAACCCTCACTGTCACCCTAACCCTCACCCTAACCCTAACCCTCACCTACACCCTAACCCTCACCCTCACTCTCACCCTAAAAATCACCCTAACCCTAATCCTCACACTAACCCTAACCCTAACCCTCACCTTAACCCTAACCCTCACCTTCAACCTCACCCTCAGCCTAATCCTCACCCTAAACCTAATCCTAACCATTTCCTAACCGAAAACCGCACCCTCACCCTAACCCTCATCCTAAACTTCGCCCTCACCCTAGCCCTCACCTTAAGCCTAACCCTAACACTAACCCTCAACCTCAACCTCATCCTCAACCTCAGCCTCACCCTAACCCTAAACCTAATCCGAAACCTAACCCTCACCCAAACCCTCACTGTAACCGTAACCGTAAACCTAATGCTAACCCTAAACCTCACCCTCACCTTAACCCTAATCCTAACCTCACCCTAACCCTAACCCTAAGCCTAATGCCATAACTAACCCTAACCCTCACACTAAGACTAATGCAACCCTAATACTCAACCACAACCTAAACATCACCCTAACACTTACCCTCATCCTAACCCTCACCTTAACCCTAAACCTGAAACTAATCCTCATCCAAACACTCACCCTAACCCTTACAGTAACCCTATCCTTCACCCTCACAATATCCCTTATCCTCACACTAACCCTAACCCTAACCCTATACCTCACACTAACGCTAAACCTTAACTCAACCCTAACACATACCATCAGCCTAACCCTAAACCTAACCCTCATCCAAATGCTCACCCTGACCCTAACACTAACCTTATCCCTCACCCTCACCATAACCCTCACCCTAACACATACCCTCACCCTAACCCTAACCCTAACCCTAACACTCAACCTAACCATAACCCTAACACTAATGCTAACCCGAACCCTCACCATCAACCGAACCCACACCCTCACCCTAACACTCACCTAATCCTCACCCTAACCCTAATATTACCTAACCAAGACCCTCACCCTCACACTCAACTTCACCCTAACACTCACCCTCACCCTAGCCCTCACCCTAACCGTAACCCTAACCCTAAACCTCACCCTCATCCTCAACCTCAGCCTAAACCTATCCCTATCCCTAATCCTAACCGTCAACCTCAACCTCAGCATAACCCTAACCCTAACTCTAAGCCTAACCCTCACCCTCATCCTAGCGCTCAACATAACCCTAACTCTAATCCTAACCCTAACCCTAAAACTCATCTTCACCCTCAGCCTCACCCTCACCCTCAGCCTAATCCTAACCCTAACCCTAATACTAACTCTAAACCTAACCCTAACCCTACCTCTACCACTAACCCTAGCCCTCACCCTCAATCATACCCTCAACCTCAGCCTGACCCTAAACCTAATCCTAAACCTTACCCTCACACTCACACTCACCCTTACCCTAAACCTAATCCTCACCCTCACCCTTAGTCTAACCCTAAACCTCACCCTCACCCTAACCCTTAACCTCCACCGAAACCTAACCCTAACCCAAACCCTTAAACTACCCCTCAGCCTAAGTCTAACCCTCAACCTCAACCCAAACCTGATGCTAACTCAAATGTTTACTCTCAACCTAAGCCTCAGCCTAACACTTACCCTCACCATAACCCTATCCCTCCCCTCTCCCTAACACTCACCCTACCCCCTCCCCTCACCCTAAACCTCACCCTAACCCAAAGCCTAACACTAATCCTAACCTTCACCCTAAGCCTCACCCTAACACTCACCCTAAACCTAACCCTAACCCTCACCCTCAAACTCACCCTAAACCTAAACCTAAACTTAACCCTCACCCTCACCCTAACTTTGATCCTAACCCTTAACATCACCCTAAACCTAACCCTAACCCTAACCCTAACACTCAACCTAAACCAAACCCTAACCCTAATGCTAACCCTAACCCTCACAGTAACCTAGACCCTAACCCTTACCCTTACCATCACCCTCACTCTCACCCTAACCCTAACCCTTACCCTCACCATAATCCTATCCCTCACTCTCAACCTAATCCTCACTCTAAACCTTACGCTCACCCTAACCCTCACCCAACACTAACCCGAAACCTAAACCACACCCTAACCCCCACACTAACCTTCACCCTATCCCTAACGCTAACCCTAACCCTCACTCTCAACCTAACGCTCATCCTAACCCTTATCCTCACATTAACCCTAAACCTAACCGTAACCCTCACACTAAGCCTAACCCTCAACTTAACCCTAACCCTCACCCTCACCATAATCCTCACCCTAAACATAACCCTAACGCTTACCTAACCGAAACCCTAACCCTCACTCTCACCCTCACCCTCAGCCAAACCCTTACCCTAACCCTAATAGTACCCTAACTCTTATCCTCACCATAAATCTAACCTTAATCCTAACCCTCATGGTCACCCTCCCACTCATGCTCACCCTCACCCTAACCCTCCCCGTCACCCTAAACATCACCCTACCCCTAACCCTCACGCTAATCCTAAACCTTACCCTAACCTAACCCTAACCCTAACCCTAACCCTAACCCTCGCCCTAAACCTTATGCTAAGCCTAACTCTCATCCTCACCCTAATCCTCACCATAACCCTCATCCTCACACTAACCCTAACCCTAAACCTCAGCATCACCCTAACCCTAAACTTAAAACTAAAACTAACACTCACCCTGAACCTAACACTTACCCTTACCCTAAACCTAAACCTCACACTAACCCTCACCCTAACCCTCACCCTAAACTTAAACCTCACCCTCACCCTCACCCTAACCCTAACCTTTACCCTATCCCTATCCCTACCCCTCAACCTAACCCTCACCCTCACCCTAACACTAACACTAACCCTCACCCTAAACCTAACCCTAACCCTAACCCTCACCCTAAACCTAAACCTAACCCTCGACCTTGCCCTCACCCTAACCCTAAACCTAACCCTAACCCTCACCCTAACCCTAAACAGAATCCTAACTCTAACCCTCACCGTCACCATCACCCTCACCCTAACCCTCAATCTCAAACTTACCTTCACCCTAACCCTCAAACTAACCCAAACCCTCACCCTAACCCTAACAATCTCCCTAATCCTAACCCTACCTTTCACCCTAACCTTAACCCTAAATGTCACCCTAACCCTAACCCTCACCCTCACCCTCACCCTCTGCCTAACACTAACCGTAACCCTAATCCTAACCCTAACTCTTACCCTCATACTCACCCTAACTCAAACCCTAACCCTAACCCTATCCCTATCTCTAATTCTCACCCTAATCCTAAACCTCATCCTAACCCTCACCGTCACCTTAAACTTCACCCAAACACTAACCATCACCCACACACTAACCCTAACCCGAAACCGAAACCTCAACCTCACCCTCACCCTAACCGAAACCCTAACACTCACCCCAAATCTAACCCTCAACCTAACCCTAATTCTAACCCTCAACCTCAACCTAACCCTAACCCTAATCCTAACCGTAAACCTCACCCTAACCCTAACACTAAACCTAACCTTAACTCTTACTTTCATCCTAATCCTCACCCTAAACATTTTCCTCACACTAACCCAAACACAAACCCTCACACTAACCCGAACCCTCATCCTAACCCTAACCCTAAACCTAACCCTCACCCTGAACCTAACCCTAACCCTTTTCCACAACCTCACCCTAACCCTCACCGTCACCCTAACCCTCACCCTAAAACTAACCCTCACTTATACCCTAAAACTCACCCTCAACCTCACCCTCACCCTCACCCTAAACATCACCCTAACCCTAACCCTCAGCCTAACCCTAAACCTAAACCTCACCTTAACGCTAACCCTCACATTCAAACTCACCCTCACCCTAACCATCACCCTAAATCTCACCCTCACCCTAGCCCTCACCCTAAACCTAACCCTAACCCAAAACCTCACCCTCAAGCTCATCCTCAACCTCAGCCTCACCCTAACCCTAAACCTAATCCTAACCCTAATCCTCACCCTAACCCTCAGTCTAACGCTAACCTTAAACCTAATGCTAACCCTAAACCTCACCCTCAACTTTACCCTAATCCTAACCCTCACCCTCACCCTAACCCTAACCCTAATGCTATACCTAACCCTAACCCTCACCCTAAGACTAATTCTAAGCCTAATACTCAACCTCACCTGAAACCTCACCCTAACACTTACCCTCAGCCTACCCCTCACCCTAACCCTAAACCTAAACCTAACCTTCACCAAACAGTCACCCTACCCTTACACTAACCCTATCCCTCACCCGCACCCTAACCCTCACCTAACCCTTATCCTCACACTAACCCTAAACGTAACCCTAAACCTCACACTAACTCTAATCCTCTCCCTAAACCTAACACTAAGCCTCACCCTAAACCTAACCCTAAACTCAACCCTAACCCTAACCCTAACCCTAAACCTAATCCTAATCCTCACCCAAATGCTCACCCTAACACTAACACTAAACCTATCCCTCACCCTCACCCTATCCCTCACCCTAACGTTTACCCTCACACTAACCCTAAAAATCAAACTAAACCTAACCCTCACCCTAACCCTAACCATAATCCTCACCCTAACCCTCATCCTAACCCTAACCCTAACCCTCAACCTATCCATAACCCTAAACATTAACCTAAACCTAACCCTCACTGTCACCCTAACCCACACCCTCAGCCTAACACTAACACAAAGCCTAATCCTAAACCTAACGCTCACACTCACACTCACTCTAACTTGAACCCTAACCATAAACCTAACTCTCACGCTATCCATAAACCTATCCCTAACCCACACCCTAACCCTAAACGTCACCCTAAACCTAACCCTAATCCTCACCCTAACTCTAACCCTCACCCTAATCTCAACTTAACCCTAACGCTAACCCAAACACTCACCCTCACCCTAAATCTCACCCTAACTGATACCCTCACCATAACCCTAAGGGTAACCCTAACCGTAAACCTCACACTCAATCTGACCCTAAACCTCACCCTATCACTCACCCTAACCCTAACCCTCACCCTCACCTTAACACTCACCGTCACCTTAACCCTCACCCTAAACCTAACCGTAACCCACACCCTAACACTCACATTAACCCTCACCCTCATCCTCACCTTCACCCTAACCCCAACCATAACCCTCACCCTAACCCTAACTTTAACACTCACACTCACCCTAACCCTAACCCTAACCCTTACCCTAATCCTCAACCTAACCATAACCCTCAGTCTAACCCTCACCCTAACCCTAACCCTAATCCTAACCCTAACCCTAACCCTCACCCTCACCCTAAACCTCACCCTAACCCTAAAACTAACCCTATTCCGAAACCTCACCAACACCCTAACCCTCACGCTCACCCGAACCCTCACTCTCACCCTAACCTTCAGCAACACCGTAACCCACACCCTCACCTGAACCCTCACTCTCACGCTCACCCTCAGCCTAAACATCACCCTAACCCTAACCCTCACCCTAACCCTAACCCTGACCCTCACCCTAACCCTAACCCTCACCTTAAACCTCACCCTCACCCTAATCTTCACCCTAAACCTAACCCTAACCCTTTCCAAACCGAAAACCTCACCTTCACCCTCACCCTCACCATAGCCCTCACCCTCACCGTAGACCTCACCCTAAACATAACCGTAAACTTAACCCTCACCTTCACTCTCACCCTAATGCTCACCCTCACCCTCAACCTCACCCTAAACCTACACCTAATCCTAACCCTAATCCTGACCCTCACCCTCACTGTAACCCTAACCCTAACCTGCACCCTAACCCTAACCCTTACCTTAATGCTAACCCTAACCTTCAACCTCACCCTAAACGTAAAACTCAACCTAAACTTAACCCTAACCGTAATGCTAACCCTATCCCTCACCCTCACCCTAACAGTGACACTAAACTTTACCCTAACGCTCACCCTCACCCTAACCCTAACTCTAACCCACACCCTAACACTAACCATAACCCTAACCCTCAGTCTACCCCTCACCCTCACCCTAACTCTGACCATCACCCTAACACTAATGCTAACCCTAACCCTCAAGCTAACCCTAAACCTAAACCTTACCCTCACAAAAACCCTATTCCTCAACCTCAACCTAACCGTCACCCTAAACATTAAAATCACCCTAACCCTCATCCAACCCTAACCCTCATACTAACCCTCACCCTAACCCCCACCCTAACCTTAACCCTAACCCTAAGGCTAACCCTAACCCTCAGTCTCACCCTAACCCTTACCCTAACCCCTATCCTCACATTAACCCTAACCCGAACCCTAACCTTAACCCTCACAAAAAGCCTAACCCTCATCCTAAACCTAACCCTAACACTCACCCTAACCTGAACCCGAACCCTAACCCTAACCCTAATCCTCCGCTGAACCCTAACCCTCATGGTCACCCTAAGCCTCACCCTTACACTAACCCTCACCTACACCCTAACCCTACTCATTCCCTGAACCCTAACTCTCACCCTAAACCTCACCCTCACCCTAAACATCACCCTAACCCTTACTCTCACCCTAACCCTCACCCTCAAACAAACCATAACCCTCATTCTCACCCAAAACCTCTCACACTCCCTAACTTTCACCTTCAGCTTAAACATCACCCTAAACCTCACTCTCACCCTAACCCTCACTCTAACACTTACAATCACCCTAAACCTCTCATTAAACCTAAATCTCACCCTAAATCTAACCCTAAACCTACCACTCACCCTAACCCTAGCCATGAGGGCTAGGGTGAGCCTCAATCATACCCTCAACCTCAGCCTAACCCTAACCCTAATCCTAAACCTAACCCTCACACTCACTCTCAACCTAACCCTCAGCCTAACCCTTACCCTCACCATAACCCTAACCCTCACCCTCTCCCTAACCCTCCCCCTAAACCTTCCCCTCACCCTAACCCTCACCTTAACCCAAACCCTAACCCTAACCTTCACCCTAACCCTCACTCTAAACCTAAACCTAACCCTCACCCTAACCATCAACCTAACCCTAACCCTCACCCTCACCCTAACTGTCATCCTAACCCTTACCCTCAACCTAACCCTAACCCTACCCTAACCCTCACCCTAACCCTAACCCTCACCCGAACCCTCACTCTCATCCTCACCCTCACCCTAAACATCACCCTAACCCTAACCCTAACCCTCACCTTAAACCTAACCCTCACCCTAATCCTAATCCTAAACCTAACCCTAAAACTTTCCTAACCAAAAATATCAACCTCAACTTAGCCCTCACCCTAAACCTAAACCTAACCTTAACCCTCACCCTCACCCTCACCCTCACCCTCACCCTCACCCTAAGCCTCACCCGTACCCTAAACCTAATCCTAAACCGAACCCTGACCCACACCCTCACTGTAAACCTAACCCTAACCTGCACACTAACCCTAACCCTAACACTCAACCTTACCATAACCCTAACCCTAATGCTAACCCTAACCCTCACTCTCACCCTAACCCTGACCCTAACGCTTACCCTTACCCTCACCCTCACTCTCAACCTAACCCTATCCCTTAACCTCACCATAACCCTAACCCTCACCCTCAACCTAACCCTCACCCTAACCATTACCCTCACCCTAACCCTCATCCAACCCTAACCCGAACCCTAAACCTCACCCCAACGCCCACTCTAACCTTCACCATAACCCTAACCCTAACCATAACACTAAGCTTAAGGCTAACCCTTACCCTAAACCTAACCCTTACTGTAAACCTAACCCTAACCCTAACACTGACCCTAAACCTTATGCTAACCCTAACCCTCACCCTAAACCTAAACCTAAAACTAACCCTCACCCTAAACCTATCCCTAACCCTAAATCTTACCCTCACCCTCACCCTAACCCTAACCCTTACCCTATCCCTAACCCTACCCCTCAGCCTAACCCTCACCCTCACGTTAATCCTAACCCTAACGCTCACCCTAAACATAACCCAAACCCTAACCCTCACCCTAACCCTAAACCTAACCTTCACACTAACCCTAACCCTTACCCTAAATCTAACCCTAAAACTATCCCTAACCCTCAGCCTCACCCTCACCCTAACCCTAACCCTAACCTAAAACCTCACCCTAACCCTAACCCGAATCCTAACCCTAACCCTCACCGTCACCAACACCCTCACCCTAACCCTCAACCTCACACTCACTTTCAGGCTAACCCTCAAACTAACCCTAACAGTCACCCGAACCCTAACCCTTACCCTAACCCTAACCCTACCCCTCACCCTAACCCTCACCCTAAACCTAACCCTCACCCTAACCCTAATCCTAACCCTCACCCTCATCCTAACTCTCAATGTCACACTAAACCTCACCCTAAACATAACCCTAACCCACACCCTAAACTTCACCCTCACCTGAAACCTCACCCTCCCCTAACCCTAACCCTAACCCTCACCCTAACCCTCACCCTAATCCTAACCCTCACCCTAACCCTAATCCTAACCCTCACCCTCATCCTAACACTCAATGTCACACTAAACCTCACCCTAAACATAACCCTAACCCACACCCTAAACTTCACCGTCACCCGAACCCTCACCCTCCCCTGAACCCTCACCCTCACCCTAACCCTCAGCCTCACCCTAACTCTCACCCTACCCGTAACCCTCAACCTAAGCCTCACCCTCAACCTAATCCTCACCCTAACCGTAACCCTAACCCTTACCTAATTAAAACCCTCACCCTCACGCTCACACTCACCCTAACCCTCATCCTCACCGGAGACCTCACCCTGACTCTATCCCTAAACCTAACCCTAATCCTAACCTTCACCCTCACCCTCACTGTAACTCTAAACCCCACCCTAAACCAAAACCTCACCCTCACTCTAATCCTAAACCTCACCCTCACACTAACACTAACCCTAACACTCAACCCTCACCCTAAGCCTCACCCTAACCCTAACGCTAACCCTAACGCTAACCCTAACTCTCACCCTCATCCTAGCGCTCAACATAACCCTAACTCTAAACCTAACCCTCACCCTAAAACTCAACTTCACCCTCACCCTCACCCTCACCCTCAGCTTAATCCTAACCCTAACACTAATACTAAACCTAAACCTAACCCTAACCCTACATCTTCCCCTAACCCTATCCCTCACCCTCAGTCATAACCTCAACCTCTGCCTAACCCTAACCATAACCCTAATCCTAAACCTAACCCTCACACTCACACTCACCCTAACCCTAACCCTCACCGTCACCCTAAGCTCAACCCTAACCCTCACCCTCACCCTCACCCTAAACCTTAACCTCACCCTAACATTAACCCTAACCCTCAGCCTAACCCTAAAACTACCCCTCACCCTAACCTTAACCCTAACCCTCAGCCTAACCCTAAAACTACCCCTCAGCCTATCCCTAACCCTCACCATCAGCCCAAACCTGATGCTAACACAAATGCTCATTCTCAACCTAAGCCTCAGCCTAACACTTATTCTCACCATAACCCTATCCCTCACCCTCTCCTTAAACCTCACCCTACCCCTATACCTCAACTTAACCCTCACCCTAACCCAAACCCTAACCCTAACCCTAACCTTCATCCTAAGCTTCACCCTAACCCTCACCCTAACCCTCACCTTAACCCTCACCCTAACCCTAAACCTAACCCTAACCCTCACCCTCACCGTAAATGTCATCCTAACCCTTACCCTCACCCTAACCCTAACCCTAATCCTAACCCTCACCCTAACCCTAACCCTTACCTGAACCCTCACTCTCACCTTCACCCTCACCCTAAACATCCCCCTAAACCTAACCCTCACCCTAACCCTAACCCTAACACTCACCCTAACCCTAAACCTCACCTTAAACTTCACCCTCACAATAGCCCTCACCCTAAAACTAACCCTCATATTAACCCTCATCCTCACCCTCACCCTCACCCTCAGCCTCACCCTCAGCCCCACCCTAACCCTAAACCTAATCCTAACATTAACCCTGACCTTCACCCTCACTCTAACCCTAACCCTAACATGCAACCTAAACCTAACCCTAACCATAAACCTAACACTCAACCTAACCCTAACCCAACCCTAACCCTAACCCTAACCCTCACCCTAACCCCCACCCTAAACTTCACCCTAACCCTAACTCTAACCCTAACCCTGAGTCTCAACCTTATCCGCAGCCTAAGCCTTATCCTCACACTAAACCTAACCCTAACCGTAACCCTCACACTAAGCCTAACACTCAACCTACCCTATGCCTCACACTCAACCTAATCGTCACCCTAAACATAACTCTAACTCTTACCTAACAGAAACGCACACCCTGAACCTCACCGTCACCCTAACCCTCAGCCTAACCCTTACCCTAACCCTAATAGTAACCCTAAATCATACCCTCACCCTAAACCTAACCATAACCCTAACCATCACCGTCACCCTCCCACTCACGCTCACGCTCACACTAACCCTCACGCTCAACCTCACCCTCACCCTAACCCTCACCGTCACCCTAAACATCACCCTAACCCTAACCCTCACCCTAAATCTAACCCTAAGCCTATCCCTCACTCTAACCCTAAACCTAACCCTAAGCCTAACCCTGACCCTTACCCTAACCCTAACCCTTATCCTAACCCTAACCCTAACCCTAACCCTCACCCTAAAACTTATGCTAACCCTAACCCTCACCCTCACCCTGAAACTAACCCTAACCTTTTTCCACACCCTCAACCTAACCCTCACCGTCACCCTTGCCCTCACCTTGAACCTAACGCTCACCTATACCCTCACCCTCACCCTCACCCTAAACATCACCCTAACTCTAACCCTCAAGCCTAACCTTAACCCTAACCCTCACCTTAAGCCTAAACCTCACCTTCAACATCACCCTCACCCTAACCCTCACCCTAAACCTCACCTTCACCGTAGACCTCACGCTAAACCTAACCCTAACCCTAAACCTCACCCTCAACCTCATTCTCAACCTCAGCCTCACCCTAACCCTTAACCTAATCCTAACCCTCACCCTCACCCTCACTATAACCCTAACCTTAAACCTAATGTTAACCCTAAACCTCACTCTCACCATAACCCTAATCCTAAACCTCACCCTAACCCTAAGGCTATACCTAACCCTAATCCTCACCCTAAGATTAATGCTAAGCCTAATACTCAACCTCACCTGAAACCTCACCTTAAAACTTACCCTCAGCCTAACCCTCACCCTACCCTAAAACCTAAACCTAACCCTCACCATAATCCTAACCCTTAGCCTAAACCTAAAAATAACCCTAACCCTAAACCTAACACTAATACTTAGCCTCACCCTCACCCTTACCCAAACCCTAACCCTAACCCTCACTCAAACCCTAAGCGTAACCCTAACCTTAACCCTCACACTCACCCTCACCCTCACCCTAATCCTAAACCTAACCATATCCCTAACCCTAAACCTCACCCAAAACCTCACCCTAACCCTAACCCTAATACTAACTCTCATGCTCACACTAGCTTTCACACTAACCCTAATTCTAACCCTCACCCTCAACCTAACCCTGACCCTCAGCCTCACCGTAAACCTCACACTAACCCTAACCCTAATCCTCAATCTAACCCTAACCCTAACCCTTACACTAACCCTAAACCTAACCCTAACCATCACCCTTATCTTAACCCTCACCCTCAGCATAAAGGTCACCTTTACCCTTACCATCATCCACACCCTGACCCGCACCCTAAGCTTAAACCTATTCCTAACCCTCACCCTAATCGTAAACCTAACCATCACCCTAAGCCTAACCTTCACTGTCAACCTCAAGATCAACCTAAACTTGAGCCTAAGTCTATGCCTTACCCTAACCCTCACCCTCACCCTACCCCTCACCTAACCCTAAACCTAACCATCACCAGAACCCTAATCCTCACACCCACCCTCACCCTCAGCCTAACCCTAAGCCTAAGCCTAACTGTAACGCGCACCCTCACCCTCAGCCTAACCCTAATCCTAAACTTAACCCTAACCCTAAACCTCAACCTAAACCTCACCCTAACATTAACCCTAACACCAACCCTAACCCAATCCCTCTACCTAACCCTCCCCAAACTGTAAATCTAACCCTAAACCTCAACCTCACCCTAACCCTAATCCTTACCTTAACCCTAAACCTCACCCTAACCCTCACCCTCACCCTCACCCTCACTGTAACTCTAACCCTAACCCTAACAATGACACTAATCCTAACCCTAAACCTAACCCTAACCTTAACCCTAAACCTAATCCTAACACTCACGCTCACCCTAACCCTAATTCTAAACCTAACCCTCACCCTAACCCTAACCCTCACGTCACCGTAACCCTAACTCTAATCCTAGCCCTCACCCTAACCCTAACCCTAACCCTCACCCTAACCCTCACGCTCACCCTCACCCTCAACCTAACCCTAAGCCTAACCCTAAACCTAACCCTAACCCTCACACTCACCCTAACACTTACCATAATCCTAATCCTAACTCTAAGCCTAACCCTCAAACTCAACCTAACCCTCACCCTAACCCTAAATCTAACACTAACCCTAAACCTAACCCTCAGCCTCAGCCTCACTCTAACCCTAACTCTAACCCTAAACCTAACCCTCACTCTAACCCTAAACCTAACCCTAAACCTCACCCTAACCCTAACCCTAAACCTCACCCTCAAAATAGCCCTCACCCTAAACCTCATCCCAAACTTAACACTCATCCTAACCCCAACCCTAACACTAACCCTAACTCTAACTCTAACCCTAAACCTTACACTCACCCTAAACCTAACTCTAACCATGAACCTAATCCTAAACCTCATCCTAACCCCAACCGTAAGCCTCACACTTACCCTCACCGTAACCTTAACGCTAACACTAAACCTAACTGTAAACCTAACCCTAACCCTAACCCTCACCCTAAAAATAACATTCACCCTAACACTAACCCTAACCCTCATGCTCGGGCTAAGCCTAAGCCTAGGCCTAAGCCTAACCCTAACCCTAACCCTCACCCTAACCTTAACCCTAACACTTACCCTAACTCTAACCCTAAAAATCACCCTCACCCTAAACCTAACTCTAACCCTAACCCTAAACCTAAACCTCATCCTAACTCCAACCCTAACCCTTAACCTTACCCTCACCATAACCCTAACCCTCACACTATCCCTAACTCTAACCCTAACACTAACCCTGACCCTCACCCTAAACATAACCCTCACCCTAAGAGTAACCCTCACCCTAACATTAACCTAACCCTAACATTAACCCTCACACCAACCCTAACCATCACCTAACCCTAAAACCCTCCCTAAAACTAACCCTAACCCTCACCCTCACCCTAGCCATGACCCTAACCCTAACCCTCATCCTCGGCCTAACCCTCACTTTTACCATTACCGTCAACCCCACCCTAACCCTCACCCTAACCCTAACCTTCACCCTAACCCCCACCCTAATTCTAATTCTACCCCTAAACCTCACCCTCACCCTAACCCTAAATCTAACCCTAACCCTAACACTAAACCTAAGCCTACCCCTAACCCTCACATTCACCCTCAACATAAATGTAACCCCAAACCTAACGCTAACCATAAACCTAACCCTAAACCTAACCCTCAACCTAATAATTACCCTCCCCTAATACTAACCCTAACCCTCACACTAACCCTCACACTAACCCTAACTCTCACTCTAATCCTAAACCTCACCCTAACCCTAACCCCAACCCTAACCCTCACCCTCACGGTATCCCTCACGCTAACCCTAATTCTAACCCTCACCCTCACGCTAACCCTATTCCTCATCCTCACCCTAAATCTCACACTAACCCTAACCCTATTCCTCAATTTAACCCTCACCCTAAACCTAAACCGAACCCTTACCCAAACCCTCACCCTAATCCTAACCCTCACCCTTATCTTAACCCTCACCCTCAGCCTAACCCTCACCTTTACACTTACTATCACCCTCAACCTAACGCTCACCCTAACCCTAATCCTCATCCTAACCCTCACGCTAACCCTAAACCTAACCATCACCCTAACCCTAATCCTCACCCTCAGCCTAACCCTAAGCCTAAGCATAACCCTAACCCTAACCCTCACACTCACCTTAACCATAAAGCAAAACCTAACCCTAAGCCTAGACCTCAACCTAATCCTCACCCTAACCCTAACCCTTATTCTAACCCTAACCCTGACCCTAACGCTAAACCTAACCTTAACCCTAACATTACACCTATCCCTAATCCTCTACCTAACACTCCCCCTAACCCTAACTGTAACCCTAAAACTCACCCTAACCCTAACCCAAAACCTACCCCTAACCCTCGGCCTAACCCTAAACCTCAACCAAACCGTAACCCTAACCCTCATCCTACTCCTAAACCTAAACCTAAACCTCACCGAAACACTAACCCTAGGCCTCACCCTCACCCTAGCCGTCACACTAAGCCTAATCCTAACCCTAATCCTCATCCTAACCCTCACCATAACCCTAACCCTAATCCTCACCCTATCCCTAAACTTAACCTGAACCCTAAATTTCACCCTAACCATACACCTAACCCTCACCCTAATCCTAACCCTCACCCTCACCCTCAGCCTAAACCTAAGTCTAACCCTAACCCTAACCCTAACCCTCATACTCACCCTAACCTTCACCCTAACCCTAATCTTAACCCTAACCCTAACCTTAAACCTAAACCTCAAGCTAACCCTCACCTTAAACTTAAACATAACACTAAACCTAAGCCTAAACCTCGACCTAACCCTCACCCTAACCCTAACTCTAACACTAACCCTAACCCTAACCCTCATGCTCAGCCTCACCCTAACCCTAACTCTAACCTTAAATCTCACACTCAACCTAACCCTAACCCTAAATCTCACCTTAACCCTAACCCGAAAACTCAACCTCACCCTGGCCCTCACCCTAACCCTTATCCTAACCCTAACTCTCATCCTAATTCTCACCGTAACACTAACCCTAACCCTCACCCTCACCCTCACCCTAACCCTAATCCTAACCCTAACCCTCAACCTAACCCTAACCCTTACCCTGAAAATAACCCTTACCCTAACCCTCAACCTAAACGTAAACTTAACCCGAACCCTAACTCTCACCCTAACCCTAACCCTAAACCTCACCCTAAACCTAACCCTAAACCTCACCCTCACCCTAGCCCTCACCCTAACCCTAATCCTAACCTTAACACTCATCCTAAGCCTCCAACTAACCCTTACCCTTAACCTCACCCTAACCCTACCCCTCACCGTCAACTTCACCCTCATCCTAAACCTAAGCCTAAGCCTAAACCTAACCCTAACACACACCCTCAACTTAACCCTAACCCTAATCCTAACCCTAACCCTAACCCTCCTACTAACTCTCACCCTAACCCTAACCCTAACACTAACCCTAACCCTAACCCTCAACCTAACCCTCACCTTAACCCTAATTTTAACCCTAAACCTCACCCTAACCCTAACCCTAACCCTCACCCTCACTGTAACCTTAAACCTAAACCGAACCCTAACAATAACCCTAACCCTAATCCTAACCCTAACCTAACCATTACCCTCACCCTAACCCAAACCCTGACCCTAACACTTACCCTCACCGTAACACTAACCCTAACCCCAACTCTAACCCTCACACTAACCCTAACCTCACCCTAACACTAAAGCTAACCTTCAACCTAACCCTAACCCTTATGCTCAACGTAACCATAACCCTAACCCTAAACCTCACCCTAACAATAACCCTCACACTAACCCTAACCCTCATCCTAAAACTTACCCTCAGCCTAACACTAACCCTAAACCTAATCCTAACCCTCACCCTCACTCTCACCGTAACTGTAACCCTAACCGAAATGCTAACAATAACCCTAATCCTAACCCTAACCCTCACCCTAACCATAACCCTCCCCCTAACCCTAACCCCCACCCTAACACTTACCCTCACCTTAACCCTAACCCTCATCCTCACCCTAAACCTCACACTAACCCTAACACTTATCCTCAATCTAACCCTTACACTCACCCTAACACTAACCCTCACCCTAACACTAACCCTCACCCTTATCATAACTCTCACTCTCATCCTAAACCTCACCTTTACCCTTACCATCACCCCCACCCTAAACCTCACCTTAAACTTAACCCTCACCCTAACCCTAATTCTACCCCTAAACCTCACACTCACCCTAACCGTAAATATAACCTAACCCTAACACTAAAGCTCACCCTAACCTAACCCTAATCCTCATCCTCAACCAAACCCTCAGCCTAACACTAAGCCTAACAGTAAAAGTAACCCTAACCCTCACACTAACTCTCACAGTAACCCTCACCCTCACCCTAACCCTAATCCTAACGCTAACCCTCATCCTAACCCTCACCCTAACACTAACACTAACAATCACCCTAACTCTAATCCTCACTCCCACCCTCACCCTCAGCTTAACCCTAAGCCTAAGCCTATGCCTAACCCTAACCCTCACACTCACCCTCACCCTAACCCTAATCCTAACCCTAACTCTAACAATAACCCTAAACCTCAACCTAACCATCACCCTAACCTTAAACCTAAAACTAACCCTAACCCTAACCCTCGAACTAACCTTCCTACTAATCTTAAACCTAACCCTCACCCTAACCCTAATCCTAACCCTAAACCTAAACCTTACCCTAACCCTAAAGGTAACACTCACCCTCACCATAACTCTAACCATAACCCTTACCCTCACCTTAAGCCTAACCCTAACATTAATCCTAACATAAACCCTAACCCTAAACCTCACCCTAACCCTAGCCCTCAGCCTAACCCTAATCCTACCCCTAACTCTCATCCTAACCCTCTCTCTAAACCTTACCCTAACCCTCACCCTAATGCTAACCCTCACCCTCAACCTCAGCCTCAGCCTAAACCTAAGCCTAAGGGTAACCCTCACGCTAACCCTCACACTCACAATCACCCTAAACCTAATCATAAACCTAACCCTAACCCTTACCGTAACCCTCACCCTCAGCCTAACCCTCACCTTTAACCTTACCCTCACACCCACCCTAACCCTCACCCTAAGCCTAACACTCACCCTAACCCTATCTCTACCCCTAAACCTTATCCTCACCCTAATCCTAACTCTAACCCTAACCCTAACAATAACACTAACCCTAACACTTACCATCACCCTAACCTTAATCCTCACCCCCAACATCACCCTCAGCCTAACCCTAAGCCTCACCCTAACCCTAATCCTAAACCTAACCCTATCCCTAAACCTCAACCTAACCCTCACCCTCATCCTAACCCTAACCTTAAACCTAACCCTAACCCTCCCCTCAACCTTAACTCTAACCCTAAACCTCACCCTCACCCTAACCCTAACCCTAAAACTCACCCTACAATTCACCCTAACCTTAACACTCAACCTCAACCTCAACCTAACCTTAACTCTAACCCTAACCCAAACAATAACACTAACACTAACTATAACCATAACCATAACCATAACCCTCACCCTCACCGCAAACTTCACCCTAACCATAACACTAACAGTAACCATAAACCTAACCCTAACAGTAACCCTCACCCTAACCTTAACACTAACCATAACAATAAACATCACCCTAACCCTGCCCCTAAACCTAACTCTAACCCAAAACCTCACCCTAAACCTCACCGTAACCCTAACCCTAACACTAACCCAAATCCTAAGGCTAACCCTAACCCTCAACCTAACCCTAACCCTCACGCTCACCGTAACCCTAACCCTAACACTCACCCTATCCCTAAACTTAACCAGAACCCTAAATCTCACCCTAACCCTACCCCTAACCTTTACCCTAACCCTAACCCTAACCCTCACCCTCACCCTAACCCTTACCCTAATCCTAATCCTAACATTAAGCCTAAACTTCACTTTGACCCTAAACCTCACCATATCCCTAAATCTAACACTAACTCTAACACTAACCCTAACCCTAATCCCCACCCTCAGCCTCAACCTAACCCTAACTCTAACCCTAAACCTCACCCTCACCCTATCCCTAACACTAAACCTAAACCTAAACCTCACCCTAACCCTAAACCTAAACCTCACCGTCACCCTAGCCTTCACCCTAACCCTAATCCGAACCCTAACCCTCATCCTAACCCTCACCCTAACACTAACCCTAACCCTCACCCTCACCCTCACCCTAACAATCACCCTAACCCTAACCCTCAACCTAACCCTAACCCTCACCCTCACTGTAACCCTTACCCTAATCCTCACTCTAACCCTAAACCTAACCCTCACCCTAACAATAACCTGTAGAGAGCTGCGAGAGGCCGCACCTGGAAGATGGTGCCGGCTTCCGCCCTCCGCCTTCCCGATGGCGAGTGCTCTCGTGGTAAACAACTCCTGATATGGCTAAGGCAAAGAATCTGGCTTGCTTCCGCGCACCTGAACGTATTGGTGGTTCCCACGTGGCGTATCAGGGTTGGCTACCCAGCGGGTACTTAAGGCTGTGGGGAATTCTCCCCTGAGTTGGGGTCACAAGATTAAAAAAAGGTCCTGAATAAACGGCAGAGAGAAGAGTCCGGTGTCGAGTCTCCTTTCTGGTCGAGGCGGTAGCGACACGTGGCGGCCCGTACGGGGGACTCAGTCATAACCCCAACGAGGACTCAGAACTCTCTGCTGTCAGGGTGGTGCACCGGTAAGTCCCCAGGTAAAAGGGGAATCCGCGACAAAAGCGGGGGTAAATCCCCAGGTAAAAGGGGAATCCGCCACAAGAGCTGGGAGTAAGTTCCCAGGTAAAAGGGGAATCCGACACAAGAGCGGGGAGTAAGTTCCCAGGTAAAAGGGGAATCCGCCACAAGAGCGGGGAGTAAGTTCCCAGGTAAAAGGGGAATCCACCACAAGAGCAGGGGGGATTTTTGCTCTTCTCGGTAGATAAAGAGAGAGCGAGAACCTGAGGCTAGTCAATAGAGTAGCCAAAAGTGAAAGTAAAAGTTTGTTTACCAGCTTTAAATGTTTAAAACATGGGTGCTTCTTCTTCGCACCCAATTTTTTTGGCTCTCAATGAGCTACTGCACTCAAAAAAGTTAAAAATAAAAAAGAGTACTTTAGAGAGATTTTTGAATGAATGTGACATCGTTGCCCCGTGGTTCGCTGTCTCCGGAAGCCTCACGGTGGCCTCTTGGGAGAAACTAGGGAGGGACCTAGATTTTGCCTCTGAACAAGGAACGATTAAGAGCGGAGTGAGACCAATATGGAAACAGATAAGAGGCTGTCTCGAGGACCAGCATTGCAGTGAGGCGGTAGAGAATGGTCAGGCCGCCCTAGAAATGCTGCAGGAAGAAAGATCGGAAAGGGCAGACAGAGAAAAGGAGGAGAGCAGGGGGGGGTTATACCCCGATTTTGCCGAACTAGAGACCTCTGAGTCTACAGACTTAGAGGAACTACAATCACTCATAGAACAAATAGAAAAAACAAAGATAAAAAAGAGGAGGAAAGGGAAGGAGAGAGAGGACCCAGATAAAGACGAATGCACGCCCTCCGTGCACCGCCCCACACCTTCGGCCCCTCCGCTCTATGCGGAGGACCCTGGAAGTGGCAGCCCCGGCTGTTCTTTCAGCCCAGGCGTGTGGAAAGCGGTCATAACCGAGTTACATCTAGCCTGTCCAATATTTCAGGATCCACAGGGACAGCGGTATCATGAACCCTTAGATTTTAAGGTGATAAAATCTTTAGCTGAGTCTGTGTGGACATACAGAATCACAGCCTCCTTTACTGTAGCCCAGGTGGAGGCCCTAAACAGACATTGCATGACACGCGGTGATTGGAGTGGGCTCGCACGAGCTTGTTTGAGCCCAGGTCAGTATTTAGATTGGAAGGCCTTTTTGATTGAATTTGCTAGTGAAGAGGCTGCGGCCAATCAGGCTGGGGGAAACCCAGCTTGGGACCGAGATATGCTGCTTGGACAGGGGAGATTCGCCAATCAGCAGATAGGCTACCTGGTTCAAGTTTATGAACAAATCAATAAAATTGGCATAAAGGCATGGAAGGCCTTACCAAATAAAGGCGAGGTGAGTGGCAATCTCACCAAAATCCTGCAGGGCTCTATGGAGCCATTTTCGGACTTTGTTGCCCGTATGGTCGAGGCCGCTGGCAGAATTTTTGGTGACCCAGACGCAGCCATGCCATTAATTAAACAGCTTGTTTACGAGCAGTGCACTAAGGAATGCAGAACCGCCATAACCCCATATAAGAATAGGGGACTAGAAGCATGGATGAGAGTTTACAGAGAGCTGGGCGGACCACTAACTAATGCTGGATTAGCTGCTGCTGTGGTGCAATTAACCCAGAAGAAAGGGGCTGGGAAGGTGGCTCAGTGGTAGAGCGGTTGCTTTGCATGCCTGAGGCCCTGGGTTCGATTCCTCAGCACCACATAAGCAAGAAGAGAAAAAAGCCGGAAGTGGCGCTGTACCTTAAGTGGTAGAGTGCTGGCCTTGAGCTGAAGAGCTGAGGGACAGCGCCCAGGCCCAGAGTTCAGGCCCAGGAAAAAACCTATTCAAAAAACGCTGCAAATTTGTCTAAACAGTTGTCTAGTTATCTTTTAGGTAATTGAACTGGGGAGTTCGACAGCCTGATGGAACAGCTCAGGGTTGCCATCGTCATGGTGAACTCGACCCGAGTGGATGCCGGATTGGCGGAGGGGTTATCTTCATGGATCTCCGCTGCTATGATTCATCTCAAGGAGGGGGCGGGTTTGGGAGTCCTGATAGGCCTTCTGGTGTTAGCCTCCTTGGTATGTCTGTGGTGCATTTGCCAAATTAGAGGTTCTCAGCGTCGCAGTGCAGCCATGATTATCCAAGCCTTTACAGTCATTGGAGCAGGTCAGTCCCCCTAAGCGTGGCTTGCCACCCTAAAACAATGAACACAGATTGCAAAGCCAAAGTACTGCAGTCGAGAGGCATGAGTTTTGCCCTCGAGGAGAGCATGTTTGATTGCACACGGGTTCGATTCGCCTTTTCCCGTCCTTGTGAAAAACGAATCAATGGACAGGCTGAGTCATCCCTAGAGAAGGCGCCCTCTGGGAGAAGGCTTGTATGCAGTCCTTGCATTGCACAACAGGGATCAGACCTCTGTTCTCATCTGTGTTCTTTAAACAAAAAAGGGGGAACTGTAGAGAGCTGCGAGAGGCCGCACCTGGAAGTTGGTGCCGGCTTCCGCCCTCCGCCTTCCCGATGGCGAGTGCTCTCGTGGTAAACAACTCCTGATATGGCTAAGGCAAAGAATCTGGCTTGCTTCCGGGCACCTGAACGTATTGGTGGTTCCCACGTGGCATATCAGGGTTGGCTACCCAGCGGATACTTAAAGCTGTGGGGAATTCTCCCCGGGGTAGGGGTCAGAAGATTACAAAAAGGTCCTGAATAAACTGCAGAGAGAAGAGACCGGTGTCGCGTCTTCCTTGCTGGTCGAGGCGGTAGCGACAATAACCCTCACCCTCACCCTCACCCTCAGCCTAACCCTAAGCCTAACACTAACGCTAACCCTAAACCTCACACTTACCCTAACCCTAACCCTATTCCTAATCCTAAACCTAACCCTAAACCTCACCCTCACCCTAACCCTCACCTAAAGCTTAACCCTCAAATTAATCCTAACCCTAACCCTAACCCTAACACTAAACCTAACCCTAACACTAACCCTAACCATCACCCTAACCCTAAGCCTCACCCTAACACTAACCCTAACTCTCATCCTCACCGTAGACCTCACCCTAATCCTAATCCTCATCCTCAACCTAAACCTCACACTAACCCTAAAAGTAATCCTCAATCTAACCCTCACCCTCACCCTAACCCAAACCCTATCCCTCCCCCAACCCAAACCCTAACCCTTAGTGTAACCCTCATCCTCAGGCTAAACCTCACCTTTACCCTTACTGTCCCACCCACCCTAACCCTTACCATCACCCTAACCTTAATCCGTACACCCACCATCAACCTCAGCCTAACCCTAAGCCTAAGCCTAACCCTCACCCTAACCCTCACACTCACACTCACCCTAACCCTAATCCTAAACCTAACCCTATCCCTAAACCTCAACCTAACCCTCACCCTCATCCTAACCCTAACCCTAAATCTCACCCTAACCCTCTCTTCAACCCTAACTCTAACCCTAAACCTCACACTCACCCTAACCCTAACCCTAACCCTAACCCTAAACCTCACCCTAAAAATCACCCTAACCCTAACACTCACACTCACCCTCAACCTAAACTTAATTCTAACCATAACCCTAACAATAACACTAACACTAACCCTAACCCTAACCCTAACCATAAACCTCACCCTAACCCTAACCCTCATCCTCACCCTCACCCTCAGAATAACCCTAAACCTAACCCTAACAATAATCCTAACCCTAACCCTCACCCTAACCATAACCCTCACCCTAACCCAAAACCTCATCCTAAAACTAACCCTAATCCGAACACTAACCCTCACACTAACCCTAACCCGAACTCTAACCCTAAACCTCAACATAACCCTCAACCTCCCCATAACCCTAACACTAACCCTAACCGTCACCCTCACCCTAACCCTCCCTCTAACCCTATAACTAACGCTAAACCTCACCCTCACAATAACCCTAAAAAAACCCTAAACCTAAACCTCACACTAACCCTAACACTAACCCTCACCCCCACACTCACACTAAGACTAACTCTAACACTAACCCTAAAAATAACACTAACACTAACCCTTACCATCCCCCTAACCCTAATCCTCACCCCCACCCTCATCCTCAGCCTAAACCTCAGCCTAAGCCTAACCCTCACCCTTACCTTCACACTCACCCTCACCTGAACCCTCATCCTCAACCTAACCCTATCCCTAAACCTCATGGGAACCCTCATCCTCAACCTAACCCTAAACCTAAACCTCACGCTAACCCTCCCCTAACCCTAACTCTACCCCTAAACCTCACCCTCACGCTAACCCTAATCCTAACCCTAACCCTAAACCTCAATCTAAACCTCACCCTAACCCTCCCCTCACCCTAACCCTCAACCTACCCTTAACTCTAACCCTAACCCTAACAATAACACTAACCCTAAACCTAACCCTAACCATAAACCTCACCCTCAGCCTCACCCTCACCACAAACTTAACCCTAACCATACCACTAACAATAACCCTAACCCAAAAAATAACCCTAACCCTAAACCTCACCCTAAACCTAACACTAACCCTAACCCTAAACCTCACCCTAAACCTGCCCCTAAACCTAACTCTATCCCTAAATGTCACACTCACCCTCACCCTAACCCTAACCCTAATCCAAAACCTCACCCTAAATCTCACCCTAACCCTAAACCTAACCCTCACCTTAATCCTAAGCCTCACCCTAACACTCAACCTAACCCTAAACCCCACATTCACCGTAATCCTAAACCTAAACCTCACCCTAACCCTGCCCCTAAACCTAACGCTAACACTAAACCTCACCCTCACCCTAAACCTAACCCTAACCCTAATCCAAAATCTCACCTTAAACCTCACCCTAACCCTAACCCTAACCCTCACAATAATCCTAAGCCTAACCCTAACCTCAACCTAACCCTAACCCTCAGGCTCACCCTAATCCTAAACCTAATCCTCACCCGAACCCTAAACTTAACCTGAAACCTAACTCTCACCCTAACCCTACCCCTATCCTTTACCATAACCCTAATCCTCACCCTCACCCTCACCCTAATCCTAAGCCTAACCCTCACCCTCAACAATCACGCTCACTGTAACCCTAACCCTCACACTCACGCTAACCCTTACCCTAAACCTAATACTAACACTAAGCATAACCCTCACCCTCACACTTATCCTCACTGTAACCCTATCTCTAACACTAACACTAAACCTAACACTCAACCTCAGCCTCACCCTAACCCTAACAATAACCCTTAACCTCACCGTCACCCTATCAGTAACCCTAACCCTAACCCTAAACATCACCCTAACCCTAGCCCTAAACCTCACCCTCACCCTAGCCCTCACACTAAACCTAATTCTAACCTTAACCCTCATCCTAACCCTCAACCTAAACCTCACCTTCACCATAACCCTCACCTTAAGCCTAACCCTAACATTAATGCTAACCCTAACCCTAACACTAAACCTCACCATAAAACTAACCCTAACCATCACTCTAACCCTAAACCTCACCCTAACACTAACCCTAAACCTCATCCTCACCCTAGACCTCACCTAATCCTAACCCGCATCCTCACCCTAAACCTCACACTAACCCTAACACTAATCCTCAATCTAACCCTCACCCTCACCCTAGCCCTAACAATATCCCTCCCTCTAAACCTAACACTAACCCTTACCATAACCCTCAACCTCAGCCTAACCCTCACCTTTACACTTACCCTCACACCCACCCTAACCCTCACCCTAAGCCTAACACTCACCCTAACCCTATATCTACTGCTAAACCTCACCCTCACCCTAATCCTAACTCTAACCCTAACCCTAACAGTAAGACTAACCCTAACCCTTACCATCACCCTAACATTAATCCTCACCCGCAACATCACCCTCAGCCTAACCCTAAGCCTCACCCTAACCCTCATACTCACCCTCACCCTAACCCTAATCCTAAACTTAACACTATGCCTAAACCTCAACCTAACCCTCACCCTCATCCTAACCCAAACCCTAAACCTAACCCTAACCCTCCCTCAACCTTAACTCTAACCCTAAATCTCACCCTCACCCTAACCCTAACCCTAACCCTAAACCAAAACCTCACCGTACAAGTCACTCTAACCATAACACTCAGCCTCACCCTCACCCTCAATCTAATTTTAATTCTAAACCAAACCCTAACAATAACACTAACCCTAACCCTAACCATAACCATAAACATAACCCTCACCCTCAGCCTCACCCTCACCGCAAACTTCACCTTAACCATAACACTAACAATAACCCTAATCCTAACCCTAACCCTAACAATCACCCTAACCTTAACACCAACCCTAACCCTAAACCTCACCCTAACCCTGCCCCTAAACCTAACTCTAACCCAAAACCTCACCCTAAACCTCACCCAAAACCTAAACCTAACCCTCACCCTAATCCTAAATCTAACCCTAACCCTCAACCTAACCCTAACCCTCACGTTCACCGTAACCCTAACCCTAACCATCGCCCTAACCCTAAACTTAACCCGAAGCCTAAATCTCAAACTAACCCTATCCCTAAACCTTACCCAATCCCTAACCCTCACCCTCACCCTCACCCTCACCCTCCTGCTAACACGTACCCTAATCCTAATACTAACACGAAGCCTAACCGTCACTCTAACCCTAACCCTCACTGTAAACCTAACTCTAACACTAATCCTAACCCTAACCCTCACCCTCAGCCTCAACCTAACCCTAACTCTAACCCTAAACCTCACCCTCACCCTATCCGTAACCCTAAACCTAAACCTCACCCTAACCCTAACCCTAAACCTCTCCCTCACCCTAGCCCTCAACCTAAACCTAATCCAAACCCTAACCCTCATCCTAACCCTCACCCTAAAACTAACCCTAACCCTCAACCTAAAACTAACCCTCACCCTTACTGTAACCCTTACCCTAATCCTCACTCTAACCCTAAACTTAACCCGAACCCTAACTCTCACCCTAACCCTAACCCTAACCCTCACTCTAACAATAACCCTCACCCTCACCCTCAGCCTCAGCCTAACCCTAAGCCTAACACTAACGCTAAACCTAAACCTCACACTCACCCTAACCCTAACCCTATTCCTAATCCAAACCCTAACCCTAAACCTCACCCTCACCCTAACCCTCACCTTAAGCTTAACCGTCACATTAATCCTAACCCTAACCCTAACACTAAACCTCACCCTAACACTAACCCTAACCCTCATCCTCACCCTATACCTCACCCTAACCCTAAACCGCATCCTCACCCTAAACCTCACACTAACCCTAACATTAATCCCCAATCTAACCCTAACCCTCACCCTCACCCTAACCCTAACCCTATACCTCCCCCTGACCCTAACCCTAACCCTTACCGTAAACCTCACCCTCAGCCTAAACCTCACCTTTACCCTTACCGTCACCCCACTCTAACACTCACCCTAAGCCTAACACTCACCCTAACCCTATATCTACACCTAAACCTCACCCTCACCCTAATCCTAACCCTAAAACTAATCCTAACAATAACACTAACCCTAACCGTTACCATCACCCTAACCTTAATCCTCACCCCCACCATCACCCTCAGACAAACCCTAAGCCTAAGCCTAACCCTCACCCTAACCCTCACACTCACCCTCACCCTAACCCTAATCCTAAACCTAACCCTATCCCTAAACCTCAACCTAACCCTCACCCTCATCCTAACCCTAACCCTAAACCTCACCCTAACCCTCCCCTCAATCCTAACTCTAACCCTAAACCTCACCCTCACCCTAAACCTAACCAAAACCCTAACCCTAAACCTCTCCCTAAAACTCACCCTAACCCTAACACTCACCCTCACCCACAACCTAACCTTAACTCTAACTCTAACCCTACCCCTAACCATAACCCTAACCATGACCCTCACCCACAGCCTCACCCTCACCGCAAACTTCACCCTAACCATTACACTAACAATAACAATAAATCAAACCCTAACCCTATCCCTCACCGTAACAATAACCTCATCCTCACCCTCGGCCTCACCCTAATCCTAACCCTAAACCTCCTCCTAAACCTCACCCTAACCTACCCTAACCATCACCCTAACCCTAATCCTCACCCCAACCTCACCCTCAGCCTAACCCTAAGCCTAAGCCTAACTCTAACCCTAACACTCACCCTTACCCTAAACCTCAACCTAACCCTCAACCTTAACTTAACCCTAACAGTAACCCTAATCCTAACCCTCAAAGTAACCCTCCCCCAACCCTATATCTAAAACTAAACCTCGCACTCACCCTTGTCCTAATCCTAACCCTAACCCTAACACTAATCCTCACCCTCACCCTCAACCTCACCCTCACCATAACTCTAAACCTAAACCTAACAATAACACTAATCCTAACCATAACACTAACAATAAGCCTAACCCTAAGCCTAACCCTAACCCTAAACCTAACCCTCACCATAACCCTAACCCTAACCCTAAACCAAACCATAACCATAACCCTCACCCTAACTCTAAGCCTAACCCTAACCCTAACCCTAAGCCTCACACTCACCCTCACCCTAACAATAATCCTAAACCTAACCCAATCCCTAACCCTAACCCTCAGCCTAGCCCTCACACTAACCCTAACCTTAACCCTAAACCTCATCCTAAACCTGACACTAACCATAACCCTAACCCTCACCCTAACCCTCACCCTCATGCTCGGCCTAAGCCTAAGCCTAAGCCAAAACCTAACCCTAACCCTCACCCTAACAATAACCCTAACACTAACCCTAACTCTAACCCTAAATCTCACCCTCACCCTAACCCTAAATCTAAACCTAACCATAACCCTAACAATAACCCTAAACCTCACCCTAACCATAATCCTCACCCTAACCCTGAACCTCACCCTAACACTTACCCTCACCCTACCCCTAACCTTAACCCTAACACTAACCCTCACAATAACCCTAACCCTAACCTCACCCTAACCGTAACCCTAACCCTAACCCTCAACATAACACTAACCCTCACTCTCAAAGTAACCCTAACCCTAACCTTGACCCTCATCCTAACCATAACCCTCACCCTAACCCTAACACTCACGCTAACACTTACCCTCACCCTAACACTAACCCTAATCCTAACCCTAACAATAACCCACACCCTCACCTTAACCGGAACCCTAACCCTAACAACAACCCTAACCCTAAACCTAACAAAAACCCTAACCCTAACCCTAACCCTCACCCTAATCATTACCCTCACCCTAAACCTAACCCTCACGCTAACACTTACCCTCACCTTAACATTAAGCTTAACCCGAACACTAAGCCTCACACTAACCCTAACAATCACCCAAACCCTGAACCTCACCCTAACACTAACCCTATACCTCAACCTAACCCTAGCCCTAACCCTAATATCCTCATGTTAAACTTCACACTAACCCTAACACTAATCATCAATCTAACCCTCACCCTCACCCTAACCCTAACCCTAACCCTAACCCTTGACCTAACCCTAACTCTCACCCTTACCGTGACCCTCACCCTCAGCCTAACCCTCAACTTACCCTTACAGTCACCCACAACCTAACCCTCACCCTAAGCCTAAATTCACCCTAACACTAACTCTTCCCCTAAACCTCACCATAATCCTAACTCTAACCCTAACCCTAACACTAAACCTCACACTAACCCTAACCCTCACCCTCAACCTCACGCTCAGCTTAAACCTAAGCCTAAGCCAAACCCTTACCCTAACCCTCACCCTCACCCTAGCCATCACCCTAACACAAATCCTAACTCTAAACCTAATCCTAACCCTCTCCCTCACCGTAAACCTTACCCTAACCCTAACCCTCACCCACCATAAACCTAATCTTATCCCTCAACCTCAACCTAACCCTAACCCTCAACCTCACCGTAACCCTTACACTAACCCACACTCTAACCCTAAACTTAACCTGAATCCTACTCTCACCCTAACCCTAATCCTAACTCTCACCCTAACCCTAACATTAAACCTCACCCTCACCCTAAAGCTCACCCTTACCCTAACCCTATCCCTAACCCTAAAACGCACCCTAACCCTATCCTTCACCCTCACCCTCAACCTCACCATAACTCTAGCCCTAACCCTAACAATAACACTAACCCTAACCCTAAACCTCACCCTTCCCCTCAACCTCACCCTCACTGCAAACTTAACCCTAACCATAGCACTAACAATAAACCTAACCCTAAGCCTAAACCTAACCCTAACTCATATTCTCACCCCCACAGACATCCTCAGCCTAACCCTAAGCCTAACCCTAACCCTTACCCTAACCCTCACCGTAACCCTAAACCTAACACTAACCCTAACGCTAAACCTAACCCTAAATCTAACCCTAAACCTAACCCTAATAATCAGCCTCACCTGCACCCTAACCCAAACTCTAACCCTAACCCTCACCCTAACTCTAAGCCTAATCCTAACCCTAAACCTAAGCCTCACACTCACCCTCACCCTAAACCTAATCCTAAACCTAACCCTATCCCTAACCTTAACCCTCACCCTAACCCTCACCCTAACCCTCACCCTAACCCTAAACCTCATCCTAAACCTGACACTAACCATAACCCTAACACTCACCCTAACCCACAACCTAATCCTCACCCTCATGCTCGGCCTAAGGCTAAGCCTAAGCCTAACCCTAACCCTAACCCTAACTCTCACCCTAACCCTAAACCTCACCCTAAATCTAACCGTAAATCTCACACTCACCCTAACCCTAACTCTAACCCTAACCCTAACCCTAACAATAACCTTAACCCTCACCCTAACCATAATCCTCACCCTAACATTAAACATCACACTAACACTTACCTTCATCCTACCAGTAACACTAACCCTAACACTAACCCTCACACTAACCCTAACCCTAAACTCACCCTAAACCTAAACCTAACCCTAACCCTCACGCTCAATGTAACCCTAACCCTCACCCTGACCTTCACCCTAACCATAAACCTCACCCTAACCCTAACCCTCACCCTAACACTTACCCTCAACCTAACACTAACCCTAATACTAATCCTAACCCTATCCCTAACACTCACCCTCACAGTAACAGTAATCCTAACCATAATCTCAACAAAAACCCTAACCTTAACCCTAACCCTCACCCTAACCCTTAACCTCACTCTAAACCAAACCCTCACCCTAACACTTACCCTCACCTTAACACTAAACTTAACCTGAACACTAAGCCTCACACTAACCCTAACCATCACCCTAACCCTAAATCTCATCCTAACACTAACCCTAAACCTCAACTAAACCCTAGCCCTAACCCTAACCCTAACACTCATCCTCACAGTAAACCTCACACTAACCCTAACACTAATCCTCATTCTAACCCACACCCTCACCCTCAACCTAACCCTAACCCTCACCCTAAACCTAAACCTCACCCTTACCATAACCCTCACCCTCAGCCTAACCCTTACTGTCACCCCCACCCTAACCCTCACCCTAACCCTAACCTTCAACCTAACACTAACTCTACCCCTAAACCTCACCCTCACCCTAATCCTAACTGTAACCCTAAAACTAACACTAAACCTCACACTAATCCAAACCCTAACCCTCACCCTCAACCTCATGCTCAGCTTAACCCTAAGTCAAACCCTTACTCTAACAATCACCCTCACCCTATCCCTCACCCTAACACAAATCCAACCCTAACCCTCCACCTAACCCTAACACTCACCCTCACCGTAATTCTTACCCTAACCCTAATCCTCACCCTAAACTTAATCTTAACCCTAAACCACAACCTAACCCTAACCCTCAACCTCACCGTAACCCTTACCCTAACCCTCACCCTAACCCTAAACTTAACCCGAATCGTACTCTCACAGTAACCCTAACCATAACTCTCACACTAACCCTAACATTAAACCTCAACCTCACCCTAGCCCTCACCCTAACCCTAATCCTAACACTAACCCTCATCCTAAACCTCCCCGTAACCCTTAACCTAAGCTTTAAACTAACCCTAAACATCACCCTCAACCTCACCATCAGCCTAACCCTGAACCTAACCCTAAACCTAACCCTAAAACAAACACTCACCCTCACTTGAACCCTAATCCTAACCCTAAACCTCACCCTCACCCTCAGTGTAAACATAAGCCAAACCCGAACCCTAACCCTAAGCCTCAAAATCACCCTAAACCTCACCTTAATCCTAATCCTAACTCTAACACTAACCCTCACCCTCAGCCTCACGTTAACCCTAACTCTAACTCTAAACCTCACCCTAACCCTAACCCTAAACCTGACCCTCACCCTAGCCCTCACACTAACCATAATACTAACCCTAACCCTCATCCTAACCCTCCCCATAACCATAAACCTAACCCTCACCCTAACCCTAACCCTCACCCTCACCCTAACCCTCAGCCTAACGCTAAGCCTAACCCTAACCCTAACCCTAACCCTAACCCTCACAAACACCCTATCCCTACCCCTAATCCTAATCCTAAACCTAACCCTAACCCTCACCCTCAGCCTAACCCTCACCCTCATCCTAACCCTCCAGCTAACCCTTGCCCTAACCCTCACCCTAACCCTAACCATCACCCTCAACCTCACCCTCACCCTAAACCCAAACCTAACCCTAAACCTAACCCTAACACACACACTCACCCTCAACCTAACCCTAAACCTAACCCTTAACCTCACCCTCACCCTCACCCTCAGTGTAACCCTAAGCCTAATCCTAACCCTAACCCTAAAACTCACACTCACCCTAACCCTTACCCTAATCCTAATCCTAACACTAAAAATCACCTTCACCATCAGCCTCACCTTAAGCCTAACTCTAACCCTAAAACTCACCCTCACCCTAACCCTAACCCTAAACCTAAACCTCAACCTCACCCTAACCCTTATCCTAACTCTAACAATCATCCTAACCCTCCAAATAATCCTAAACCTAACCCTCAACCTAACCCTAATCCTCACACTCACCCTCACCCTCAGCCAAACCCTAAGCCTAACACTAACCTTAACCCTACGCCTTACACTCACCCTAACCCTAACCCTAATCCTAATCCTAACCTTAACCCTAACACTCACCCTCACCCTAACACTCACCCTAACCCTCACCCTAACCCTAACCCTAAATCTAACACTAACCCTAACCCTCACCCTCAGCCTCACCCTAACTCTAAACATAAACCTAACCCTCACCATAACCCCAACCCTAATCCTAACTCGAAACCTCACCCTAATCCTAACCCTAACCCTAATTCTAACCCTAAACCTCACCCTCACCCTAACCCTAACCCTAAAACTCACCCTAACACTAAACTTCACTCTCACACTCAACCTCACCGTAATTATAGCCCTAACCCTAACAATAATACTAACCCTAACCCTAACCCTAACCCACACCCTCAGCCTCACCCTCACCACAAACTTAACCCTAAACATAACACTAACATTAACCCTAACCCTAAACCTAAACCTAACTCTAACTCTAATCCTCACCCCCAAAAATCACCCTCAGCCTAACCCTACCCCTACCCCTAACCCTAACCCTAACACTAAACCTAACCCTAAACATAACCCTGAATCTAACCCTAAACCTAACCCTAATACTCAACCTCACCTGCACCCTAAACCAAACCCTAACCCTAACCCTCACCCTAACTCTAAGCCTAACCCTAACCCTAAGCCTCACACACACCCTCACCCTAACCCTAATCCTAAACCTAATCCTATCCCTAACCCTAACCCTCACCCTAACCCTCACCATAACCCTAAAACTAACACTAACCCTAACCCTAAACCTAACCCTAAATCTAACCCTAAACCTAACCCTAATCCTCAGCCTCACCTGCACCCTAACCCAAACTCTAACCCTAACCCTCACCCTAACCCTAGTCTAATCCTAACCCTAACCCTAAGTCTCACACTCACCCTCACCCTAAACCTAATCTTAAACCTAACCCTATCTCTAACCCTAATCCTCAACCTAACACTAACCCTAGCCCTCACCCTAACCCTAACCCTAAACCGAAACCTCACCCTAAACCTGACACTAACCATAACCCTAACCCTCACCCTCATGGTCGACCTAAGCCTAAGTCTAAGCCTAAACGTAACCCTAACCCTCACCCTAACCCTAACAGTAACCCTAACTCTAACCCTAAATCTTATCCTCACCCTAACCCTAACTCTAAACCTAAGCCTAATCCAAATAATAACCCTAACCCTCACCCTAACCATAATCCTCACCCTAACCCTAAACCTCACACTAACACTTACCCTCACCTACCACTAACCCTAACCCTAACACTAACCCTCACACTAAGCCTAACCCTAAAATCACCCTAACCCTAACACTAAACATAACCCTCAACCTAACCCTAACCCTCACGATCAATGTAACCCTAACCCTAACAATGACCCACACCCAGACCATAAACCTCACCCTAAAACTAACCCTCACCTTAACACTTACCCTCGCCCTAACACTAAACCTCACCCTAACACTAACCCTAAACCTAACCCTCACCTTAACCCTCACCCTAACCCTAACCCTCGTCCTCACCTTAAACCTCACACTAACCCTAACACTTATCCTCAATCTAAACCTCACCCTCACTCTAACACTAACCCTACCCCTCACCCTATCCCTAACCCTCGCCCTTACCATAACCCTCACCCTCAGTTTAAACTACACCTTTACCCTTACCGTAACACCCACCCAAACCCTGACCCTAACCCTAACCCTCACCCTAAACCTAATTCTACTCCTAAATCTCACCCTCACTCTAACCCTAACCCTAACCCTCACCCTTACCATAACCCTCACCCTCAGTCTAAACTTCACCTTTACCCTTACCGTAATCCCCACCCTAATCCTGACCCTAACCCTAACCCTCACCCTAACCCTAACTCTACCCCTAAAACTCACCCTCACTCTAATCCTAACCCTAACACTAAACCTCACCCTAACCCTAACCCTAAACCTTATCCTTGACCAAACTCTCAGCCTAACCCTAAGCCTAAGCCTAACACTTACCCTAACACACACCCTCACCCTAGCCCTCACCCTAACCCTAATCCTAATCCTAACCCTCACCCTAACCCTAAACCTTACCATCACCCTAAATCTAATCCTGAGCCCCACCCTCACCTTCAGCCTAACCCTAAGCCTAAGCCTAAGCCTAACCCTAACCCTCATACTCACTCTCACCCTAACCCTAATCCTAACACTAATTCTAACACTAACCCTAAACCTCAACCTAACCCTCACCCTAACCTTAAACCTAAAATTAACCCTAAGCCTAACCCTCGACCTAACCCTCCAACTAAACCTAAACCTAACCCTAAACCTCACCCTCACCCTAACCCTAATCCTAACCCTAAACCTAAACCTCACCCTAACCCTAAATCTAACCATCACCCTCACCCTCACCCTCATCCTCACCATAACTGTAACCCTAACCCTAAAAATAACACTAATCCTAAACCTAAACCTAACCCTAACCCAAATGCTAACACTCACGCTCACCCTAACCCTAATCCTAACCCTAACCCTCACCCTAAACCTAAACCTCACCCTCACTGTAACCCTAACCCTCATACGAACCCTCACCCTAAACCTAACCCTAACCTTAAACCTTACCCTAACACTAACCCTAATCCTCACCTTCACCCTAGCCCTCAACCTAACCCTAATCATAACCGTAATCCTCATCCTAACCCTAACCCTAACCCTAATCCTAACCCTCACTGTAACCCAAACCCTAACCCTCAACCTAACCCTTAACATCACCCACACCGTAACCTAACCCTAACCCTCACCCTAACCCTAAACTTAACTTGAACCCTAACTGTCATGCTAACCCTAACCCTAACCGACAACCTAAAGCTAACCCTCACCCTCTCCCTCATCCTAACCCTAAGCCTAAGCCTAACCCTAACCCTAACCCTCACCCTAAAACTAACTCTACCCCTAAACCTCACCCTCACTCTAACCCTAACACTAACCCTAAAACTAAACCTCAACCTAACCCTAATCCTAACTGTTATCCTCAACCAAATGCTCACCCTAACCCTAAGCCTAAGCCTAACACTTACCCTAAGCCAGACCCTCACACTAGCCCTCACCCTAACCCTAATCCTAACCCTAACCCTCATCCTAATCCTCATCCAATCCCTAACCTTAACCATCACCCTTACTGTAATCCTCACCCCCACCCTCACCTTCAGCCTAACCCTAAGCATAAGCCTAAGCCTAACCCTAACCCTCACACTCACCCTCACCCTAACCTTAACCCTAAAACTAACCCTAACCCTACCCCTCGACCTAAGCCTACAACTAACCCTAAACCTAAACCTAAACCTCACCCTCACCCTAATCCTAATCCAAACCCTAAACCTAAACCTCACCCTAACCCTAAACCTACCCCTCACCCTCAGCCTCACCCTCAAAATAACTCTAACTCCAACCGTAACAATAACACTAATCTTAACCCTAAATCTAACCCTAAGCCTAAACCTAATGCTAAAACTCACCCTCACCCTAAACCTAATCCAAACCCTAACCCTCACCCTAACCCTAACCATCACCCTAACCCTAAACGTAACCTGAACCCTAACTCTCAAGCTAACCCTAACCCTAACTGTCAACCTAAACTAACCCTCACCCTTTCCCTCAGCCTAAACCTAAGCCTAAGCCTAACCCTAACCCTAAACCTCACACTCATCTTAACCATTACCCCAATCCTAAACCTAAACCTAAGCCTAACCCTCACCCTCACCTTAACCCTAACCCTAACCCTAACTCTAACACTAACCCTAACCCTAACCCTCAACTTCAGCCTCACCCTTACCCTAACTCTCAACCTCACCCTCAGCGTAGCCCTCACCCTAAACCTAAGCCTAAACCTAAACCTAACCCTAACACACACATTCACCCTCAACCTAACCCTAAACCTAACCCTTACTCTCACCCTCACCCTCACCCTCAGTGTAACCCTAAGCCTAATCCTAACCCTAACCCTAACACTCAAAATTCATCCTAACCCTTACCGTAATCCTAATCCTAACCCTAACCCTCACCCTCAACATCAGCCTCACCTTAAGCCTAACTCTAAACCTAAAACTCACCCTCACCCTAACCCTAACCCTAACCCTAAACCTCACCTTCAATATAGCCCTCACCCTAACCCTAATCCTAAATCTAACAATCATCCTAACCCTCCCCATAATCCTAACCCTAACCCTTACCCTAACCCTAATCCTCAGACTCACCCTCACCCTCAGCCAAACCCTAAGCCTAACCCTAATGCTCACCCTAACCCTACCCCTCACACTCACCCTAACCTTAACCCTAACCCTAATCCTAAACCTAACACTATCCCTAACCCTAACCCTCACCCTAACCCTCACCTTAATCCAAAACCTAACACTAAACCTAACGCTAAACCTGACCCTAAATCTAACCCTAAACCTAAACCTAATCCTCAGCCTCACCTGCACCCTAACCCAAACTCTAACCCTAACCCTCACCCTAACTCTAATCCTAATCTTAACCCTAACCCTAAGCCTCACACTCACCCTCACCCTAACCCTAAACCTAAACCTAACCCTATCCCTAAACTTAACCCTCACCCTAACCCTAACACTAGCCCTCACCTTAACCCTAACCCTAAGCCGAAACCTCATCCTTAAACTGACACTAACCATAACCCTAACCCTCACCCTAACCCGCACCCTAACCCTCACCCACATGCTTGGCCTAAGCCTAAGCCTAAGCCTAAGCCTAAGCCTAACCCTAACCCTAACTCTAACCCTAAGTCTTATCCTCACCCTAACCCTAATTCTAACCCTAAACCTAACCTTAACAATAACCCTAAACCTCACCCTAACCATAATCCTCACCCTAACCCTAAACCTCACACTAACACTTACCCACACCTACCACTAGCCCTTACCCTAACACTAACCCTCACACTAAGCCTAACCCTAAACTCACCCTAACCCTAAAACTAAACCTAACCCTCAACCTAACCATAACCCTCAGGCTCAATGTAACCATATCGCTAACCCTGACCCTCACCCTAACCATAACCCTCAGCTTCAACCTAACCCTTATCCTAACACTTACCCTCATCCTAACACTAACCCTAATAGTAATCCTAACCCTACCACTAACACTCACCCTTACCCTACCCCTCACCGTAACCCTAAATCTAACACTAAACCTAACCCTAAACCTAACCCTAAATCTAAACCTAAACCTAAACCTAATCCTCAGCCTCACCTGCACCCTAACACAAACTCTAACCCTAACCCTCACCCTAACTCTAAGCCTAATCTTAACCCTAACCATAAGCATCACACTCACACTCACTCTAACCCTAATCCTAAACCTAACCCTATCCCTAACCCTAACCCTCACCCTAACCCTAACCCTAGCCCTCATCCTAACCCTAACCCTAAGCCGAAACCTCATCCTTAAACTGACACTAACCATAACCCTAACCCTCACCCTAACCCGCACCCTAACCCTCACCCACATGCTTGGACTAAGCCTAAGCCTAAGCCTAACCCTAACCCTAACACTCACCCTAATCCTAACTCTAACCCTAAATCTTATCCTCACCCTAACCCTAACTCTAACCCTAATCCTAACCCTAACAATAACCCTAACCCTCACCCTAACCATAATCCTCACCCTAACCCTAAACCTCACACTAACACTTACCCTCACCTACCACTAACCCTAACCCTAACACTAACCCTCACACTAAGCCTAACCCTAAACACACCCTAACGCTAACCCTCAACCTAACCCTCAACTTAACCCTAACCCTCACGCTCAATGTAACCCTAACCCTAACCCTGACCCTCACCCTAACCATAACCCTCACCCTCACCTTAACCCTCACCCTAACACTTACCCTCACCCTAACACTAACCCTAATACTAATCCTAACCCTATCGCTAACACTCACCCTCATAGTAACAGTAACCCAAACCATAATCCTAACAAAAACCCTAACCTTAACCCTAACCCTCACCCTAAACATTACCCTCACCCTAAACCTAACCCTCACCCTAACAATTACCCTCACCTTAACACTAACCGTAACCCGAACACTAAGCCTCACACTAACCCTAACCTTCACCCTAACCCTAAACCTCACCCTAACACTATCCCTAAACCTCAACCTAACCCTAGCCCTAACCCTAACCCTAACACTCATCCTCACGGTAAACCTCACACTAACCCTAACACTAATCCTCAATCTAACCCACACCCTCACCCTAAAACTAACCCCAACCCTCACTCTAAACCTAAACCTCACCCTTATTGTAACCCTCACCCTCAGCCTAACCCTCACTTTACCCTTACTGAAAACCCCACCCTAACCCTAACCCTCACCCTAACACTAACTCTACCCCTAAACCTCACCCTCACCCTAATCCTAACTGTAACCCTAAAACTAACACTAAACCTCACACTAACCCTAACCCTAACTCTCACCTCAACCTAACTCTAGCCATCACCCTAACCCTAATCCTAACCCTAACCCTCATCCTAAACCTCCCCCTAACCCTTAACTTATCCCTTAAACTAACCCTAAACATCAACCTCAACCTCACCATCAGACTAACCCTGAACCTAACACTAAACCTAACCCTAAAACACACACTCACCCTCACCTGAACCCTAATCCTAACCCTAAACCTCACCCTCACCATCAGTGTAACCCTAAGCCAAACCAGAACCCTAACCCTAAGGCTCACAATCACCCTAAACCTCACCTTAATCCTAATCCTAACCATAACCCTAACCCTCAACCTCAGCCTCACCTTAACCCTAACTCTAACCCTAATCTCACCCTCACCCTAACCCTAAACCTAACCCTAACCCGAAACCTCACCCTTACCCTAACCCTAAAACTGACCCTCACCCTAGCCCTCACCCTAACCCTAATACTAACCCTAACCCTCATCCTAACCCTCCCCATAACCATAAACCTAACCCTCACCCTAACCCTAACCCTCACCCTCAACCTAACCCTCATCCTAATGCTAAGCCTAACCCTAACCCTTCCCTTAACCCTCACATTCACACTAACCCTACCCCTAATCCTAATCCTAATCCTAACCATAACCCTCACCCTCAGCCTAAACCTCACCCTAAACCTAACCCTAAACCTAACACTAACTCTAACCCTAAACCTCACCCTCAGCCTCACCCTAAACCTAACTCTAACTCTAAACCTCACCCTCAACCTAAATCTAACCCTAACCCTAAACTTCACCCTAACGCTAACCCTAAAGCATACCCTAACCCTAGCCTTTACCTAACTCTAAACCTAACCCTAACCCTCATCCTAACACTTCCCCTAACACTAACCCTCAACCTCAACCTCACCCTCACCCACACCGTAATCATAACCGTAACAATAAGGCAAACAATAACCCTAAACCTAACCCTAAGCCTCACCCTAACCACAAGCCTCAACCTAAAACTAACCCTCAGTCTAACACTTACCCTCACCCTAACACTAACCCTAACCCTAACACTAACCCTCAAACTAACCCTAACCATCCCCCTAACCCTAAACCTCACCCTAACACTAACCCTAAACCTAACACTCACCTTAGCCCTCACCCTAACCCTAACCCTCATCCTCACCCTAAACCTCACACTAACCCTAACACTTATCCTCAATCTAACCCTCACCCTCACTCTAACCCTAACCCTAACCTTCACCCTTACCATAACCCTCAACCTCAGTCTAACCTTCACCTTTACCATTACCGTAACCCCCACCCTAATCCTGACCCTAACCCTAACCCTCACCCTAACCCTAACTCTACCCCTAAACCTCACCCTCACTCTAACCCTAACCCTAACACTAAACCTCACCCTAACCCTAACCCTAAACCTTATCCTCAACCAAACTCTCAGCCTAAACCTAAGCCTTAGCCTAACACTTACCCTAACACAGACCCTCACCCTAGCCCTCAGCCTAACCCTAATCCTAATCCTAACCCTCACCCTAACCCTAACCCTAACCATCACCTTAAATCTAATCCTCAGCCCCACCCTCAACTTCAGCCTAACCCTAAGCCTAAACCTAAGCCTAAGCCTAACCAGCAACCTCACCCTCACCCTAACCCTAATCCTAACACTAATTCTAACAGTAACCCTAAACCTCAACCTAACCCTCACCCTAACCTTAACCCTAAAATTAACCCTAAGCCTTACCCTCGACCTAACCCTCCAACTAACCCTAAACCTAACCCTAAACCTCACCCTCACCCTAACCCTAATCCTAACCCTAAACCTAAACCTCACCGAACCCTAAACCTAACCCTCACCCTCACCCTCACCATAAATCTAACCCTAACCCTAACAATAACACTAATCCTAACTCTAAACCTAACCCTAACCCTAACCCTAATGCTAACACTCACCCTCACCCTAACCCTATTCCTAACACTGACCCTCACCCTAACCCTAACCCTCACCCTCACCATAACCCTAACCCTCATTCTAACCCTCACCCTAAACCTAACCGTAACCTTATACCTTACCCTAACACTAACCCTAATCCTCACCTTCACCCTAGCCCTCAACCTAACCTTTATCTTAACCCTAATCTTCATCCTAACCCCCTCACCCTAACCCTAATCCTAACCCTAACCCTAACCCTAATCCTAACCCTCAACCTAACCCTAAACAGCACCCTCACCGTAAACCGAACCCTAACCCTCACCCTAACCCTAAACTTAACCTGAACCCTGTCAAGCTAACCCTAACCCCAACTGTCAACCTAAAGCTAAAACTCACCCTCTCCCTCATCCTAACCCTAAGCCTAAGCCTAACCCTAACCCTAACCCTCACCCTAACCCTAACTCTACCCCTAAACCTCATCCTCACTCTAACCCTAACACTAAACCACACCCTAACCTAACCCTAACCCTTATCCTCAAACAAATGCTCAGCCTAACCGTAAGCCTAAGCCTAAAACTTACCCTAACCCACACCCTCACCCTAGCCCTCACCCTAACCCTAATCCTAACCCTAACCCTCATCCTAATTCTCAAACTAACCCTAAACCTAACAATCACCCTAATGCTAATCCTCACCCCCACCCTCACCCTCAGCCTAACCCTAATCCTAACCCTAACTCTAACAGTAACCCTAAACTTCAACCTAACCCTCACCCTAAAATAACCCTAAAACTAACCCTAACCCTAACTCTCGACCTAAGCCTCCAACTAACCCCAAACCTAACCCTAAACCTCACGCTCACCCTAATCCTAATCCTAACACTAAATCTAAACCTCACCCTAACCCTAAACCTAACACTCACCCTCACCCTCACCCCCACCCTCACCATAATTCAAACTCTAACCCTAACAATAACACTAACCCTAAACCTAAACCTAACCCTAACACTAACCCTAATGCTAAAACTCACCCTCACCCTAAGCCTAATCCTAACCCTAACCCTCACCCTCACCCTCACCGTAACCCAAACACTCATCCTAACCCTCACCCTAAACCTACCCCTAATCTTAAACCTTACCCTAACTCTAACCCTAAGCCTCACCCTCACACTAGCCCTCAACCTAACCCTAATCGTAAACCTAATCCTCATCCTAACCCTCACCCTAACCCTAAACCTAACCCTCACCCTAACCCTAATGCAAACTCTCAACCCAACCCTAATTATCACCCTCACCATAACCCTAAACCTAACCCTCACCCTAACCCTAAACTTAACCTGAAACCTAACTCTCAAGCTAACACTAACCCTAACCGTCAACCTAAAGCTAACCCTCACCCTATCCCTCAGCCTAGCCCTAAGCCTAAGCCTAACCCTAAACCTAAACCTCACACTCACCCTAAACAGTACCCTAATCCTAAACATAACCCTAAGCCTAACCCTCACACTCTCCTTAACCCTCACCCTAAAACTAACTCTAACACTAACCCTAACCCTAACCCTCAACCTCAGCCTCACCCTTACCCTAACTCTAAACCTAAACCTCACCCTCACCCTAACCCTAATCCTAAACCTCACCCTAACCTTAACCCTAAACCTCACCCTCAGCCTAGCCCTCACCCTAAGCCTAATCCTAACCCTCATCCTAACCCTCACAGTAACAATAACCCTACCCCTCACAATACCCCTCACCCAAACCCTACTCCTAACCCTAACCCTCAACCTAACCCTAACCCTCACCCTCACCCTCACCGTAACCCTTACCTAACTCTCACCCCAAACATAAACTTAACCTGAATCCTAACTATCACCCTAACCCTAACCCTAAACCTAACCCTCACCCTAACCCTAACCCTAAACCTCACCCTCACCCTAGACCTCACCCTAACCCTAATCCTAACCCTAACCCTCATCCTAACCCTCCCCCAACCCTTACCATAATCCTCACCCTCACCCTAACCCTAAACCTAACCCTTACCCTCACCCTCACCCTCACCCTCAGTGTAACCCTAAGCCTAATCCTAACCCTAACCCTAACACTCACACTCACCCTATCCCTTACCCTAATCCTAATCCTAACCCTAACCCTCACCCTCAACATCAGCCTCACCTTAAGCCTAACTCTAAACCTAAAACTCACCCTCACCCTTACCCTAAACCTAACCCTAAAACTCACCCTCATCCTAGCCTTCACCCTAACCCTAATCCTAACTCTAACAATCATCCTAACCCTCCCCATAATCCTAAACCTAACCCTCACGCTAACCCTTATCCTCACACTCAACCTCAACCTCAGCCAAACCCTAAGCCTAACTCTAATACTCACCCTAACCCTAACCCTCACACTCAACCTAACCCTATCCCTAATCCTAATCCTAACCTTAACCCTAACCCTCACCTTCACCCTAACCCTCACCCTAACCCTAACCCTAAACCTAACACTAACCCTAACCCTAACCCTCACCCTCAGCCTCACCCTAACCCTAACTCTAACCCTAAACCTCACCCTCACCATAACCCCAACCTTAACCCTAACACGAAACCTCACCCTAAACCTGACCCTAACCCTAATTCTAACCCTAAACCTCACCCTCACCCTAACCCTAACCCTAACCCTAAAACTTACCCTAACCCTAAACTTCACCCTCACCCTCAACCTCACTGTAATTCTTGCCCTAACCGTAACAATAATACTAACCCTATCCCAAACCCTAACCCTCACCCTCACCCTCACCCTCACGCAAACTTAACCCTAAACATAACAATAAAATTAACACTAACCATAAACCTAAACCTAACCCTAACTCTAATCCTCACCCCCACAATCACCCTCAGCCTAACCATAACCCTAACCCTAACCCTAACACTAACACTAACCCCAACCCTAAACCTAACCCTGAATCTAACCCTAAACCTAACCCTAATCCTAAACCTCACCTGCACCCTAAACCAAAACCTAACCCTCACCCTAACTCTAAGCCTAACCCTAACCCTAACCCTAAACCTCACACTCATCCTCACCATAACCCTAAACCTAAACCTAACCCTATCCCTAACCCTAACACTTACCCTAACCCTACCCTCACCCTCAACCTAACCCTAACCCTAAACTTCATCCTAAACCTGACACTAATCATAACCCTAACCCGCACCCTAACCCGAACCCTAACCCTTCCCTAACACTAATATTAACTCTAACCCTAAATCTCACCCTCACCCTCACCCTAATCCTAACTCTAACTGTAATTCTAACCCTAGCAATAACCCTAACCCTAACCCTAACCATAATCCTCACCCTAACCCTAACCCTCATCCTAACACTTACCCTCACCATAACCCTAACCCTAACGCTAACAATAACCCTAACCCTCACCCTCACCCTAACCATAACCCTCACCCTAACCCTAAGCTCACCCTAACACTAACCCTAACACTTATCCTCAATCAAACCATCACCCTCACTCTAACCCTAACCCTAACCCTCACCCTGACCCTAACCCTCAACCTTACATTAACCCTCACCCTCAGTCTAACCCTCACCTTTACCCTTACTATAACCCCCACCCTAACCCTGACCCTAACCCTAACACTCACCCTAACCCTAAATCTACCCCTAAACCTCACCCTCACTCTAACCCTAACTCGAACACTAACAATAACACTAAAACTCACCCTAACCCTAACCCTAACCTTATCCTCAACCAAATCCTCAGCCTAAACCTAAGCCTAAGCCAAACATTTACCCTAACCCACACCTTCACCCTAACCCTAATGCAAACTCTCAACCAAACCCTAAATATCATCCTCACCATAACCATAACCCTAACCCTCACCCTAACCCGAACCCTAACCCTCACCCTCATGTTCCGCCTAAGCCTAAGCCTAAGCCTAACCCTAACCCTCACCCTAACACTAACCCTAACACTAAACCTAACACTAACCCTAAATCTCAAAATAACCCTAAACCTAACTCTAAACCTAAACCTAACCCTAACAATAACTCTAACCCTCACCCTAACCATAATCCTCACCCTAACCCTAAACCTCACCCTAAAACTTAACCTCACCCTAACACTAACCCTAACCCTAACACTAACCCTCACATTAACCCTAAACCTAACCTCACCTTAACCCGAACCCTAAGCCTAACCCTCAACCTAAGCCTAACCCTCATGCTCAACATAACCCTAACCCTAAACCTGACCTTCAACCTAACCATAACCCTCACCATAACCCTAACCCTCACCCTAACACACTCAACCTAACACTAACCCTAATCCTAATCCTAACCCTAAACCTAACCCTCACCCTCACAGTAATTGTAACCCTAACCCTAAACTTAACAAAAACACTAAACCTAACCCTAACCCTCAAACTAACCATTACCCTAACCCTAAACCTAATCCTCACCCTAACACTTACCCTCACCTTAACAATAACCATAACCCGAACACTAAGCCTCAAACTAACCCTATCCATCACCCTAACCCTAAACCTCACTCTAACACTAACCCTAAACCTCAACCTAACCCTAGCCCTAACCCTAACCCTAACACTCATCCTCCCGGTAAACCTAACACTAACCCTAACACTAATCCTCAATCTAACCCTTACCCTCACTCTCATGCTCACCATAACCCTAATCCTAACCCTAACCCTCATCCTAAGACTCCCCCTAAACCTGACCCTAATCCTAATCCTAACACTAACCCTAACCCTCACCCTCAGCCTCACCTTAACCCTAACTCTAACCCTAAACCTCACCCTCACCCTACCCCTAAACCTAACCCTAACCCTAAACCTCACCCTAAACCTAAACCTAAACCTCACCCGCCCCCTAGCCCTCACCATAACTCTAATCCTAACCCTAATCCTCACCCTAACCCTCCCCATAACCCTAACACTATCCCTGACCCTAACCCTAACCCTCACCCTCACCCTAACCCTCAGCCTAACCCTAAGCCTAAGCCTAAGCCTAAGCCTAACCCTCACACTCACCCTAACCCTAACCCTAATCCTAATCCTAACCCGAACCCTACCCTCACCCACAGCCTAACCCTCACCCTAACCCTAACCCTAAACCTAACACTAACCCTAACCCTAACCCTCACCCTCAGCCTCACCCTAACCCTAACTCTAACCCTAAACCTCACCCTCACCCTACCCCTAACCCTAAACTAACCCTAAACTTCACCCTAACGCTAACCCTAAATCTCACGCTAGCCCTTAACCTAAACCTAATCCTAACCCTAACCCTCATCCTAACCCTTCCCCTAAACCTAACCCTCACCCTCAAACTCACCCTCAGCCTAACCCTAAGCCTAAATCTAAACCTAACCCTAAAACATAAACTAACCCTCACCCTAAACCTAATCCTATCCCTAACCCTAACCCACACCCTATCTCTCACCCTAACCTTAACCCTAACAATAACCCTAACCCTAACCCTCAACCTAACCCTCACCCTAACCTTTACTCTAACCCTAAACCTCACCCTCACCCTGACCCTAACTCTAACACTAACCCTAACAGTTAAACTCACTCTAACACTAAACCTAAACCTCACCATCACCCTCACCGTAACCTTAACCCTAAACCAAACCCTAACAATAACGCTAACCCTAACCCTCACCCTAACCAAAACCCTCATCCTAACACTTACCCTCACCCTAACACTAACCCTAACCCTAACAATAACACTCACACTAACCCTAACCCTCAGCCTAATCCTAAACCTCTCCCTAAACCTAACACTAAGTCTAACCCTCACGCTCACCCTAACCCTAACCCTCATCCTCACCCTAAATCTCACACTAACCCTAACCCTAAAACTAATCCTCAATCTAACCCTTACCCTAACCCTAAACCTAACCCTAAACCTAACCCTAAACCTAACCCTAGCACTCACCTTTATCTTAACCCTCACCCTCAGCCTAAACCTCACCTTTACCCTTACCATCATCCTCACCCTAGCACTAAAACTCATCCTATCCCTCACCCTAACCTTAAACCTAACCATCACCCTAACCCTAACTCTCACCCTCAAACTCACACTCAGCCTAACCCTCACCCTAACCCTAATCCTAAACCACACCCTCACCCTAGCCCTCATCCTAACCCTAATCCTAATCCTAACACTCACCCAAACCCTAAACCTAACCATCACCCTAACCCTAATCCTCACCCCCACCCTCACCCTCAGCCTAACCTTAAGCTTAAACCTAACCCTAACTCTAACCCTCACACTCACCCTCATGCTAACCCTAATCCTAAAACTACCCTAAACCTCAAGCTAACCCTCACCCTAACCTTAACCCTAACACTAACCCTAAATCTAAACCTTGACCAAACCCTCCCCCGAACCCTAAATGTAACCCTAAAACTCACCCTAACCCTAACCCAAATCCTAACCCTAACCCTCACCCTAACACTAAACCTCACCCTCACCGTAACCCTAACCCATATCCTAACCCTAACGCGAACCGTTATCTTCACCGAAAAACTAACCCTAAACCTCACCCTCAGTCTAGTCCTCACCCTAAACCTAATCCTAACCCTAACCCTAATCCTCATCCTAATCCTCACCCTAACGCTAACCCTCACCCTAATCCTAAACCTAAGCCTAAGCCTAACCCTCAACCTAACCATAACCCTCACACTCAACGTAACCATAACCATAACCCTCAACCTAACCCTAAACATAACTTGAACCCTAACTTTTACCCTAACCCTCTCCCTAACACTTACCCTAACCCTAACCGTAACCCTCACTATCACCTTCAGAATAAACCTTAGCCTAACCCTAACCCTAACCCTAACCCTCACACTCACTCTAACATTAACCCTAACCCGAATCCTAACCCTAACCCTAACTCTAAACCTCAACCTCACACTGGCCCTCACCCTAACCCTAATCCTAACCGGAACCCTCATCCTAATCCTCAACGTAACACTAACCCTAACCCTCACCCTCACCCTCACCGTCACCCTAACCCTTCCCCTAACCCTAACCCTCAACCTAACCCTAACCCTCAACTTCAACATAATCCTTAACCTAACCTTCAACCTAACACTAAACTTAAATCGAACTCTAACTCTCACCCTAACCCTAAACCTAACTCTCACCCTAACCCTAACCCTAAAACTCACCCTCGCCCTAGCCCTCACCCTAACCTTAATCCTAACCCTAACACTCATCCTAACCCTCCCCCTTACCCTTACCCTAACCCTCACCCTAACGCAAACCCTCACCCTCAAGCTCACCCTCAGCCTAACCCTAAGCCTAAGCCTAAACCTAACCCTAACACACACACTCACCCTCACCCTAACCGTAATCCTAAACCTAAACTTAACCCTAAATCTAACCCTCAACTTAACCCTCACCCTAACCCTAACTAATGCTAAACCTCACCCTCACCCAAAACCTAACTATAACCCTAATGCAAACACTAAACCTCACCCTAACCCTCACCTTAACCCTCACACTCACCGTCACCATAACCTTAACCCTAAACCTAACCCTAACATTAATCTTAACCCTCAACCTAACCATAATCCTCACTCTAACCCAAACCCAGACCCTAACACTTATCCTAACCCTAACACTAAAACTAACCCCAACACCAACCCTCACACTAACCCTAAACCTAACCTCACCCTAACCCTAACCCTAAAACTAAACCTCAACCTAACCCTAACCCTCACGCTCAATGTAACCCTAACCATAACCATAACCCTCACACTAACCCTAACCCTCATCCTAACACTTATCCTCACCCTCACTCTCACCCTAACCCTAACTCCAACCCTAACCCTAACCCTAACCCTCACCCTCACCCTCACCCTAACCCTAAACCTTATCCTCAACCAAATGCTCAGCCTAACCCTAAGCCTAAGCCTAACACTTACACTAACCCACACCCTCACCCTAGCCCTCACCCTAACCCTAATCCTAACCCTAACCCTCATCCTAATCCTCATCCTAACCCTAACCCTAACCATCACCCTATCTCTAATCCTCAACCCCACCCTCACCTTCAGCCTAACCCTAAGCCTAACCCTAACCCTCACACTCGCACTAACCCTAACCCTAATCCTCGCCCTAACTCTAACACTAACCCTACACCTCAACCTAACCCTCACTCTAACCTTAACCCTAAATCTAACCCTAACCCTAACCCTCAACCTAACCCTCCAACTAACCCTAAACCTAACCGTAAACCTCACCGTCAGACTCACCCTAATCCTAACCCAAAAACTAAACCTCACCCTAACCCTAAACCTAACCCTCACCCTCACCCTCACTCTCACCATAACTCTAACCCTAACACTGACAATAACACTAATCCTAACCCTAAACCTAACCCTAACCCTAACCCTAAAGCTAACACTCACCCTCACCCTAACCCTATTCCTAACCCTAACACTCACCCTCACAGTAACCCTAACCCTCATAATAACTGTCACCCTAAACCTAACCCTAACCTTAAACCTTACCCTAACACTAACCCTAATCCTCACCCTCACTCTAGCCCTCAACCTAACCCTAATTGTAACCCTCACCCTAAACCTAACCCTAACACTCAACCTAACCCTAACCCTCACGCTCACCGTAACCCTTATCCTAACCATCACCCTAAACCTAAACTTAAACTGAACGCTAACTGTCAAGCTAAGGTTAACCTAATCCTCAACCTAAAGCTAACCCTCACACTCACCCTCTCCCTCAGCCTAATCCTAAGCCTAAGCCTAACCCTAACCCTAACCCTCACAGTCACCCTAACCTTAACCCTAATCCTAACTTTAACCCTAACCCACAACCTCACCCTAACCCTCACCCTAACCCTAACCCTAAAACTAACACTAAACTTAACGCTAATCCTCACCTTCAGCCTCATCCTAACCCTAACTCTAACCCTAAACCTCACCCTCACCATAACCCCAACTCTAACCCTAACCCAAAACCTCATCCTAACCCTAATGATAACCCTAACTCTAACCCTAAACCTCACCCTCACCCTAACACTAACCCTAACCCTAAAACTCAACTATCCCTAACCTTCACCCTCACACACAACCTCAACCTAACTCTAGCCCTAACCCTAACAATAACACTAACCCTAACCCTAACCCTAACCCTCACCCTCACCCTCAGCCTCACCCTCACCACAAACTTAAACCTAACCATAACACTAACAATAACCCTAACCCTAAGCCTAACCCTAACCATAACTCTAATCCTCACCCCCACAATCACCCTCAGCCTAACCCTAAGCCTAAGCCTTACCCTAACCCTAAACCTCAAACTCACGCTCACCCTAACCCTAATCCTAACCATAACCATAACTCTAACCCTAAACCTCATCCTAAACCTCACCCTAACCCTAAATCTAATCCTAAACCTCACCCTCACCATTACCCTAATCCTAACCCTAGCCCTAAACCTCACCCTAAAGCTAACCCTAACCCTCACCCTCACCCTCACCTTCACCCTCACAGTAACTCTAACCCTAAGCCTAACAAAAACACTAATCCTAGCCCTAACCCTAAACCTAACCCTAATCCAAACACTCACCCTCATCCTAACCCTAAACCTCACACTCACCCTAGCTCTCAACCTAACCCGAATCCTAACCCTAATCCTCATTCTAACCCTCACCCTAACCCTAAACCTAACCCTCACCCTAACCCTAAACCTAATCCTCACCCTCACCCTTACACTCAACTTCACTCTAACCCTAACACTAACAATAGCCCTATCCCTAAACCTAACCCTAAACTTCGCACTCACCTTCACCCTTACCCTAATCATAACCCTAAACCTAACCCTTAACTTAACCCTCCCCCTAACTCTCACCCTAATACTAACCTTAACCCGAACACTAACCCTAACCCTGACCCTCACCTTAACGCTAACTGTAACCCTAATCTTCACCCTCACCCTAAACCTAACTCTAACCCTAACCCAAACCCTAAACCTAACCCTAACAATAACCCTAAACCTAATCCTAACCCTCACCCTAACCATAACCATCACCCTAACCCAAACCCTCACCCTAACACTTAAACTCACACTAACACTAACCCTAACCCTAAAACTAACCCTCACACTAACTCTAACCCTAACCCTAACCCTAAACTAGAACGTAACCCTCACCCTCACCCTAAACCTAACACTAACCCTATCCCTAAAGCTCCCCCTCCCCCTCCCCCAACACTATATCTAACCGTAAACCTCACCTTCACCCTCACTCTAAACCTAACCCTAAACCCCACCCTAACCCTAACCCTAACCCTCACCCGCACTCTCTTGCTCACTGTAACTCTAACCCTAACCATAAAATAGCATTAACCCTAACCCTAACCATCACCCTAACCCTAATCCTCACCCCCACCCTCACCCTCAGCCTAACCCTAAGCCTAATCTTAACCCTCCCCCTAACCCTAACCCTCCCCCTAACACTAACTCTAACCCTAAACCTCACCCTCACCCTAACCCTAAACCTCACCCTAAACCTCACTCTAACACTAACCCTCACCCTCACCCTCCACATCAACGTAACTCTAACCCTAATCCTAACAATAACACTAACCCTAACAGTAACACTAACCCTAACCGTAACAGTAAACCTAAGGGTAACCATAAACCTCACGCTCAGCCTCATCCTCAGCCTAACCCTAACCCTAACCCTCACCATAACCCTAACCCTAACCCTATACCTAACCTTAACACTAAACCTAACCCAGACCCTAAACCTAACCCTAATCCTCAGCTTCACCCTCACCCTAATGCAAACCCTAATCCGAACCCTTACCCTAACCCTAAGCCTAACGCTAACCCTAATCCTAACCTTCAAACAAACTCTACCCTAACCCTAATCCTAAACCTAACCTTATCCCTAAACCTAACCCTCACTGTAACCCTCACCCTAGCAATCACCCTAACCCTAATCCTAACCCTAAACCTCATCTTAACTCTCATCCTAACCCTAGCCCTAACCCTCAACCTCTTGCTCGGCCTAAGCCTAACCCTAAACCTAAACCTCACCAGAACCCTAAAGCTACCACTAACCCGAACTCTAACCCTAAACCTCACTCTCACGCTAACCCTAACTCTAACCTTAACCCTAAACCTCATCCTAACCCTCACCCTCAACCTAACCTGAACCATAACCCTAACCCTACCACTAACAGTACCCCTCACCCTAACCGTAACCCTCACCCTAACCATAACCCTCACCCTAACATTAGTCCTAACCCTCACACTAACTCTCAAACTAACCCTAACCATCACCCTAACCCTAAAACTCACCCTAACCCTAACACTAACCCTCACCCTCAACCAAGCCCTCACCTTAAACCCTAACCCTCATCCTCACCCTAAACCTCACCCTAATCCTAACACTAATACTCAATCTAACCCTCACCCTACCCCTAATCCTCACCCTATCCCTAACTCTACCCATAAACATCACCCTCACCCTAACCCTAACTCTAACCCTAACCCTAACACTAAACTTCACCCTAACCCTAACACTAACCCTCACACTAACCCTAACCCTCACCCTCACTCTCACCCTCAGCCTTACCCTAAGCCTAATCCTAACCCTAACCCTAACCCTCACACTAACCCTAACCCTAACACTAACCCTAACACTAACCCTCACCTTCAACCTCACCCTCAGCCTAACCCTAAACCGAACCCTAAACCTAACCCTAATACACACACTCACCCTCACCCTAACCCTAATCCTAATGCTCACCCTAACCCTAACCCTCCCCCTAACTCTCACCCTAACCCTAACGCTATCACTAACCCTAACCCTCAACCTAACCCTCATCCTAACCCTACTCTAACCCTAAATCTCACCCTCACCCTAACCGTAACTCTAACCCTAACCCAAACCCTAAACCTCAACCTAAACCTAAACCTAAACCGCATCCTTACCCTCACCCTCACCCTAACCGTAACCCTAAACCTACCCCTAACAATAACCCTAACCCTTTTCCTAACCCTCACACTAACCATAACCCTCACCCAAAACCAAACCCTCACCCTAACACTTACTCTCACCCTAACACTAACTCTAACCCCAAAACTAACCTTCACCCTAACCCTCCTCCTAACCCTATATCTAACCCTCAACCTGACCCTCACCCTCACCCTAACCCTAACCCTAAACTCCACCCTAACCCTAACCCTAGCACTCATCCTCATGTTCAGCCTAAGCCTAAGCATAAGCATAAGCCTAACCCTAACCCTAACCCTCACCCTAACCCTAATACTAACACTAACCGTAATTCTAACCCTAAACCTCACACTCACCCTAACCCTAATTCTAACCTTAACCAGAAACCTGAACCTAAGCCTAAACCTAACCTTCACCCTCACCCTCACCATAACCCTAACCCTAACCCTAACCCTAACAAAAACCCTCATCCTAACCATAACCTTCACCCTAAACCTAACCCTCACCCTAACACCCACCCTCACACTAACCCTAACCATAACCCTAACCCTAAACCTCACCCTAACCCTAACCCTCACCCTCAACCTAGCCCTCAACCTAAACCTAACCATCATTCTAAACCTAATCCTCATCCCCACCCATACCCTAAGCCTAACCCTAAGCCTAAGCCAAACCCTAACCCTAACCCTCACACTCACCCTCAATGCAAACCTAATCTTAAACCTAACCCTAACCCTAATATTAAACCTCAACCTAAACCTCACTCTAATTCTAACTCTAACCCTAACCCTAACCATCCGCCAAACCCTCCCCCTAACCCTAACTCTAACCCTAAACCTCACCCTCACCCTAAACATAACCCTAATCCTAAACCTAACCCTAACCCTGATCCTAAACCTCACCCTCACCGTCACCCTCACTGTTACTCTAACCCTAACCCTAACTGTAACACTAACCCTAACCCTAACCCAAACCCTGACCCTCACCGTAAATCTAACGCTAACCCAAACCCTCACCCTACCCCTAAACCTAACCCTCAACCTCACCCTAACCCTCACCCTCACTGTAACCTTAACCCTAACCATAAACCTCACCCTAACGCTAACCCTAACCCTCTCCCTAACTCTAACCCTCACCCTCACCCTAATGCTAAACCTAAACCTTATCCTAACACTCACCCTAACCCTAAAACCCTAACCTTAACCCCCACCCTCACACTTACACTCAGCCTAAGCCTAAGCCTAAGCCTAAGATTAACCCTGACCCTCACACTCACCCTCACCTTAACCCTAACCATAACACTAACCCTAACCCTAACCCTCAGACTAACCCTCACCCTAATGCAAAATCTAACCCTAAACCTCACTCTCACCCTAACCCTAACCCTCACACTCAGCCTCACCCTCCGCCTAACATTAAGCCTTACCCTAACCCCAACCCTAACACTAACACTAACCCTAACCCTCACCCTACCCCTCACCCTAACCCTAACCCTCACCCTCACCCTCACCCTAGCCCATACCCAAACCCTAAGCCTAAGCCTAACACTCACCTTAACCCTCACTCTAACCCTAACCCCAACACTCACCCTAACCGTAACCCTCACACTCACCCTCATGCTAACTCTAATCCTAACCCTAACCCTAACTGTAACCCTCATACTCACCCTCACCTTAACCCTAACACTAATCCTAAACCTAACACTAACCCTCACCCCTACACTAAACCACAGCCTAACCCTAATGCTAACAATAAACCTAACCCTAACCCTAACCCGAAACCCCACCCTAACCCTAACTCTAACCCTAAACCTCACACTCACCCTAACCCTAACATTAACCCTAATCCTAAACCTCAACCTAAACCTAAACCTTACCCTAACATTTACCCTCACCCTAACACTAACAATAACCCTAACACTAGCGCTCACACTAATGCTAACCATCACCCTAAACCTAAACCTCACCCTAATCCTAACCCTAACCCTCAAATTCACCCTAGCCCCACCTAAACCTAACACTCATCCTCACCCTAAACCTCACACTAATGCTAACACTAATCCTCAATCTAACCCTTACCTGAACCCTAACCCTAACCCGAACCCTCACGCTTACAATAACCCTCACCCTCACCCTAACCCTCATCTTTACTATTACTGTCACCCTCATCCTAACCCTCAGCTTAAATCCAACCCTCATCCTAACCCTCACCCTAACCGTAACCCTAACCATCACCCTAACCCTAACTCTCACCCTGAACTTCAGCCTCAGGCTAACCCTAAGCCTAAACCTAAACCTAACCCTAAACCTTACACTCACCCTAGCCCTCACCCTAACCCTAATGCTAACCCTAACCCTAAATTTATACCTAAACCCCAACCTAACCCTCACCCTAACCCTAACCCTCACCCTCACTTTAGTCCTCACCCTAACCCTCAGCTCAAAACTAACCCACACCTTCACCGTAACCTGAACCCTAACACTCACCCTAACCCTACCCCTAACCCTAACCCTCACCCTCACCCTCACCCTCCACCTAACACTAAGCCTAACCCTAAACCCAACCCTAACCCTAACACTAAGCCTCACCCTCACTCTCACACTAACCCTAATCCTAACCTTAACCCTATCCCTAAACCTCAACCTAACCCTCACCCTCGCCCTAGTGCTAACACTAAACCTAACCCTAACTCTTTCCCTAACCCTCCCCCTATCCCTAACTCTAAACCTAAACCTCACCAGCACACTAACCTTAACCCTAACCCTAAACCTCACGCTAATCCTCACACTAACCCTAAACCTCACCCTCACTCTCACCCTGACCGTAACTCTAAACCTAACCCAACAATAATGCTAAACCAAATCCTAACCCTAACACTAACACTAACCATAACCCTCAACCTGAGCTTCACCCTCACCCCAAGCTTAACCCTAACCATAACACTAAAAATAACCCTAAACCTAACCCTCACCCTCACTGTAACCCTAACCCTAACACTAACCCTAAATCTAACCCTAACCCCAACACTGACCCTAACCATAATCCTCACCCTCACTCTCACCCTAACCCAAACCCTAACCCTAACCCTCACCCTATCGCTAACCCTAATCCTAAACCTAACCCTAAACCTAAACCTAACCCTAACACTAACCCTAAACCTAACCCTAAACCTCATCCTAACCCTCACCCTAAATGTAACCCTAAACCTAACCCTAACCCTCACCCTCATGCTCGGCCTAAGCCTAAGCCTAACCTGAACTCTAACCCTCACCCTAACCCTAACTCTAAGCCTAAACCTCACCCTCACCCTAACCCTAACTCTAACCCTAACCCTAAACCTAAACTTCACCCTAACCCTCACCATAACCCTCACCCTCATCCTCACCTTAACCGTAACCCTAACCCTAATGCTAACAATAAACCTAAACCTAAACCTAAACCTTACCCTAAATATAACACTCAACATAACCCTAACCCTCAATCTAAACCTCACCCTCACCCTAACCCTAACCCTAACACTCACCCTAACCCTAATCCTAACACTCACCCAAACCCTCACCCTAACCCTAACCTTGATCCTAGTCCTCACCCTAAAGTTAACCCTAACCATCATTCTAAACCTAACCCTCACCCTCAGCCTCAGCCTCAGCCTAACCCTAATCCTAAACCTAACCCTAACCCTAAACCTCACCCTCACCTTAGCAGTCACCTTAACCCTAATCCTAACACAAACCCTCATCTTAACACTCAATGTAACCATAACCCTATCCATCATTCTAAACCTTATCCTCATCCCCACCCTCACCATAAGCCTAACCCTAAGCCTAAGCCTAAACCTAACCCTAACCCTAAACCTAACCGTCACTCTAACCCTAACCCTAACCTTCACCCTAACACTAACACTCACACTAAACCTCTCCATCACCGTAACCCAAATGCTAACATTAATCCTCAACCTCACACTAAACCTCGCCCTAACCCTTACACTCACCTTAACCTATCCCTCACCCACACACTAACAGTCACCCTAACACTTCTCCTCACCCTAACCCTCACCCTAACCTTAACACTAACCGTCACCCTAACCCTCACCCTAACACTAACACTCACCTACACCCTCACCCTAACCCTCACCCTCACCCTAACCCTTACCCTCACACGAACCCTAACCCTCACCCTCAGCCAAACCCTCATCCTAAACCTAAACCTAACCCTAACCCTCACCCTAACCTTAACTCTAACTCTAACCCTAACCCTCACATTAACCCTAACCCTCGCCCTCACCCTCAACCTCACCCTGAGCCTAACCCTTACCCTAACCCTCACCCTCACCCTAAACCTAACCCTCACCCTCACACTAACCCTAACCCTCATCCTAAACCTAAACCTCACCCTCACCCTCTCCATAACCCTAAACCTCATCCTATCCCTAACCTTATACGTAATGCTAACCCTAAACCTCACCCTCACCCTAACCCTTACACTCACCCTAACCCTAACCCTAAACCTCACACTAAACATAACACTCAACCCTAACCCTAACCCTACCCTTCAGCCTAACCCTAAACCTAAATCTAACTGTAACCCATATCCTCACCCTATCCCTAACTTTAACCCTAACTTTCACCCTCAACCTCAACTTCCCCCTCAGCCTTACCCTAACCGTAACCCTAATCCTAATCCTGAACCTAACCCTCACCCTAACCCTAACCCTCAGCCTCACCCTAAACCTCACCCTAACATTTACCCTCAACCTAACCCAAATGCTAACCATAAACCTAACAATCACACTAACCGTAACCCTAACCATCACCCTATCCTTTATACTAACCCTAAACCTAACCCTAACCCTCACACTAACCTGAACCCTCACACTACCCTAAACCTAAACCTAACCCTAAACCTCTCGCTAACCCTAAACCTCACCCTCAACCTAACTCTCACCCTCACCCTAACTCTCACTCTAAACCTTACCCTCACCCTAACCCTATCCCTAATGCTAACCCTAACCCTAACTCTCACCCAAACACTCACCCTCACCCTAACCCTCACCCTCACACTAAACATCACCCTAAACCTAATCCTCACCATAAACCTAATCCTAACCCTAACCCTAACCATAACCCTCACCGTAACCCTAACACTCACATTAACCCTATGCCTAACCCTCACCCTCACCCTCGCCCTAACCCTAACCCTCATCCTAACACTAACCCTCACCCTCACCCTCACCCTAACCCTAACCCACAAACTCACCATAATCCTCACCCTAAACCTAACCCTAAACCTTACCTAACCGAAAACCTCACCCTCACCCTTACCCAAACACTCAACCTAGCCCTCCCCCTCACACTCACCCTCACCCTAACCCTGAACCTAACCCTAACGCTCACCTTAACCATAATCCTCACACTAAGCCTAACCCTCACCCTAACCCTAACCCTACCTCTCAGACTAACCCTTACCTTAACCCTAACTCTAACCCTCACAATAACCATAACCCTATCACTAACCCTCACATTAACCCTAACCCTAATACTGAACCTAACCCTAACCCTCACCCTCACCATTACCCTAACACTCACCCTAACCCTAACCCTAACCCTAGTCCTCACAATAACACTTACCCTCACCCTCACCCTAACCCTAACCCTCAACCTCACCCTAACCCTCACCCTAAGCCTTACCCTCACCCTAACTCTAATCCTAACCTTAACCCTAACCCTCACACTAAACCTAACCCTCACCCAAATTCTAATGTTACCCCTCACCCTAACCCTCACCCTCAACCTAACCCTAATCCTAATCCTCACCCTATCCTTAACCTTAAACCAAAACTTCACCCTAACCCTCACCCTCACCCTCACCCTAATGCTAACCCTAAACCTCAGCCTCAACCTAACCCTCACCGTAACACTTATGCTCAACCTAAACCTCACCCTCACCCTAACCCTAACCCTAAACCTCACCCTAATACTAACCTTCACCCTCACCTTCACCCTAACCCTAAACCTAACCCTAACACTCATCCTCAACCTAAGGCTAAACCTAATGCTAACCCTATCCTCACACTCACCCTAAACCTCATCCTAACCGTTATCGTCACTCTAACCCTAACCCTAACCCTCACACTAAACCTAAACCTCACCCTAACCCTAAGGCTACCCTTCCACCTAACACTCACCCTAAACCTAACCCTAAACCTAATCCTCACCCTAACACTTACCCACACCTTAACCTTCACCCTAAGCCGAACCCTAAACCTGAACTTCACCCTAACCGTCACCCTAACCCTAACCCTCACACTCACCCTAACCGTCACCCTAAAATTTACCCTCACCCTAAACCTAAACCTAACCCTCACACTAACCCTAAACCTAACCCTCAGCCTAACACTTATTCTAACCCTAAACCTAGCCCTAAACCTCACCCTAACCCTAACCCTAACCCTCAGCCTAACCCTCATCCTAACCCTTACCCTAATCTTAAACCTCACCCTAACCCTAACCCTAACACTAACCTAAACCTCACCCTAAACCTAACCCTCACCCTCACCCTCCCCATCACCCTCAGCCTAACCCTAATCCTAACCTAATCCTTCTGCTCACCCTCACCCTAACTCTAACCCTAAACCTAACCCTAACACTCACTCTAACCTTTACCCTAACCTAACACTATCCCTAACCCTCAACTTAACCTTAACCCTCACCCTAATCCTAAACCTAACCCTCACCCTCAAACTCACGCTAACTCTAACCCAAACCCTAACCCTAACCCTACCCTCACTCTCAACCTAACCTTTACACTCACCCTAAACTTCATCCTAAACCTAACCCTTCCCCTCTCCCTACCCCTCACCCTAACCCTAACGCTAACCCTAACCCTCAACCTATCCCTAACCCTACCCCTAACACTAACCCTCACCCTAACCCTAATCCTCACCCTAACTCTCACCCTCATTCTAATCATCACCCAAAACTTAACCCTCACCCTAAACCTAACACAAACCTATTACAAACCCTCACACTCACCCTAAACCTCACCCTAAACCTTACCCTCACCATAAAACTTACCTTCACCCTAACCGTAACCATAAACCTCACACTAACTGTAACACTCACTCTAAACCTAACCCTAAACCTGACACAAACCTTCACCCTCACCCTGATGGTCACCCTCAGCTTAACCCTAAGCCTCATCCTATTCCTAATCCTAACCCTAACCCTCACCCTAAACCTAACCCACACCCTAAACATCACCCTTACCCTAACCCTTACCCAAAAATTAACCCTCACCCCCACCCTAACAATAACCCTCACCATGAACCTAACCTCAGCTTAATCCTCACCCTCATCCTAATGCTCACCCTAACCCTAATCTTTACCTAACCGAAACCCTCACCCTCAACCTCAGCCTAACCCTCACCCTCACCCAAGCCCTCACCCTAACACTAAACTTAACCGTAAGCCTCAACCTCAACCTCCCCTACCCCAAAGACTTACCCTAACCATAACCCTAATCCTAACCCTAACCCTCAACCCCACCCTTATCCTAACCCTAACCCTAACCCTAAAATAACCCTCACCCACATCCTAACCCTAACAGTAACCCTAACAATAACTCTAACCCTAACCCTGAACCTTAAACTCACCCTAACCCTAATCCTAACCCTAACCCTCAACCTCACCCTCACCCTCATTCTAACCCTCATCATCACGCTGACCTTCAGCATCACACTAACCCTCACTATCAAACTAACCCCCACCCTAGCCCAAACCCTAACCCTCACCCTCATTTTCCCCTCACCCTCAGCCTCACCCTAACTCTAACAATAATCATAAACTAACCTCACCCTCACCCTCACCCTAACCCTAACCCTCAACCTCACCCTCACCCTCACACTAACCCTCAACCTCACACTAAACATCACCTTAACCCTAACCCTCACATTGAACCTAACCATAAAGCTCACCCTAACCCTCACCCTCAATCTAACCCTCACCCTAAACATTATCCTCACACTAACCCTAACCCTAACTTTCACACTAACCCTAACCCTCACCCTAACCGTATCCCGACAGCTCACCCTTCACCCTAACCCTAACACTCACCCTAACCCTAACTCTCAACCTAACCCTCACCCTCACCCTAACCCTCACCCTGACCCTAACCCTCACCATCTCCCTAGTGCTCATCCTAACCCTAAACCCTCACCCTAAACCTAACCCTCAACCTAAACCTAACCCTCACCCTGACACTCACCCTAACCCTAAAACTAACCATAACCCTCACCTTAACCCTTACTTTAACCCTAACCCTCACAATAACCCTAACCCTCTCCCTCGCCCTTTATCTTTACCCTTACCCTCACAATAACCCTCAACCTAACCTTTACCCTGACCCTAACCCTAACCCTCAGCCTAACACTCATCCTAACCCTAACCCTAAACCTAACCCTCACCCTAACCGTAACCCTACCCAAAAAAGTAACCCTAACCCTAACCCTCACGCTCATGTTAACTAACTCTAATACTAACCCTAACCCTCACCCTCACCCTAACCCTCACACTAATCGTCACCCTAGCCCTAACCCTAACCCTAACCCTCACACTAAACCTCACCCTAAAACTTACCCTCACCATAAACCTAACTCTAACACTCATCCTCATCCTAAACTTGACCCTCACCCACACCCTAAACCTGACCCTCACAGGAACCCTCACCCACACACTAACACTCACCCTAACCCTAACCCTAAGACTATTCCTAAACCTAAGCCTCACCCTTAAACTCAAACTAACCCTACACCTAACCCTAAGCCTCACCCACACCCTCACCCTAACCCTCACCCTCACCCTAACCCGCACCCTAACCCTAACCCTACCCTTCCCGCTAACCCTCACTCTAACCCTAACCCTAATCTAAACCCTCAATCTAACCCTAACACTAGCCCTAACCTTCACCCTCACACCAATCCTAAACCTAACACTAACACTCAAACTAACCCTAATCCTCAACCACACCCTAATCCTCACCCTCACCTTAACCCTAACCCTCACACTAAACATCACCCAAACCCTAACCTTCACCCTAACCCTAGCCTTAACCCACACCGTAACCCGAATCCAAAACCTAATCCTCAACCTCACCCGATTCCTCACCATAACCCTAACCCTTGGTTAAAAGAAACCCTCAACCTTCAACTCACACTAACCCTCACCCTCACCCTACCACTCACCCTAATCCTAACCCTAACCCTAATTCACACCCTCACCCGAAACCTCACTCTAACCCTTACCTTCACCCTCACACTAACCTTAACCATAATCATAACCCTCAGAGTAACCATAACCCTCACCCTAACCATAACCCTAACCCTAACCCTAAACTTCAGCCTCACCCTCACCTTCAGCCTAACCCTAACCCTAACCTTATTCCCAATCCTAACCCTCACCCTCACCCTTACCCTAACTCTCAACCTCACCCTAACCTTCACCCTCACCCTAACCTTCACCCTCACCCTAAACATCACCCAAACCTCAGCCTAAACCTAACCATAACCCTTACCCTAACCCTAACCTCAACTTAACCCTAACCCTGACATAAACGAAACCCTCACTCTCACCCTCAGACTAACCCTCACCCTCACCCTAGTCCTCACCCTCACCCTAACCCTAACTCTAACCCTCAAACTCACCCTCACCCTCACTCTCAACCTCAGCCTAAAACTAACCCTAACCCTAACCATAAACCTAACCCTCACCCTCACCCTCATCCCAACCCTAAACCTAAACCTAACCCTCACCCAACCCTAACCCTCACCCTAACACTAACCCTCACCCTAACCCTAACCCTAACTCTAATCCTAACCCTCACCCTCACCATAACCCTCACCCTAACACTTACCCTCACCCTAAGCGTAACCCTAAACCTCGCAGTAACCCTAACACTCACCCTAACTCTAAACCTCACCTTAAACCTCAACCTCACCCTAATCCTCATCCTAACCTTACCTTAACCCTTACCTAAACTAAACCCTCACCCTCACCCTCACCCTAAACCCTAGCCCACACCCTAACCCTAACCCTAACCCTAAACCCAACCCTCACACTAACCCTGACACTACTCTTAAACCTAACCCTAAGCCTAATGCTAACTCTCACCCTAAACGTATCCCTAAACCTAACCCTCACCCTAAAGCTAAATTTCAACCTCAACCTCACCCTCACCCTCAGCCTAAACCTAACCCTCACCCTCATACTAACTCTAACCCTAAACCAAACTCTCCCCCTCCCCCTCACCCTCACTCTAATTCTCACTCTAACACTAACACTCACCCACAACCTCACCCTCACCCTCAGCATAACCCTACTCCTTACCCTAATCCTAACCCTCAACCTACCCCTGAACCTAACCCTAACCCTAACCCTCACCCTAACCCTCACCCTCACCATAGTCCACACCCTAACCCTAACCCTAAACCTAACCCTCACACGAACCCTAACCCTAACCCTCACCCTAAGCCTTATCCTAACCCTAAACCTAAAACTAACCTTCACCCTAACCGAACCCTAACCCTAACTATAACCTAACCCTAACCCACACACTAACCCTAACCCTAACCCTCAGCCTAACGCTCATCCTAACCCTAACCCTAACCCTAACCCTAAACCTCAACCTAACCCTCATGCTAACCCTAACCCTAACACTAACCCTAAACCTGACCCTCAATTTAACATTCCCCACAACCCTAACTCTAACCGTAAACCTCACCCTCACATTAACCCTAATCCTAACACTAACCCTAAACCTCACCCTCACTCTCACCCTTACCCTCACCCTTAACATCACCCTAACATTAACCCACACCCACACCCTAAACCTAACCAGCACTCTAACCCTAACCTCAGCTTAATCCTAACCCTGAAGTAAACGAAACCCTCAACCTCACCCTCACCCTAGCCCTCACCCTCACACTAGCCGTCACACTCACCCTAACCCTAACACTATTCATCAACCTCACCCTCACCCTCACCTTCAGCCTAAGCCTAACCCTAACCTAACCCTAACCCTCACCCTCACCCTCACCCTCAACCGAATCCTAACCATAACAATAAGCCTAACCCTCACACTAACACTAAACCTCAACATCACCCTAACCCTAATCCTAACCCTAACTCTAATCATAACCCTCACCCTCACCCTAACCCTCACCCTAACCCTTACCCTCACATTCACCTAACCCTAACCCTAACCCTGAACCTCACACTAACCTGAAACCTCACCCTAACCTTAACACTAACCCTAACCCTTACCCTCACAATCACCCTAAATCTTACCTTACCCTCACCCTAACCCTAACCCTAACAGTACCCCTAACCCTAAACCTAGTCCTCACACTAACCCTAACCCTAAACCCAACCCTAACACTTCCACTAAAACTAACCCTCACCCTAACTATAACCCTACCCATTAGCCTAAACCTCACCCTAACCAGAACCCTAACCCTAATCCTCACATTATCCCAAAACCTATCCCTAACCCTCACACTCACCCTAACCCTCACCACAACCCTACCCCAAACCCTAACCCTAACCCTAAACCTAATCCTCACCCTATCCCTAACCCTAAACCTAACCCTCACACTCACCCTAGCACTCACCGAAACCTCACCCTAACCCTAACCCTAACCCTAACCCTAAGCCTCACCCTAACCCTAACCCTCAAGCTCACCCACACCCTAACCCTTAACCTCACCCTAAACCTAACCCTAACCCTAAAACTACCCATCAGCCTAACCCTAACCCTCACCCTCAACCCAACCCTGTGCTAAGACAAATGCTCATTCTCAACCTAAGACTCAGCCTAACACTTACCCTCACCATAATCCTATCCCTCACCCTCTCCCTAACCCTCACCCTACCCCTTCTCCTCACCCTAACCGAAACCCTAACCCTAACCCTAAACATCACCCTAGCCCACACCTTAAACCTCATCCTAACCCTAACCCGAACCCTCACCCTAAGCCTAAACCTAACCCTAACACTCACCGTCAAGCTAACTGTCAATATAACCCTTACCCTCACACTAACCCAAACCGTAACCCTAACCCTAACCCTCACCCTAACCCAAACCCTCACCAAAACCCTCACTCTCACATTCACCCTCACACTAAACATCACCCTAACCTTAACCCTCACCCTAACCCTAACCCTAACCCTCACCTTAAAACTCACCCCCACACTAATCCTCACACTAAACCTAACCCTAAACCTTTCCTAAACAAAAACATCACCCTCACCCTTGCCCTCACCCTAAACCTAACCCTAACCTTAACCCTCACCCTCACCCTCACCCTCAGCCTCACCCTAACCTGCACCCTAACCCTAACCCTAACCCTAACACTCAACCTAACCATAACCCTAACCCTAATGCTAACCCTAACCCTCACCCTCAACCTAACCCTGACCCTAACCCTTACCCTTACCCTAACCCTCACTCTCACCCTAAACCTAACCCTTACCCTCACCATAACCCTATCCCTCACCCTCAACCTAACCCTCACCCTAACCCTTACGATCACCCTAACACTCACCCAACCCTAACCCGAACACCAACCCTCACCCTACCCCCAACCTAATCTTCACCCTACCCAAAAGCTAACCCTAACCCTCAGTCTCAACCTAACCCTCACCCTAAACCTTGTCCTCACACTAACCCAAACCCTAACCGTAAACCTCACAGTGAGCCTAACCCTCATCCTAACCCAAACGCTACCTCTCACCCTAACCTTCACCTTAAACCTAACCCTAACCCTAATCCTCAACCTACGCCTAACCCTCACCCTCACCCTCAGCCTAATCCTCACACTAAACCTAAACCTAACCCTAACCCTCACCGTCACCCTCCCACTCAACCTCACCCTCACCATAACCCTCACCGTCACCCTAAACATCACCCTAACCCTAAACCTCACGCTAACCCTAAACTTAAACTAACCTTAAACCTAACCCTTACCCTAACCCTAACCCTAAGCCTAACCCTAACCCTAACGCTAAGCCTAACCCTAACTCTTACCCTAACCCTAACTCTTACCGTAACACTAACCCTAACCCTAAACCTCTCTAAACCTTATGCGAACCCTAACCCTCACCCTAATCCTCACCCTAACACTTAACCTCACACTAACCCTAACGTTAATCCTCAGCATCACACTCACCCTAACCCTAACCCTAACCCTAACCCTCACCCTCACCCTCACCCTAACCCTAACCTAACCCTAACACTCACCCTAACCCTAAACCTTATGCTCTCCCTAACCCTACCCCACAACCTAACCCTCACCCTCACCCTAACGCTAACCCTAACCCTCACACTCACCCTCACCCTAACCCTAACCCTAACCCTAACCCTCACCATAAACCTAACCCGAAACCTAACCCTATCCCTCACCATCACCATCACCCTCACCCTAACCCTCAACCTCAAACTCACCTTCACCCTAACCCTCAAACTAACCCTAACCTTCACCCTAACCCTAACCCTCTCCCTAAACCTAAACCTACACCTTACCCTAACCCTCAACCTAACCCTAATCCTAACCCTCACCGTCACCCTAACCCTCACCCTAAACTTAACACTAGCCCAAACTCGAACCCTGAACCTTACCCGAACCCTCATGCTCACTCTCACCCTAACCCTCACCCTCACCCTAAGCCTCACCCTATCCCTAACCCTAACCCTAATGCTCACCCTAACCCTAACATTCATCCTAACCCTAACCATCACCCTAATCCTCACCCTAACCCTAACCCTAATTCTTCCTAACCAAAACCCTCACCCTACCCCTCATTTTCACCCTAATACTCACCCTCACCCTCGCCTTCACCCTAAACATAACATTAACCCTAACCATCACCCTAGCCCTAGCCCGAACTTTAACCCTCACCATCACCCTCACCCTAACACTTACCCTCACATTCACCCTCACCCTAACACTCACACTAACCCTAAACCTCATGCTAACCCTAACACGAACACTAAACAAAACCCTCATCCTAACCCTCAAACTAAGCCTAAACCTAGCCCTAACCCTCACCCTCACCATCACCCTAAACCTAACACTAACCCTCACCCACACCCTAATCCTTAATCTCACCCTAACCCTAATCCTTACCCTTAACCTAACCTTCACCCAAATCCTAACATTCACCCTAACCCTAACCCTACCCCTTACCCTAACCCTCATCCTAACCCAAACCCTAACCCTAACCCTCACCCTAACACTAACCCTAACCCTACCACTAACCCTCAAAACACCCTAACCCTCACCCTGCCCCTAATGCAAACCCAAACCCTAAACCTCACCATAACCCTATCCATCACTTTAACCATTAACTTCATCCTATCCCTGATCTTCACCCTAATCTTCACCCTAACCCTCTTAACCCTTACCTAACCGAAACGCTCACCCTCACCCTCACCCTATCCCTCAACCTCACATTAGACCTCACCATAAACCTTACCCTAAACCTAACAATAACCCTCACACTAACAATCACCTTCACCATAAACCTAACCCTAAGCCTTACACTCACCCTAAACCTAACCCTAACTCTAACCCTCACACTAACCGTTACCCTCATCCTAACCCTAACCCTCACCCTCACCCTAAACCTCACCCTAATCCTTACCCTCATCCTAACCCTAACCCTACCCCTCACCCTAAACCTCACCCTCAACCCAACCCTACCATTAACCTTGACCCTCACCCTAACCCTCACCTAAACCTAATCCTAACCCTAACCCTCACACAAACACTCACCCTAACCGTAACCCTCACCCTCCCCCGCCCTAACCCTTACACTAACACTAACCCTCTCCTTAAACCTAAACCTAACCCTCACCCTCACCCTCAAGCTCACTCTCAGCCTAACCCTAACGCTAACACTAATCCTAACCCTATCCTCACCCAAACCCTCACCCTCACCCTAACCCTATTCCTAACCCTCAACCTCAACCTCAGCCTCACCCTAAACCTCACCCTTACACTAACCCTAACCATAACCCTATTCCTATCGCTCAACCTATCCCTAATGCTAACCCTAACACTCAGCTTCAACCTAAACCTCAACCTAACCCTTACCCTCAAACTAACCCTAAACCTCACCCTCATTCTAACCCTCACTCTAACACTTACCCACAACCTAACCCTCACCCTATCCCTCACCCTAACCCTAACTCTAACACTAACACCAACCCTAACCCTCACCCTCACCCTCACCCTCAGCCTAACCTAACCCTAAACCTCAACCTCATCCTTACCCTAAGGCTAACCCTATCCTCACCGTAACCCAAAACACCTCACCAACCCTAACCCTCATCCTAAACCTAACCTTAACCCTAACCCTCACATGCAACCTAACCCTCACCCTAACACAAACCCTCACCCTAACCCTATCTCTAACCCTAAACCTCACTTCACCCTAACCATCACCCTAACCGTAACAGTAACCCTCACCCTAACAATCACACTAACCCTAACCCTCACCCTAACCCCAACCCTAACACTCACCCTCACCCTCACCCTCAGCCTAACAAAAACCCTAACCCTAAACCTCACCCTCACCCTCACCCAAACACTTACCCAAACCCTTACCCACACTCTAACCCTCACCCTATCCCTAATGCTAACCCTAACATTCACCCTCACCCAAACCCTCACCCTAACCTTTACCCTCACCAATCCTCTCCTTATCCCTAACTCTAACCCTAACCCTAACACTCACCCTCACCCTAGACCTCACCCTAACACTAACAATAACCCTCACCATCATCCTCACCCTAACCCTAATACTAACCCTAACACTAACCAAAAGCCTCACCCTAAGCCTCTCAATCACCCTAACCCTAACCCTCACCCTACCCCTCACCCTAAACCTAAACCTAACCCTCACCCTCACTCTAACCCTCACTTTAAACCTTACCCTCACCCTAGCCCTAACCCTAACCCTCATTGAAACCCTCACCCTAAACATAACTCTGAACCTAACCCTAACCCTCACCCTAACCCTCACCATAACCCTAACCCTAATCCTCAACCTCACCCTAAACCTAACCCTAACCTTACCCTCACCCTAACCATAACCCTAACCCACACAGTAATACTAACTCTCACCCTAACCCTAACCCTATCCCTCCCTGTAATCCTCACCTAACACTAACCTTAAACCTAAACCTCACCCTAACCCTAACCCTAACTCTCATGCTCACCCTAACCTTCAACTTCACCCTAGCCCTCACCCTAAACATCACACTAAACCTAACCCTCACCCTAACCCTAAACCTAAAACTCAGCCTAACCCTAACAGTCACCCTAACCCAAAACCTCACCCTAATCCTCAAACTAACCCTAACACTAATCATTACCCTAACCCTAACATTCATCCTCACCCTCACCCTCAACCTTAACCCTAACCATCACCCTAAACCTAACACTAACCCTAAGCCTCACCCTAATCCTTAACGTCACCCTAACCCTAACCCTTACCATTAACCTAACCGTCACCCTAATCCTAACATTCACCCTAATCCTAACCCTACCCCTTATCCTAACCCTCATCCTAACCCTAACACTAACCCTCACCCTCACCCTAACACTAACCCTAACCCTACCCCTAACCCTCAAAAACACCTTAACCCTCACACTAACCCTAATGCAAAACCGAACCCTAAACCTCACCCTAACCCTAACCCTAACCCTAAACCTCACACTAACCCTAACCATCACTCTAACCCTAAACTTCATCCTATCCCTGACCCTCACCCTAATCCTCACCCTAACCCTAATCATAACCCTTACCTAACCGAAACGCTCACCCTCACGCTCAGCCTCACCCTAACCCTCAACCTCACAATAGACCTCACCATAAACCTTACCCTAAACCAAACAATAACCCTCACACTAACCCTTACCTTCACCCTAAACCTAACCTAAGCCTTACCCTCATCCTAGCCCTAACCCTAACTCTAACGCTCACACTAACCCTAACCCTCACCCTAACCCTAACCCTAACTCTAACCCTCAAACTAACACTAACCCTCATCCTAACCATCACTCTAACACTTATCCACAACCTAACCCTAACCCTATCCCTAACCCTAACCCTAAACCTAACAATAATCCTAACCCTAACCCTAACCCTCACACTAACACTCACCCTAACCATAACATTAACCCTCCCACTCACCCTAACCCTCACACTAACCCTAACCCTCACCTTAAACCTAAACCAAACCCTCACCCTCACCCTCAGCTTAACCCTAATGCTAACACTAATCCTAACCCTAACCCTCACCTACACCCTCACCCTCACCCTAACCATAATCCTAACCCTCAACCTCACACTCAGCCTCACCCTAACCCTCACCCTCACCCTAACACTAACCCTAAACCTATCCCTATCGCTCACCCTAACCCTAATGCTAACCCTAACCCTCAAACTCACCCTAACCCTCACACTAACCCTTACACTCACCCTAACCCTAACCCTCACCGTCATTCTAACCCTCACTCTAAAACTTACCCACAACCTAACCCTCACCCTAACCCTCACCCTAACCCTAACACTAAAACTAACACTAACCCTAACCTTCACTCTCACCCTCACTCTCACCCTCAGCCTAACCTAACCCTATCCCTCACCCTCATCCTAACCCTAATGCTAACCCTAACCCTCACCCTCACCCTAACCCTCTCACCAACCCTAACCCTCATCCTAAACCTAACCCTAACCCTAACCCTCACATGCAACCTAACCCTCACCCTGAAACAAACCCTCACCCTAACCATATCCCTAACTCTAACCCTCACTTCACCCTAATCATCACCCTAACCGTTATAGTCACCCTCACCCTAACAATCACCCTAACCTTAACCCTCAACCTAACCCCAACCCTAACACTCACCCTCACCCTCACCCCCAGCCTAACAAAAACCCTAACCCTAAACCTCACCCTCACCCTCACCCTAACCGTAACCCTAACCCTCATCCTAACTCTAACCCTAACCCTCAACCACAACCTCAGCCTATCCCTAACACTAACCCTAAAGCTAAACCTAACCCTCACCCTCACCCTAACCCTAACCGTACTCCTCACCCTAACCCTCATCCTAACCCTAACCCAAACCCTAACCCTAAACCTCATCTTCACCTTCAGCCTAACCCTAACCCTCACACTCACCCTAACCCTCAACCTAATCCTGATATTCACAATAACCCTTAACTTCACCCTAATATTAACCCTCACCCTCATCCTCACCCTAATCCTAATATTAACTCTAACCTTCTGCCTATCACTCAACCTAATCCTAACCCTAACCCTGACCCTAAAGCTCACCCATACCGTAACCCTCAACCTCAACCTAACCCTCACCTTAACCCTTACCCTGAACCTCACCCTAGCCCTCACACTAACCCTAATACTCACCCTAAACCTAAAGCTAAACCTAAGCGTGACCCTAACCCTAATGCTCAAACTAACCCTCACCATCACCCTAACCCTCACCCGAACACTTACCCTCACCTTAACTCTAACCCTAAACCTAACCCTACCCCTCACACTAAACCTACATCTCACCCTAACACTAAACCTAACATTCTCCATTCCCCTAACACTAAACCTCACCTTAACCCTTACCCTAACCCTAAACCTAAACCTAACCCTAATCATCACCTTATCCCTAACCCTAACCCTAACCCTCACCCTCACCTTAGCCCTCACCATAACCCTCAACCTAACCCCAACCCTCAACCTAATCCTTACACTTACCCTAACCCAAACCCTCAACCTCAACCTAATCCTGACCCTAAACCTAACCATACCACTAAGCAAAACCCGCAGCCTAAATCTTACCCTAACCCTAACACTAATCCTACAACTCACCCTACCCCTCACCCTAACCCTAACCCTAAGTCTCACCCTCACTTTAATCCTCACCTGAACTCTTACCCTCAACCTAACCCTCACCCTATCCCTAACCCTAACCCTCACCCTAACACTCACCCTAATCCTAACCCTAACACTATAACCCTCACCCTAACCCTCACCCTAACCCTAACCCTAAACCTAACCCTTACCCTCACCCTAACTCTCACCCTAACCCTTAACCACAACCTAACTCTAAACCTAACCCTGAACCTAACCCTGACACTAACCCTAACCCTAACCCTAAACCCAACCTTACCCTTTACCCTAAACCTCATACTATCCCTAACTTTAAACCTAACCCTCTCCTTAACCTTAATTTTAACCCTAACCCTCACACAAATACTAACCCTCACGCTCACCTCAGCCTAACCATAGCCTTAACCCTAAAGATAAGCATAACCCTCACCTTCACCCTAACCCTAACAATATTCCTATCCCTAACCCTCATCCTAACCCTAACCCAAATCCTAACCCTAACCCTCACCCTCAACCTCAGCCTAACCCTAACCCTAAAGCTCACCCTCACCCTAACCCTCAACCTAACCCTAATACTCACAATAACCCTTAAACTCACCCTAATCCTAACCCTAACCCTCACCCTCAACCTAACCCTAACACTCACCCTACCCTTACCCTCACACTAACTCTCATGCTAACACTAACCCTAACCGTAACCCACCCCATAAACCTCAGACTCATCCTAACCCTCAACCAAAACCTAACCCTCAACCTAACCGTCACCATAACCCTAATCCTTACTCTAATCCTCACCCTCACTGTAACCCTCAACATAACCCTTACCCTCACCCTAACCCTAACCCTAACACTCACACTAACCCTAACCCTCACCCTAAACCTAACCGTAACCCTCAACATAGCACTCATCCTAAACCTAACCCTAACCATAACCCTCATCTTCACCCTCACCCTCACCCTAACCCTAACCCTAACCCTAACAATAATCCTAACCTAAACCCTAACCCTAACCCTAATCCTAACCCTCACCCTCACCCTAAGGGTAATCCTAAACATAACACTAACACTCACCCTCACCCAAACCCTAAACCTCAACTTCACCCTAAGCCTAACCCTTACCCTAACCCTCACTCTAACCATCACCCTAACACTCACGATTACCCTAACCATCACTCTCATCCTAACCCTCACCCTAACCCTCACCCTAGCCCTAACCCGAACCCTAACCCCTAGCCTAACCCTATCACTAACTCTCACCATAAACCTCACCCTCACCCTCACCCTATCCCTAACCATAACGCTAACGCTAACCCTAACCCTCACACTAACCGTTAAGCTCACCCTAACCCTAAACCTAACCCTATTCCTCACCCTCACACTAACCTTCACTCTAACCGTAACTCTAACCCTAACATTATCCCTAACTCTAACCATCACCCTAACCCTAACCCTAATCCTACCCCTCACCCTAACCATAACCCCTACCCTACCCCTAAACCTAACCCTCACTATAACCCTCACCATAACCCTAATCCTAACACTAAATGATAACCTAAACCTCAACCTCAACCGCACCCAAAACCTAACCCTAACCCTTACACTAACCCTAACCCTAACCCTAACCCTCAACCTTATCTTATCCCTCACCCTCAGCCTAAACGACACCTTTACACTTACCATCATCCTCACCCTAACCCTAAACCTCATCCTAAACCTCACCCTAACCGAAACCCTAACCATCATCCTAACCCTAATCCTCACTCCCACCCTCACCCTCAGCCTATCCGTAAGCCTAAGCCTAAGCCTAACCCTAACCCTCACACTCACCCTCATCATAACCCTAATCCTAACCCTAACCCTCACCCTAACCGAAACACTCACCCTAACCCTTACCCTCACACTAACACTAACCCTAACTCTAACCCACCCCATAAACCTCAGCCTCATCCTAACCCTCAACCAAAACCTAACCCTCATCCTAACCCTGACCATAACCCTAACCCTTACCCTAATCCTCACTCTCACCTCACCGTAACCTTCACCATAACCCTTACCCTCCCCTCACCCTAACCCTAACCCTAACACTCACACTAACCCTAACCCTCACCCTAAACCTAACCGTAACCGTCAACCTAGCACTCATCCTAAACCTAACACTAACTGTAACCCTCACCTTCACCCTCACCATCACCCTAACCCTAACCCTAACCCTAACAATAACCCTAACCCAAACCCTAACCGTAACCCTAATCCTAACCCTCACCCTCACCCTAAGGCTAAGCCTAAACATTACACTAACACTCACCCTAACCCCTAGCCTAACCTTATCACTAATTCTCAACAGAAACCTCACCCTCACCCTCACCCTATCCCTAACCATAACGCTAACCCTAACCCTAACCCTCACAGTAACCCTTAAGCTCTCCCTAACCCTAAACCTAACCCTATTCCTCACCCTCACACTAACCTCCACTCTAACTGTAACTCTAACCCTAAACCTATCCCTAACTCTAACCACCACCATAACCCTAACCCTAGCCCTAATCCTACCCCTCACCCTCCCCCTAACCCCTACCCTACCCCTAAACCTAACCCTCACTGTAACCCTCACCATAACCCTAACCCTAACCCTAAATGTCAACCTAACCCTCACTCTCAACCGCACCCTAAAACTAACCCTAACCCTTACACTAACCCTAAACCTAACCCTATCTCTCAACTTTATCTTAACCCTCACCCTCAGCCTAAACCACACCTTTACCCTTACCATCATAATCACCCTAACCCTAAACCACATCCTAAACCTCACCCTAACTGTAACCCTAACCATCATCCTAACCCTAATCCTCACACCCAACCTCACCCACAGCCTAACCCTAAGTCTAAGGCTAACCCTAAACCTAACCCTCACACTCACCCTCACCCTAACCCTTATCCTAACTCTAACCCTAATCCTAAACTTAAACCTCACACTCACCCTAACCCTAATCCTAAACCTAAGGTTAACCCTCACCCTCACCCTAACCCTTACCCTACCCCTAACTCTAACCCAAACCCTAACCCTTACCCTCAGCCTCACCCTAACCCTAACCCTCACCCTCAACCTCAACCTCAGCCTAACCCTAAGCCTAACCTTAAAACTTACCTTAAACCACACCCTCACCATCAACCTAACCCTAATCCTAAGCCTAACCCTCCCACTCCCCCTAACTCTAACCCTAAACCTCTACCTCACACTAACCCTAACCTTCAACTTCACACTAACCCTTTGCCTAATATTAAGCCAAAACCTAACCCCAACCCGAACCCTAAAACTAACCCTAACCCTAACCCTAACCCTCACTCTAACCTCACCCTAACCCTAACCCTAACCCTCACCCTCACCCTAGCCCATACCCTAACCCTAAGCCTAAGCCTAACCCTCACCCTAACCCTCACTCTAACCCTAATCCCAACCCTCACCCTAACCCTAATCCTCACCCTCACCCTCACCCTAACTATAATCCTAAGCGTAACCCTAATCCTAATCCTCAAACTCACCTTCACTTTAACCCTAATCCTAATTCTAACCTTAACCCTAAACCTCACCCTAAACCTCACCCTAACCCTAACCATAACACTAAGCCTAACCCTAACCCTAACACTAAGCCTAACCCTAAAACTAACCAGAAACCTCACCCTCAGCCTCAACCTCAGCGCAACTTTAACCCTAAACATAACACTAACAATAACCCTAACCCTAAACCTAACCATAACCCTCATTGTAACCCTAAACCTAACCCTAAACATAACACTAAAACCCTAACCCTAACACTAACACTAACACTAATCATCACCCTCAACCTCACCCTAACCCACACCCTAACCCTAACCCTCGCCCTAACCCTAACCCTAACCCTAACCCTAACCCTAACCATGAACCTAAACCTAAACCTAACCCTAAACCTCATCCTAACCCTCAACCTAACCCTAACACTAACCCTCACACTAACCTTAACCCTAACCCTCACCCTCATGCTCGGCCTAAGCCTGAGCCTAAGCCTAAACATAACCCTAACCCTCACCCTAACACTCACCCTAACCCTAACACTAACTCTAACTGTAACCCTAAACCTCACCCTTACCCTAATGCTAACTCTAACCCTATCCTTAAATTTAAACCTCACCCTAACCCTAACCCTAACCCTCACCCTCACAGTAACTTTAAACCTAACCCTAATCCTAACAATAACCCTAACCCTCACCCTGTCCATAACCCTCACCCTAACCCTAACCATCACCCTAACCCTCACCCTCACCTTCACCCTTATGCTCAGACTAAGCCTAAGCCTTAGACTAAGACTAACCCTTACTCTCACACTCACCCTCACCCTAACCCTAAAAGTAACACTCACCCTAACCGAACTCTCACACTAACCCTCACCCTAACACTAACACTAACCCTAAACCTAACCCGCACACTAACCCTAAACCCCACCCCCAACCTTACCCTCCGCCTAACACTAAGCCTATGCCTAACCCCAACCCTAACCCTAACACTAACCCTAAACCTAACCCTCACTCTAACCCTGACCCTAACCCTCACCCTCACCCTAGCCCATACCCTAACCCTAGGCCTAATCATAACCCTCAGCCTAACCCTCACTCTAACCCTAACCCCAACCCTCACCCTAAACCTAACCCTCTCCCGCACCCTCACCATAACTCTTATCCTAATCCTAACCCTATCCCTAACCCTCACACTCACCCTCATGTTACCCTAATCCTAACCCTAACCCTAACACTCACACCCACCCTAAACCTAACCCTAACCCTAACACTAACACTAACCCTAAACCTAACCCTCACCCTAACCCTAACTCTAACCCTAAACCTCACCCTAACCCTAAACCTCACCCTAACACTTACCTTCACCATAAAACTAACCTTAACCCTAACCCTAACCCTCACACTAACCTAAAACTACACCCTAAACTTAAAACTCACCCTAACTCTAACCCTCAACCTCGCCATAACCCTAACCATTATCCTAACCCTAACCGTCACCCTAACCCTAACCCTCACCTTCACCCCCAAGCTGGGCCTAGGCCTAAGCATAAGCCTAATACTAACGCTAACCCTCACACTCACCCTAACCCTAACCCTAACCATAACCCTTACCCTAAGCCTCACCCTCACCGCAATCTAAACCCTAAACATAACACTAACAACAACCCTAACCCTAACTCTAACCCTCACCATAAACCTAAACCTAACGCTAACACTAACCCTACTCATAACCCTAACCCTTAACCTAACCCTAACCCTAAACCTAATGCTAATCCTTACCCTCACGCTCACCCTAACCTAAACCCTAACCCTAACCCTCACCCTAACCCTAACTATAACCCTAAACATAACCCTAACCCTAATCCTAACCCTAAACATAACCCTAAGCGTAACCCTAACCCTAAATCTCATCCTACCCCTAACCCTAACCCTAACCCTATCCCTCACCCTAACCCTAACCCTCAAGCTCGGCCTAAGCCTAAGCCTAAGCCTAACCATAACCGTAACCCTAACCCCCACCCTAACCATAAACCTAACACTAACCGTAACTATAATCCTAAACCTCAACCTCACCCTAACTCTAACTCTAACCCTAACCGTAACCCTAAACCGCACCCTAACTCTAACCCTAAACCTCACCCTCACACTCACCGAAAATGTAACCCTAACCTTAATCCTAACAATAACCCTAACCCTAACCCTAACACTCACCCTAACCATAACCCTCACCCTAAACTTAACCATCCCCCTAACACTAACCCTCAACATAACACTAAGCCTAAACCTAAAACTATACCTCACACTGACCGTAATCATCAAACTAACCCTAAACCTCACCCTAACCCTAACCCTAAACCTCACCCTCACCCTAGCCCTCATCCTAACCCTAACCCTCATCCTCACCCTAAATCTCACACTAACCCTAACACTAATACTCAATCTAACCCTCACCCTCCCCCTAACCCTAACCCTAACCCTCACCCTAAACCTCACCCTAACCCAAACCTTCACCATTACCATAACACTCACCCTCAGCCTAACCCTCAACTTTACCCTTACTGTCCCCTTCAAACTAACCCTCACCCTAACCCTACTCCTCATCCTAACCCTCACCCTAACTGTAACACTAAACATCACCCTAACCCTAAACCTCACCCTCACCTTCAGCCTCAGCCTAACCCTAAGACTAAGCCTACCCTTAACCCTAAACATCACCCTCATCCTAGCACTCACCCTAACACTAATCCTAACCCTAACCCTCATCCTAACCCTCAACCTAACCATAACCCTAACCATCACTCAAAAGCTAATCCTCATCCCCACTATCACCCTCAGCCTAATCCTAAGCCTAAGCCTAACCCTAACCCTAATCCACACACTCACCCTGACTGTAACCCTAATTCTAAACCTAACCCTAACCCTAACCCTAAACCTCAACCTAACCCTCAACCTAACCCTAACCCTAAGACTAACACTAACCCTAAACCTCACCCTAACCCTTCCCCTAAGCATAACTCTAACCCTAAACTTCACCCTCACCCTAACCCTAACCCTAAACCTAAACCTCAGCCTAACCCTAACCCTAACCCTCACACTCACCGTAACCCTAACCCTCACCCTAACCCTCACCCTGATCTAACCATCACCCTCACCCTAACCCTAACCCTAAACCTAACCCTCAACCTCCCCCTCACCCTCACTGTAAACTTAACCCTAACCATAAAACTAACAATAACCCTAACCCTAAACCTAATCCTAACCCTCACCCTCACCCTAACACTAATCCTAACCCTCACCCTAACCCAAACCCTCACCCTCAACGTAACCCTGACCCTAACCCTAAACCTTACCCTAATGCTAACCCTAACCCTCTCCCTCACTCTAGCCCTCACCCTAACCCTGATTCTAACCCTACAACTCATCCTAAACCTCACCATAACCCTAAAACCCTAACCCTCATCCTAACCCTAACCCTCTCCCTCACACTCATGCGCGGCCTAAAACTAAGCCTAAGCCTAAGACTAACTGTAACCCTCACACTCAACCTAAACCTCACAGTAACGCTAACACTAACCCTCACCCTCACCCTAAGTCTAACCCTAACCCTAACACTCACTCTAACCCTAACTGTAACACTAACCCTAACCCTAACACTAACCCTCACCCTAATGCTAACTCTAACCCTAAACCTCATCCTCACCCTAACCCTAAACCTCATCCTCACCCAAACCCTCCGCCTAACACTAAGCCTATCCCTAACCCCAACCCTAACCCTAACACTAACCCTAAACCTAACCCTCACACTAACCCTCACACTAACCCTCACACTAACCATGACCCTAACCCTCACCCTCACCCTAGCCCATGCCCTAACCCTAAGCCTAATCCTAACACTCACCCTAACCCTGACTCTAACAATAACTCCAACCCTCACCCTAAGCCTAACCCTCACCCTCACCCTCACCATAACTCTTATCCTAACCCTAACCCTAACCCTAACCCTCACACTCACCCTCAACTTATCCCTAATCCTAATCCTAACCCTAACCCTAACCTTAACCACCAACCTAAACCTCACCATAACCTTAACCCTAACACTAACCCTTACTCTAACCCTCACCCTAATCTTAACTCTAACCCTAAACATCACCCTCATTCATTCTAATCCTAAACTTAACCCTAACCCTAAACCTCACCCTAATCCTAAACCTCACACTAACACTTACCCTCACCCTAACACTAACCCTAACCCTTAAACTAACCCTCACACTAACCCTAACCATCACCCTAAACCTAAACCTCATCCTAACCCTAACACTAAACCTCAACCTCACCCTAACCTTAATGATAACCCTAACACTCACCCTCACACTCACTCTCACCCTAACCCTAACCCTCACCATCACACTCACCCTAACACTGACCCTAACCCTCATCCTAAACCTAACCCTCACTCTACCTCTAAGGCTAAACCTCACCTTCACCCTCAAGTTAAACCTAAACCTATCACTAACCCTCAACCTAATACTAACCCTAACCCTAATGCTAACGCTAAACCTCACCCTCAACCTAACCCTCACCCTAACTCTAACCCTACCCCTAATCCTCACTCTATCCCTGACCCTAAACCTAAGCCTCACCCTCACCCTAGCTATCACCCTAACCCTAACCCTAACCCTCACCCTCACCCTAACCCTAATGCTAAACCTACACTCACCCTCACCCTCAACTTGACCCTAACCGTAACTCTAACCCTAATCGTCACCTATCCCTAACACAAACCCTCACCCTCACCCTAGCCCTCACACTAACCCTAACCCTAAACCTCACCCTAAACCTAACCCTAACCTTCACCCTAACACTAACCCTCACCCACACCATAATCCTCACCCCAACCCTAACCCTAACCCTCACACTCACCCTAGCCCTCACACTCTCTCAACCCTAACCCTACCCCTCAACCTCAGCCTCACCATAAACCTAACCCTAAACCTCACCCTAAGCCTAACCGTAACTCTCACCCTAACCCTAGCCCTAAACCTCACCCTAACTCTAAATCTCATCATCACCCTCACCCTCACGCTAACCCTAACCCTAACATTAACCCTGACCCTAAACTTAACCATCCCCCTAACCCTAAACCTCACCCTCACCCTAACCCTAAATTTCACCCTAAACCTCACCCTAACCCTAATGTTAATTCTAACCCTTACCCTCACCCTAACCCTCACACTAACCCTTACCTTCACCCTCACTCTAAACCTAACCCTAAACGTCACCCAAAACCTAACCCTCACCCTCACCCTAACCCTTAGCGTCACCCTACACCTCACCTTAACCCTAACCCTAACGCTCACCCTAAACCTCACCCTAGCCCTAAAACTATTCCTAAACCTAACCCTCATCCTAACCCTCACCCTAACCCTTACTCTCACTCTAAACTTAACCCTCACCCTAACCCTCTTACTAAACCTAAAACTAACCCAAACCCATATCCTAATGCTATCCCTAACACTAAAGCTCACCCTGAACCTAATCTTCACCCACATCCTGACCCACAACCTCAGCCTAACCATAACCCTAACCCTAACCCTATCCATAAACCTCACCATAACCCTCACCCAAACCCTAACTAAACACTAACCCTCACACTAACCCTAACCCTGACCCTAACCCTAACCCTAACCTTCACTCTAAACCTCACCCTAACACTAACCCTAACCCTAACCCTCATCCTACACCTCACCCTAACCCTAAAACTATCCTTAACCAAAACGCTCACCCTAATATGAACCGTACTCCTCAACCTAACACATCCTAAACTTAACCCTATCCCAAAACCTCACCCTAACCCTAACCCTAACACTCACCCTAACCCTAAACTTCACCCTCACCCTCACCCTAATCCTCAGCCTAACCCTAACCCTAATCTTAACGCTAACCCTCACCCTCATCCTAAATCTCACCCTAACCCTAAACCTAACACTCAACCTCACCCTCACCCTCACCCTAACCCTAACCCTCACCCTAACCCTAACCTTAACCTTAATCCTAACTCTCTCCCTAACCCTCATGCTAACCCTAACTCTAACCCTAACCGTAACCCTAAACCTCACCCTTACCCTAACCCTACCCTAACCCTTACTCTCACACTCACACTTACCCTCACCCTGAATCTTACCCTCACCCTAACCCTCATCCTAACCCTCACTCTTTCCCTAACATTAACCCTCAAACTAACCCTAATGCTCACCCTAACCCTCATCCTGAATCTCAACCATACCCTAAACCTAACCCTGACTCTAACCCTAACCGTAACCCTAACCATTCACTTGCACCCTAACACTCACTGTAACCCTTAACCTTTCATTAAACCTAACCCTTACCCACACCCTACCCCTCAGTCTCACCCTCACCCTCACCTTCAGCCTAACCCTAAGCCTAAGCCTAACCCTAAACCTAACCCTCACACTCACCCTCACCCTAACTCTAACCCTAAGCCTCAACGTCACCCGAAACCTCACCCTAACCCTTACCGTAACCCTAACCCTCACCCTAACCCTAACGCTCACCCTAACCCTAACCCTCAACCTAACCCTTACACTCACATTAACACTAAGCGTAACCCTAACACTAACTCTCACACTAACACTCACCCTAAATATCAACCTATCCCTAATCTTAACCCTAACCCTCATCCTCACCCTCACCCTCAGCCTAACCCTAAGCCTAAGCCTAACCCTAACCCTAACCCTCACAGTCACCCTCACCCTAACCATAACCCTAATCGTCTCCCTCACCCTCAACCTCACCCTAACCCTAACCCAAACCCTCAAACCAACCCTCACCCTCAACCTCACCCTAACCCTCACCCCAAACATAACCCTAACCCTAAACCTCACCCTAATCCTCACCTAACACTAACCCTCACCCTAACCCTAACTCTGACCCTAAACCTAACCCTCAACCTAGACCTTATCCTCAACCTAACACTAAGCCTAACCCTAACACTAACCCTCACACCAACCCTAAACCTCAACCTCAACTTTATCCTCACCCTAGCCCTAAAACTAACCCTCAACCTAACCCTCACCCTTACCCTAGCCCTCACACTAACCCTAATCCTAACCTCTACCCTCACCCTAAACCTAACCCTCAACCTAACCCTAACCCTAACCCTCATCCAACCCTCACCCTAACCCTAACCCTAACCCTCACCCTAACCCTCACCCTTCCTAACCCTAACATTCACCCTAAACCTCACCCTAACCCTAATGCTAACCCTAAAACTTACCCTCACCCTAATCCTCAACCGAACCCTTAACCTCACCCTAACCCTAACTCTAACACTAACCCTCAACCTCACCCTAAGCCTCACCCTAAACCTAACCCTCACACCAACACTTACCCTCACGCTAACCCTCACCCTAACGCTAACCCTAACGCTAAACCTCACCTAACCCGCAACCTCACCTTAACCGTAACCCTAATCCTAACAATAAACCTAACCCTAAACCTAATCCTTACCCTAACCCACACACTTCACCCTAACCTTAACACTAACCCTCTCCATAACCCTAATCCTCACCCTAATCCTAACCTTCACACTCACCCTAATACTCACCCTAAAACTTACCCTCACCCTAACCCTCACTCTAACCCTAAACCTAACCCTAAACTTCACCTTTAGCCTTACCCTAAACCAAACAGTAACGGTAACCCTCAAACTAACCCTGAACCTCACCCTAAACCTAACCCTACCCCTCACCCTAACCATCATCCTAACTCTAACCCTAACCCTCACCCTAATCCTAAACCTAACCCTAAACCTCACCCGCACCCTAACACTCACACTCACCCACACCCTCAACCTAAGACTCACCCTAACCATCACCCTATCCCTAACCCTCAATCTAACTCTAAGCCTAACACTCCCCCTAATCATAACCCTCACCTTCACCCTCACCCTTAGCCTAAACCTAACCCCAATCCTAACCCTAACCTAACCCTCACCTTCACCATAACCCTAACCATAATGCTCACACTCAACATAACCAAAACCCTCACACTCACCCTCACCCTCAGCTTAAACCTAAGCCTAACAATAACCCTAACCCTAACCCTCATACTCACCCTCACACGAAACCTAATCCTAACACTAAACTTAACCCTCTAACTCACGCTCACCCTCACCCTCACCCTAACCCTAACCCATACCCTCAACCGAATCCGAACCCTCACCTTCACCCTAAACCTCTACCTAAACATCACGGTAAACCTAACCATCAACCTAACCCTTAGCCTAACCCTTACCCTAACCCTCACCTTCACCCTCACCCTCAGGTTCTCCCTAAACCTAACCCTAACCCTAACCCTCACCCTCAGCCTTAACCTAACCCTACCCCTAACGCTAACCCTCACCCTAACCCTAACCTCCAACCTTAACCTAACTGTCACCCTAACACTAACGCTAACCCTCACCCTAACACTAACCTCCAACCTTAACCTAACCCTCACCCTAACACTAACGCTAACCCTCACCCTAACCCTAACCAACATGCTCACAGTCACCCTCAGCCTAACCCTAACCCTAAACCTAACCCTATCCCTAACCCACACACTCACTCTCACCCTAAACCTAACCCTAAGTCTCACCCTCACCCTCAAACTCAACCTAACCCTAACCCAACCCTCAACTGAACCCTCACCCTCAGCCTCACCCTAACCCTCACCCTCACCCTAAACATCACCCTAAACCTAAACCTCACCCTTACCCTCACCCTAGCCCTAACCCTCATACTAACCCTAAACCTCAACCTAAACCTAACCCTCAACCTAACCCTTACCTCACCCTAACAGTAAGCCTAAACCTAACATGAACCCTCACAGTAACCCTAAACTTTACCCTAAACCTAACCCTCACAATAACCCTAACCCTCACCCTAACCCTAACCCTAACCCTACCACTCACCCTAACCCTCACTCTAACCCTAAACCCAACCCTAACCCTCACCCTCACCATCACCCTAACACTCACCCAAACCTAAATCTCACCCAAACCCCACACCTCATACTCTTCCTTACCCTCACCCTCACTCTAACACTCACCCTCATCCTCATCCTAACCCTCACCCTAACCCTAACCCTATCAGTCACCCTCACCCTCACCATCAGCCTAACACTAAACCTAACAGTCCTCCTAACCCTAAACCTCACCCAAACCCTCAGCTTAACGCTAAACCTAACCCTCACTTTCACCCTAACCCAAACCCTCACCGACACCCTAAAATTCACCCTAACCCTAATCCTAACCCTACCCCTCACCCTAACCCTAACCCTAATCCTAACCCTCACCCTAAAACTTACCCTCAGCCTAACCCTCATCCAAATTCTAAACCTAAACCTAACCCTCACCTTAAACATCATCCTAACCCTAAACCTAATGCTAACCCTCAAACTAACCCTAACCCAAATCCTAACCCTAACCCTACTCCTCATCCTAACCATCATCCTAAACCTAACCCTAACCCTCACCCAGCCCTAAACCTAACCCTAAACCTCACACGCACCCTAACACTCACGCTCACCCTCACCCTAACCATTACCCTATCCCTAGCCCTCACTCTAACCCTAAGCCTAACCCTCACCGAGCCCTAAACTTCACCCTCACTATCACCCTCAGCATAACCCTAACCCTAATCCTAACCCTAAAATTCACGCTAACGCTCACCCTACCCCTAATCCTCAACCTAACCCTAACCCTACCCCTCATCCTAAGCATCATCCTAACCATAAACCTAACCCTCACCCTCACACTAAACCTAACCCTTACCCTCACCCGCACCATAACACTCACCCTAGCCCTCACCCTAACACTCACCCTCACCCTAACCTTCACCCTATCCCTAACACTCACCCTCACCCTAAGCCTAACCCTCGCCCTAACCCAAAACTTCACCCTCACCCTCACCCTCAGCCTAACCCTAAGCCTATTCCTAACCCTAACCCTCACCTTAACCCACACCCTCACCCTAAACCTAACCCTCTCTCACCCTAACCCTAAACCTCACACTCACCCTCACCCTCAGTCTAAACCTAAGCCTAACCTTAACCCTAACCCTAACCCTCACATTCACCCTCACCCTAAACCTAACCCTAACACTCAACCGAACCCTAACCCTTTGCCTAACCCTCACCCTAACCCTCACCCTCACCCTCACTCTCAGGCTCACCCTAACCCCAATCCTAACCTTAACCCTCACACTCAACCTTATCCTCACCCTCACCCTAACCATAAGCCTAACAATAACCCTAACCCTAACCCTGTACTAACCCTCACCCTAACACTAACACTCACGCTAAGACTTTCCTTCACCCTCACCCTCATCTTAACCCTAAGCCTAACCCTAACCCTCACCCTAACACTCACCTTAACACTAAACCTAAACCTAAAACTCAATCTAACAGTAAATCTAACCCTCACCCTTACTTTATCCTCAACCTGACCCTAACCCTCACATTAATCATAAGGCTCACCCTAACTCTAACCCTACCCCTCACCCTAACCCTCACCCTAATTCTAACCTTAACCCCTAACCTAACCGTCTCTCTAACCCTAACCATAACCCTCTCCCTCACCCTAAACCAAACCTAATCCTCACCCTAACCCCTAACCCCTACCTAACCGAGACCCTGACCCTCAACCTGGCCCTCACCTTCACCCTAACACTCACCCTCACTCTACCGCTCACCCTAACCATAACCCTAATCCTAAACCTCACACTCACCCTCAACCTCACCCTCAGGCTAACCCTAACCCTAAAGCTAATCCTAACCATAACCCTCACCATCACCCTAACCCTCACCCTTAACACTTACCCTCATACTCACCCTAACCCTAACCGTAACCCTCACACTAAACCTAACCCTCACCCTAAACCTAACCCTAACCCTCACCATATCCCTCTCCCTAAACCTAACCCAAATCCTCACCCTAACCCTAATCATCACCCTCATCGAGCCATCACCCTAACCCTAACCCACACCCTAAAACTCAACCTCACCCCACCCTCAAACTAACACTAAGGCTAACTCTCACCCTAACCCTAACCCTCACCCTAAACCTAACCCTCACCCTATCCCTCAACATAACCCTAACCCTAAGAATCACCCTCACTCTCACCTTAACCCGAACCCTAATCTTAAACCTCAACCTAAACCGAAGCCTTACCCTAACCCTAATACTCACCTTAAAAGTTACAATCACCCTAACACTAACCCTAACCCTAACACTAAGCCTCCCACTAACCCTAACATTCCCCCTAAGCCTAACACTAACCCTAACCCTAAATCTCACCCTCACCCTAAACCTAACCCTAACCCTAACCCACACCCTCACCCTCACCCTCATCCTCACCCTCACCCTAAACCTAACCCTAACAATAACCCTAACCCTAATCCTAAACCTAACCCTCACCCTAACCCTAACCCTCATGCTAACCCTCAACCTCACCCTCACCGTCACCCTTAATTCATCCTCACCCTATCTGTAACCCTCACATTAACCCTAATGATCACCCTAAACTTAACAGTACACCTCACCCGAACCCTCACCTTAACTCTAACCCTAACCCTAAACCTAACCCTCACCTAAACATAACCCTAACTCTCAACGTTACCCTAACCCTCACCATCACCCGAACCCTCACCCTAAACCTAACACTCACCCACACCCTAACCCTAAAGCTCACCATCACCCTAACCCTCACCTAATCCTCACCCTAACCTTAACCATTATCTAACAAAGACCCTCACCCTCACCCTAACCTTCACCCTAACCCTCACCCTCACCCTAGCCCTCACCCTAAACGTAACCGTAACCCTAATCCTCACCCGCACCCTCACCCTCATGCTCAGTCTTACCCCAACACTATCCCTAATCCTAAACCTAACCCTCAACCTCATCATAACCCTCACCATAACCCTTGTCCTCACCCTCACCCTACCCCTAACCGTAACCCTCACACTAAACCTAACCCTCACCCTAAACCTAATGCTACCTCTCACCCAAAACCTAAACCTAAACCTAAACCTAACCCTCACTCTAACGCTAACCCTAACCCTAACCCCAACCCTAACCCTAACCCCAACCCTAACACTCACCCTCACCATCACACTAACACTCACCCTAACCCTCACCCTTACCCTCACCCTAACTGTAACCCTAACCCTAACCCTCACCCTCAGCGTAACCCTCACCCTGAACCTTAACCTCACCCTCACCCTAACCCTAAACCTCACCCTAACCCTAACCCTAACCCTAAACTTCACCCTAGCCCTCACCCTTACCCTAATTCTAACCCTCACCCTCAACCTAACCCTAACCCTCATCCTCACCCTAAACCTCATATTAACCCTAACCCTAATCCGCAATCTAACCATCACACTAACCCTAACAGGAACACTTAACCTAACCCTCATCCTAACCCAAAACCTCACTCTTATCTTCAACCGCAACCTCACCTTTACCTTTACCCTTACCATCACCCTCACCCTCACCCTCACCCTAGCCCTAACCCTCACCTTCACCCTCTTCTGCAGCATAACACTAACCCTATCAGTATTCCTAAACCTAAACCTCACCCTCACCATAACCATCACCCTAATTCTTACCCTCCCACTAATCCTAACCCTAACTCTCACACTAAACCTAACCCTCACCCTAACCGTAACCCTACCCCTTATTCTAACCCTCACCTTAAACTTAACACTAACCCTCACCCCAACCCTTACCCTAAGCCTCACCGTCACCCTAAACCTGACCCTAACACTAACAACAAACCTAACCCTCACCATCACCCTAACCCTCACTCTAATCCTAGCCCTAAACCTCAGCCTAACCCTCACCCTAACCCTAAGCATAACCATAAACCTAACCCTCACACTAACACTCACCCTAAACCTAACCCTAACCCTAACCCTAAAACTCACTGTAATCCTCACCCTAACCCTCAATTTCACCCACACCCTCACCCTAACCATAATGCTAACTCTGACACTCACCCTAACCCTCATGCTATCACTTACCCACACCACCAACCTAACCTTAACCTTAAACCTCACCCTCACCCTAAACCTCACCCTAACCCTAAACCTAATCCTAACCCTCACCCTCACTCTAACCCTAACCCTAGCCCTAACCCTCACCTAAACCTAACCCTAACCTTCAACGTCACCCTAACCATCACCATCAACCGAACCCGAACCCTAACCCTAACCCTCACCCACACCCTAAACCTCAAGCTCACCCTCACCCTAAACCTCACCTAATCCTCACCCTAACACTAAACATTAACTAACCAAGACCCTCATCCTAACTCTCAACTTCACCATAACCCTCACCCTCACCCTAGCCCTCACCCTAAACATAACCATAACCCTAACACTAAACCTTACGCTCACCCTCACCCTCACCCTCAGCCTAAACCTAACCCTATCCCTAATCCTAACCCTAACCCTCACCCTCACCCTAACCCTCACCATAACCCTTAACCTCACCCTCACCCTCACCCTAACCGTAACCCTCACACTAAACCTAAACCTAAACCTAAACCTAATCCTACCCCTCACCCTAACCCTCACCCTAAACTTAACCCTAACCCTAACCTTCACCCTCAAGCTAGCCCTCACCCTAACCCTAATTCAAACCCTAACCCTCATCCTTACCCTAAACCTCACACTAACCCTAACCTTAATCCTCAATCTAACCCTAACCCTAACCCTTCCCCTAACCCTCAACCACAGCCTAACCCTCACCGTTACTCTTACCGTCATGCTTACTCTAACACTCACCCTAACCTAAACCCTCATCCTAAACCTATGCCTAAGCCTAAACCTACCCCTATCCCTCAGGTTCACCTTAGCTCTAACCCTAATCCTAATCCTAACCCTAACCCTAATCCTAACCCTAACCATAAGGCTAACCATCACCCTAAGCCTAATCCTCTCCCCTACCGTCACCCTCAGCCTAACCCTAAGTCTAAGCCTAATCCTAACCCTAACCCTCACACTCACCCTCACCCTAAACCTAATCCTAACACTAAACCTAACACTAAACCTCAACCTAAACCTCACCCTAAACCTAACGCTAACCCTAACACTAAACCTAACCATAACCCTCACCCTAACCCTCCCCCTCAACCTAACTCTAACTCTAAACCTTACCCTCACCCTATCCCTAATCCTAACCTTAAACCTAACCTCACCCTAACCCTAACTCTAACTCTCATCCTCACGCTCACCCAAACCATAACTATAACCCTAACCCTAACATTAACACTAATCCTAATCCTAAAACTAACCCGAACCCTAACCCTAACCTTCACCCTCAGCTTCCCCCTCACTGCAAATTTAAACCTAACCATAACACTTACAATGACCCTAACCCTAATCTTAACCATCACCCTCACCCTAACCCTAAGCCTAACCCTAACCCTGACCCTAACCATAACCCTGACCCTCACTGTAACCCTAACCTTCATCTTAACCCTCACCCTAACCCTAAACCTAACCCTCACCCTAACCCTTAACCTCACACTAATCCTAACACTAAGCCTAACCTAAACCTCACCCTAAACCTTACACTCATCCTAACCGTAACCCAAACCCTAAAGCTCAACCTAACCCTCACCCTAACCCTAACCCTACCCCTCACCCTAAACCTCATGCTAGCTCTAAACCTCACACTTACCAGAACCCTAACCCTAACCCTAACTTTCGCCTTCAAGCTAAGTCTAACCCTAACCCTAAGCCTAACACTTACCCTAACCGTAAGCCTAAACCTTTCCATAACCCTAAAACTTAACTTCACGCTCTCCCTCAGCCTAACCCAAAGCCTAACCCTAACACTAACCCTCACACTCACCCTCACCCTAACCCTAATGCTAAACCTATCCCTAAACCTAACCCTAACCCTAGCCCTAACGCTAACCCTAACCCTAACGCTAACACTAACACTAACCCTAACCCTCACCCTAACAGTCACCCTAACCCTAACACTAACCCTAAACCTCACCGCCACCCTAACCCTAACTCTAACGCTAACCCTAACCCTAAATCATACCCTAACCCTAACCCTGACCTTCACCCTCAACCTCACCCTCACAATAAACTTAACCCTAACCCAAACCCTAACAATAACACTAACCCTAACACTAAACCTCACACTAACCATATCCCTCACCCTAACTCTAACCCTCACCCTAGAAGTTACCCGCACCCTAACACTAAACCTCCCACTAACCCTAACCCTCACCATAACCCTAAACCTCATCCTAACCCTAGCCCTAACCCTAACGCTCACCATAACCCTAATTGAAACCCTAACCCTCACCCTAACCCTAACCCTGATCCTCAACCTACACCTCAAACTAACCCTAAAACTAATCCTCAATCTAACCCTCACCCTCACACTAAACCTAACCCTAACCCTTACCCTAACCCTCACCCTAATCCTAACCCTCAACTTAACCCTAACCCTCATCCTCACCGACAACCTCAGCCTAACCCTAAGCCTAAACCTAAACCTAAACCTAACCCTACACCTCACACTCACCTTCTCCCTAACCCTAATCCTAATTCTAAACCTAACCCTAAAACACACCCTCACCCTAACCCACAGCCTAAACCTAAAACTAACACTAACATTAAGCCCAACCCTCACCCTAAACATATCTCTAACCCTAACCCTCAAACTCACCCTGACCCTATCCCTAACCCTAACCGTAAACCTCACCCTAACCCTAACTCTAAATCTCAACCTCACCCTAGCCCTCACCCTAAACCTAGTCCTAAAACTAACGCTAACCCTCACCGTAACCCTACCCTAATCCTCAGTCTAACAATAACCCTCACCCTCAACCTAACCCTCAGCCTAACCCTAACCCTAAAACTAAACCTAACTCTAACCCAAACACTCACCCTCACCCTAACACTAATCCTAACAATAAACCTAACCCTAACCTGCACCCTAACCCTCACCCTAACCATAAACCTAAAATTAACCCTCATCCTAACCCTCACACTAATCCTAACTCTAACCCTAAACCTCACACTCACCCTAACCATAATTCAAACCCTAACCCTAACCCTAAACCTCACCCTAACACTAACCATCACACTCACCCTCACTGTAACACTAACGTTAAACCTAAAAATAACCCTAAACCTAACCCTAACCCTCACCCTAACCATAACCCTCACCCTAAACCTAACACTCACCCTAACACTTGCCCTCACCCTTACCCTAACCCTAACTCTAACACTAACTCTGACAGTAACCCTAAATCTCACCCTAATCCTAAACCTCACCCTAAACCTAACCTCACCCTCACCCTAGCCCTCAACCGAACCCTAATTCTAATCCTAACCCTCACCCTAATCTTAACCCTCATCCTCACCCAAACCTCCCACTAACCCTAACCCTAATCCTCAATCTAACCCTCACCCTCACCCTAACCCTCACCCCAACCCTTATCCTAACCCTCACCCTAATCCTAACCATCACCCTTAGGGGAACACACCCTCAGACTAACCCTCAACTTTACATCACCCTCACCCTATCCCTCACCCTAAACCTAACCCTCATCCTAACACTCACCCTAACCCTAACCCTATCCATCAACCTAACACTAACCCTCACCCTCACCCTCACCCTCAGCCTAACCCTGAGCCTAAGCCTAATCCTAAGCCTAACCCTAACCCTCACCCTAGCTCTCACCCTAAACCTAATCCTAACAATAACCCTCATCCTAATCCTCACCCAAACCCTAATGCTAACCATCACCCAAAACCTATTCCTCACCCCAGCCTAACCCTCAGCCTAATCCTAAGCTTAAGACTAAGCCTAACCCTAACCCTCACCATCACCCTAGCCCACACCCTAACCCTAATCCAAACCATAACCCTCATCTCTACCTTCACCCTAAACCTTAAACCTAAACCTCACACTAACCCTAACCCTAACCCTCAAACTAACCCTAACACACACCCATACAGTAACCCTAACCCTAACACTCACCCTAACCCTAAACCTAACCCTAACCCTAAACCTTACACTAAACCTAACCCTAACCTTAACCCTCACCCTAGCCCTAAACCTAACCCGAATCCTAACCCTATACCTCATCTGAACCCTCACCCTAACCCTAATCCTAACACTCACCCTAACCCTAACCCTCCCCTAACCCTCAGCCTAAACCTAAGCCTAAGCCTAACCCTAAACTTAACCCTCACCCTCACCCTCACCCTCACCCTCACCATAATCCTAAATGTAATCCTGTTCCTAAACCTAACCCTCACCCTAACCCTAACCTTAACACTAATCCTAACACTAACCCTCACACTAGCCCTCACCCTAACCCTAAGTCTAACCCTAAACCTCACCCTCACCCTAACACTAAACCTCACCATCAACCTCACCTGAAACATAAGCCTAACCCTAACCCTAACACTAACCCTCACACTCACCCTCACCCTAACCCTAAACCTAATCCCAGTCCTAACCCTAAAACTCACCCTAACCCTAACCCTCACCCTAACCCTAAACCTAACACTAACGCTAACTCTAACCCTCACCCTAAACCTACCCCTCATCCTAACCATCATCTTAACCCTAACCGTAACCCTCACCCAGCCCGAAACCTAACTCTAAACCTCACCCGCACCCTAACACTCACGCTCATCCTCACCTAACCATCACCCTATCCCTAGCCCTCACCCTAACCCTAAGCCTAACCCTCACCCTAACCCTAAACTTCACCCTCACTATCACCCTCAGCCTAACCCTAACCCTAATCCTAACCCTAAACTTCACCCTAACCCACACCCTCCCCCTACCCTTCACCCTAACCCTAACCCTACCCCTCATCCTAACCATCATCCTAACCTTAAACCTAAACCTCAACCTCACCCTAAACCTAACCCTTAACCTCACCGGCACCATAACACTCACCCTAACCCTCACCCTAACACTCACCCTCACCCTAACCATCACCCTACCCCTAACCCTCACCCTCTCCCTAAGCCTAACCCTCACCCTAACCCTAAACCTCACCCTCAACCTCACCCTCACCGTCAGCCTAACCCTAACCCTAACCTTAACCCTCACCCTCACCCTAAACCTAAGCCTTACTTTAACCCAAACCCTAACCCTCACACTCACCCTCACCCTAAAAATATCCCAAACCCTAACCCTCACCATAACCCTAAACCTAACCCTAACCCTCATCTTAACCCTCAACCTAACCCCAACCCTAATGGTAACCCTCAAACTAAACTTGAACCTCACCCTAACCCTAACCCTACCCCTCATCCTACCCATCATCCTAACCCTAACCCTAACCATCACCCTAACCCTAAACCTAACCCTAAACCTCATCCGCACCCTAACACTCACCATCACCTTCACCCTCACCCTAAGCCTCACCCTCACCCTAACCATCACCCTATCCCTAAACCTCACCCTAACCCTAAGCCTAACACTCACCCTAAACATAACCCTCACCCTCAACCTCACCCTCAGCCTAAACCTAAAATTAATCCTAACCCTAACCCTCACCCCAACCCTAACCCTAATGCTCACACTCAACTTAACCCTAACCCTCACACTCACCCTCACCCTCAGCTTAAACCTAAGCCTAACAATAACCCTAACCCTCACACTCACCCTCTCCCCAAAACTAATCCTAACCCTAAACCTAGCCTTCTCATTCAACCTTACCATCACCCTAATCCTAACCCGAAACCTAACCTCAAACGAACCCTCACCCGCACCCTCACACTAACTCTCTCCCTCAACATAAACATCACCCTAAACCTAACCCTCATCCTAACAGTTAGCCTAACCCTCACCTAACCCTAACCCTCACCCTCACCCTCACCCTCAGGCTCACCCTAAACCTCATCCTAACCATAACCCTCACCTTCATCCTCACCCTAAACTGAACTGTAACCCTCACTCTAACCCTAACAATAACACTAACCCTAACCCTAATCTTAACCCTCACTCTCACCCTAACACTAAAACTAACGGAAACCCTCACCCTAACCCTAACCCTAACCCTAAACCTCACCAGCACCCTCACCCTCAACCTCAGCCTAAATCTAACCCTATCTCTAATCATAAACTTAACCCTCACCATCACCCTAACACTCACCATAATCCTTACCCTCACCCACACCCTAACCTTAACCGTAAACCTCACACTAAACCTAAACCTCACCTTAACCCTCACCCTAAACATAACCCTAACCCTCATCATAAACCTACAGTTCACCCTCAACCTAGCCCTCACCCTAACCCAAAGCCTAACCCTAAACCTCACCCTCACACCAGACTCAAATTAAACTTAACCCTAACCCTCACCCTAACCCTAATCCTCAGGCTAGCCCTCACCCTAAGCCTAAACCTAACCCATCATCCTCACCCTCATCCTCACTCTCAGCGTAACACTAATCCTATCCATATTCCTAAACCTAAACCTAAACCTCACCCTTACCCTAATTCTTACCCTCACACTAATCCTAAACCTAACCCTAACCCTAACTCTCACACTAAACCTAACCATCTCCATAACTGTAACCAAAACACTTACCCTAAACCTGACCCTAAACCTAACCCTAACCCTCACCCTAAACCTCAAAGTCACCCTAAACCTGACCCTAACCCTAATCCTAACCCTAACCTTCACCCTAAACTTAACCCTCACCCTCACCCTAACCCTCGCCCTAAACCTCACCCTAATCCTAACCATAATCCTCAGCCTAACCCACACCCTAATCCTAACCCCAACCCTAACCCTAAGCCTAAACCTCACCCTAACCCTAATCCTAACCTCCACCCTAACCCTAATGTTCACCCTAACCCTAACCCTCATGCTCACACTCACCCTCTCCTTCAACCTAAGCCTAACCCTAACCCTCACCCTCACCCTCACCTTAACACTAATCCTAACCCTAAACCTCACTCTAACAGTAACCCTAAACCTCAGCCTCACCCTAACCCTCACCCTTACTTTATCCTCACCCTAACCCTAACCCTCACATTAACACTAATACTCACCCTAACCGTAACCCTACCCCTACCGCTAACCCTCAACCTTACTTTAACCCTAACCCTAAACCTCACCTAACCCTAACCCGAACCTGCACCCTCACACTAACCCTCACCCTCAACCTCACCCTAACCCTAACATTACCTAACCAATACCCTCACCCTCACACTCACCTTCACCCTTACCCTCACCCACAGCCCAGCCCTCACCCTAACCGTAACCCTAACCCTAAACCTCACCCGCACCCTCATCCTCACCCTCTGCCTAACCCTAACCCTATCCCTAATCCTAACCCTAACCCTCACACTCACCCTCACCCTCTCCATAACTCTTACCCTTACCCTCACCCTAACCCTAACCGTAACCCTCACCCTAAACCTAACCCTCACCCTAAACATAACCCTACCCCTCTCCCTTACCCTCACACTAAACCTAACTCAAACCCTCATCCTAACCCTAACCCTCATATTCACCCTAGCCCTCACCCTAACCCTTTCCCTCACCCTAAATCTCAACCTCATACCACCCTGAAACTAAGCCTAACCCTAACCCTCACCCTAACCTTAACCTCACCCTAACCCTAACCCTCACCCTAACCCTCACCCTAACCCTAACCCTAAAACTCACACTCACCCTCACCCTCACCATCACCCTCAGCGTAACACTAATCATAACCCTAATCCTAACCCTAAACCTCACCCTCACTCTAACCGTCACCCTAATTCTTACCTTCACACTAATCCTAACCCTAACCCTAACCCTAACACTCACATTAAAACTAACCCTCACCCTAACCATAACCCTACCCCTTACCCTAACCCTCACCCTACACCTAATCCAATCCCTAACCCTAACCCTCACCCTAATCCTCACCCTAACCCTAACCCTAACCCTAACCCTCACCCTTACCCTAAACCTCACCCCAAGCCTTAACCTCATCCTCACCCTAAACCTCACACTATACCCAACCCTCACTCTAACTCTAACCCTAACCATCACCCTCACCCTTACCATCACGCTAACACTAACACTAACCCTCACCCTAATCCTAAAACTCACCTAAACCCTAACCCTAACCCTCACCCTAACCTTCACTCTAACCCTAATGCTAACTCTAACACTCATACTAACAGTCATGCTATCACTTACCCACACGATAAACCTAAACCTAACTCTAACCCTCACCCTCAAAGTAACCCTCAACCTAACCCTAACCCTAACACTAATCTGAAACTCTCACCCTAACTCTTACCCTAACTCTAACACTAATCTTAACGCTAACCCCCAACCTAGCGCTAACCCTTACCCTAACCCTAACCCTAACCCTCACCTAACCCTCAGCCTAACCGCAACCCTAATCCTGACCCTCACCCTAACCCTAACCCTCACCCTAACCCTAACCCTTGCCCTCGCCCTAATACTAAGCTTATCCCTAACACCAACCCTACCACTAACCCTAAACCTCAGCCTAAGCCTAACCCTCACCCTAAACCTAACCCTAACCCTAACCCTCACACTCACCTTAGCCCTTTGCTAACCCTAACCCTCACTCCAACACTAACCCTCACCCTTACCATAACCCTCACCTCACCAAAAACCTCACCCTTACCTTTACCTTACCCTCACCCTAAACCTTACCCTAACCCTAACCATCACAATAACCCTAAACCTCACCCTAACCTTAACCCTAACATTCACCCTAAACCTCATCCTAACCCTAACCCTAAACCTAACCCTAACCCTAAAACTCACCCTAACCCTAACCCTCACCCTCAACATAACCATAAACCTAAACATAAACCTAAAAATAACACTTACCCTAATGTTTACCCTAACCTTCACCCTCATCCTAACCCTAACCCTAACCCTAACCCTCCCCTTACCCTAACATTCAACCTAAACCTTATCCTCACCATAACAGTAAGCCTAACCCTAACACTAACTCTCACAATAACCCTCATCCTAAACATCACCCTATCATTAAACCTAACCCTAACCCTCACCCTAACCCTCAGCCTAATACTAAGCCTAAGCCTAACCCTAACCCTCACCCTAAACCTAACCCTAACACTAACCCTCACCCTAACCCTAAACCTAACCCTCACACTAACCCTAACCCTCACCATAACCCTAACCTTAACCCTCAGCCTAACCCTCATCCTAACCCTTAACTTAACCCAAACCCTCACCCTATCCCTAACCTTAACCCTAAACCTAAACCTCATCTTAACCCTAACACTCAACTAACCCTCAGCCTAACCGTAACCCTAATCCTGACCCTCACCCTAAACCTAATTCTCACCCTAACCCTTGCCCTCACCCTAACACTAAGCCTAACCCTAACACCAACCCTCCCACTAACAGTAACCCTCAGCCTAAGCCCAAACCTCACCCGAAACCTAACCCTAACCCTAACCCTCACACTCATCTTAGCCCTCACACTAACCCTATTGCTAACCCTAACCCTCACTCTAACACTAACCCTCACCCTTACCGTAACCCTCACCTCAACAAAAACCTCACCCTTACCTTTACCTTACCCTCACCCTAAACCTCACCCTAACCCTAACCCTAACCTTCACAATAACCCTAACCCTCACCCTAACCTTAACCCTAACACTCACCCTAAACCTCATCCTAACCCTAACCCTAAACCTAAACCTAAACCTAAACCTCACCCTAACCCTAACTCTCACCCTCAACGTAACCATAAACCTAAAAATAACACTAACCCTAACCTTTACCATAACCCTCACCCTCACCCTCACCCTAACCCTAAACCTAACCCTCCCCTTACCCTAACATTCAACCTAACCCTTACCCTCACCATAACGGTAAGCCTAACCCTAACACTAACTCTCACACTAACTCTCATCCTAAACATCACCCTATCATTAACCCTAACCCTAACCCTCACCGTAACCCTAACCCTGAGCCTAATCCTAAGCCTAAGCCTAAACCTAACCCTAACCCTCACAGTCACCCTCATACTAACCCTAACCCTAAGCCTCAAACTCACCCTCAACCTCACCCTAACCCTAACCCAAACCCTCAAACCAACCCTTACGCTGACACTCACACTAACCCTCACTCTCACCCTAAACATCAGCCTAACCCTAACCCTCACTTTAATCCTCAACACAACCCTAACCCTCACACTAACTGTAACCCTCAACCTAACCCTAACACTCAACCTAACCCTTACCCTCACCTTAACACTAGGCCTAACCCTAACACTAAGGCTCACACTAACTCTTAACCTCACCATAACCCTAACCCTCACATTAACCCTAACCCTAACCCTCTCCCTAACACTACCCCTCACACTAACCCTAATCCTAACCCTAACCCTCACCCTAAACGTAACCCACAACCTAACCCTAACCCTCACCCTCATCTAACCCTCACCCTAACCCTAACCCTACCACTCACCCTAACCCTCAACCTCATCCTCATCCTAACCCTAACCCTCAACCTAACCCTCACCCTCACCATAGCTTTCACTTTTACTGTAACCCTCAAACTCACCCTAACACTGAGCCTTACCCATATTCTTACCCTCATCCTAACCCTCACCCTAACCCTAACCCTCATCCTAACTTAACCCTAACCCTCACCCTAGCCCTCACCCTAACCCTATGCTAAACCTAACCCTCACCCTAACCCTAACCCTTAACCTCATCCTAACCTTAACCCTAAAACTAACCCTCACCCTCACACTAAACCTCACCCTAACCCTAACCCTCACCCCAACACTTACCCTCACCCTAACCCTCACCCTAACCCTAACGCTAACGCTAAACCTCACATCACCCGCAACCTCACCATAACCGTAATCGTAACCCTAACCTTAATAATAACACTAACCCTCACCCTAACCCTAACCTCACACTCACCCTAACCCTCACCCTAAAACTTATCCTCACCCTAACCCTCACCCTAACTCTAAACCTAACCCTAACCCAATCCCTAACCCAATCCCTAACCATAACCCTTAAACTAACCCTGAACTTCACCCTAACTCTAACCCTGCCCCTCATCCTAACCATCATCCTAACCCTAACTAAACCCTCACCCTGACCCTGAACCTAACCCTAAACCTCACCTGCAACCTAACAGTCACGCTCACGCTCACCCTCACCCTAACCCTAAGCATAACATTCATCCTAACCCTAACCCTCACCCTCATCTAACCCTCAGCCTATCCCTAACCCTAACCCTAACGCTCACACTCACCCTAACACTAACCCTCACACTCAACCGCCCCCTCAGCTTAAACCTAAGCCTAACAATATCCCTAACACTAACCCTCACAATCACCCTCAACCTAAGCTTAACCCTAACCCAAAAGCTAACCCTCACCCTCACCCTCACCCTAACCCTAACGCAAACTCCCAAACGAACCCTCACCCTCAAACTCAAACTAACCCTCACACTCAACCTAAACTTCAACCTAAACCTAACCCTCACCCTAACCCTTAGCCTAACCCTCAACCTAACCCTAATCTTCACCCTCACCCTCACCCTCAGGCTCAACATAACCCTAATCCTAATCCTAACAATAAACTTCACCCTCACCCTCAACCTAAACCTATCCTTAACCCTAACCGTAACCTCCAACCTAACCGTAACCCTCACAATAACCCTAAAGCTAACCCTCACCCTAACCCTAACCCTCACCCTCACCCTCACCCTCAGCCTAACCCTAACACTATCCCTCACCCTCACACTCACCATTACCATAAAAATAACCCTAAGCCTCACCCTCACTCTCAACCTCAGCCTAACCCTATCCCAAACACTCAACTGAAACTTCACCCTCACCCTCACCCTAACCCTTATCCTCACCCTAAACATCATCCTAACCCTAACACTCACCCTAACCCTCACCCTAACCCTAGGCCTCACATTAACTCTAACCCTCACCCTAACCCTAACTCTCAACCTAACCCTTACCTCACCCTAACACTAAGCCTAACCCTAACTTGAACCCTCACAGTAACCCTAAACCTCATCCTAACCCTCACAGTAACCCTAACCCTCACCCTAAACATAATCCTACCCCTCACTCTAACCCTAACTCCAACCCTAAACCTCACCCTCACCGTCACCCTAACACTCACCCTAACCCTAACCGTCACTGAAACCCTAACCCTCACACTCTCCAGAACCCTTATCTTCACTCTAACACTCACCCTCACCCTAAACATAACCCTAACCCTAACCCTCACCATAACCCTAACCCTAACCCTCACACTAAGTGTAACCGTAAAGCTCACCCTCACCCCAACCCTCACCCTTACCTTATCCTCACCCTAACCATAACCCTCACACTAACTCTAACCTTAACTCTAACCCTACTCCTCAACCTACCCCTCACCCTACCTATAACCCTAAATCTAACCTTAACCCTCACCCGAAACCTAAAACTTAACCTCACCCTCACCTTAACCCTCAACGTTACCTTAACCCTCACCCTAAACTTAACCCTCATCCATAACCTAACCCTCACTCTCATCCTCACCCTAACCCTCAGTCTCATTCTACACATCACCCTAACCATAATGCTGACCCTAACCCTAATCCTATCACTCACCCTAACCCTACCACTCAACCTAACCCTCAACATAACCCTAACCTCCAACCTAACACTATCCCTCGCGCTAACCCTAACACTAACCCTCACCATAACCATAACCGTCACCCTAACCCTTAAACTCACTCTAACCCTAACACTCACACTATGCCTAATCCTCACCCTAACCCTAATCTTAAGCCTCAACCTAACCCTAACCCCAACCCTAACACTCACCCTCACCATTACCCTAACACTCACCCTAACCCTCACCCTTACCCTCACCCTAACCCTAACCCTAACACTCACCCGCAGCCTAAACCTCACCCTGAACCTTAACCTCACCCTCACCCTAACCCTAAACCTCACCCTAACCCTAACCCTAACCCTAAACCTCATCCTCACCCTAAACCTCACATTAATCCTAACCCTAAACCTCAATCTAACCCTAACCCTAACCCTAACCGGAACCCTTAACCTAACCCTCACCCTAACCCTAAACCTCACCCTTATCTTCAAGCTCACCCTCAGCCTAACCCTCACCTTTACCCTTACCATCACCCTCACCCTTACCCTCACACTAACCCTAACACTCACCCTACCCCTCACCCTAACCCTAACCCTAACCCTCACATTCACCCTCACCCGCAGCGTAACACTAACCCTATCACTATTCCTAAACCTAAACCTCACCCTCACCATAACCATCACCCTAATTCTTACCCTCACACTAATACTAGCGCTAACCCTAACCCTAACTCTCACACTAAACCTAACCCTCACCCTAACGGTAACCCTAAACCTTATTCTAACCCTCACCTTAACCCTAACACTATCCCTCACCCCAACCCTCACCCTAAACCTCACTGTCACCCTAAACCTTACTCTAACACTAATAAAAACCCTAACCCTCACCCTCACCATAACCCTCACCCTAATCCTAAGCCTAACCCTCAGCCTAAACCTCACCCTAACCCTAAGCATAACCATAAACCTAACCCTCACCCTAACAGTCACCCTAAACCTAACCCTCACCCTAACCTTAAAACTCACTGTAATCCTCACCCTAACACTCACTCTCACCCGCACCCTCACCCTAACCCTCACCCTAACCCTAATGCTAACTCTAACACTCACCCTAACCCTCATGCTATCACTTACCCACACCACAAACATAACCTTAACCTTAAACCTCACCCTCACCCTAAACCTCACCCTAACCCTAAAACTAATACTAACCCTCACCCTCACTCTAACCCTAACCCTAACCCTAACCCTCACCTAACCCTAACCCTAACCTTCAACATCACCCTAACCCTCACCATCACCCTAACCATAACCCACACCCACACCCAAACCATCAAGCTCACCCTCACCCTAAACTTCACCTAATCCTCACCCTAACCCTAAACATTACATAACGAATACCCTCAGCCTATCACTAAACTTCACCCTAACCCTCACCCTCACCCTAGCGCTCACCCTAACCATAACCCTAACCCTAACCCTAAACCTTACACTCACCCTCACCCTCACCCTCAGCCTAACCCTAACCCTATCCCTAATCCTAACCCTAACCCTCACCCTCACCCTAACCCTCACCATAACCCTTAACCTCACACTAACCCTCACCCTAACGGTAACTCTCACACTAAACCTAACACACACCCTAAACGTAACCCTACCCCTCACCCTAACCCTCACCCTAAACTTAACCCTAACCCTAACCTTCACCCTCATGCTAGTCCTCACCCTAACCCTAATTCTAACCCTAACACTAATCCTCACCCTAAACCTCACACTAATCCTAACCAAAAATCTCAATCTAACCCTCACACTAACCCTGAACCTAAACCTCAACCTCAGCCTAACCCTCACCGTTACTCTTACCATCATGCTCATCCTAACCCTCACCCTAACACGAACCTTCATAATAACCCGAACCCTAACCCTAACCCTATCCATCACCATAACTCTAACCCCAACCTAACCATTACGCTCATCCTAAACCAATGCCTAAGCCTAACCCTAACCCTATCTCTCACCCTCACTTTAATCCTCACCCTAACCCTAATCCTAAACCTAACCCTAACCCTAACCCTCACCCTAAATCTAATCGTCTCCCCCACAGTCACCCTCAGCCTAACCCTAAGTCTAAGCCTAATCCTAACCCTAACCCTCACACTCACCCTCACCCTAAACCTAATCCTAACCCTAATCCTAACCCTAAACCTCAACCTAACCCTCGCCCTAAACCTAGCACTAACCCTAACACTAACCCTAACTATAACCCTCACCCTAACCCTCCCCCTCAACCTAACTCTAACTCTAAACCTCACCCTCACCCTATCCCTAATCCTAACGTTAAACCTAAACCTCACCCTAACCCTAACCCTAACTCTCGCCCTCACCCTCACGCAAACCGTAACTATAACCCTAACCCTAATCCTCATTCTAACAATAACCCTCACTCTCAACCTAACCCTCAGTCTAACCCTAAGCGTAACCCTAAATCTAACCCTAACCCACACACTCACCCTCACCCTAACACTAATCCTAACCATAAACCTAACCCTAACCTTCACCCTAAACCTCACCCTAAACATAAACCTAAAATTAACCCCAACCCTAACCCTCATCCTAACACTCACCCTAACCCTAACTCTAACGCTAAACCTCACACTCACCCTAAACCTATTTCAAACCCTAACCCTAAACCTAAACCTCACCCTAACCCCAACCCTCACCCTCACCCTCATTATAATCCTAACTCTAAACCTAAAAATAACCCTAAACCTAACCCTAACCCTCACCCTAACCATAATCCTCACCCTAAACCTAACACTCACCCTAACACGTACGCTCACCCTTACCCTAACCCTAACTCTAACACTACCCCTGACAGTAACCCTAAATCTCACCCTAACCCTCACCCTAACATTTACCCTCACCGTAACAATAACCCTAACTCTAACACTAACCCTCAGAGTAACCCTAACTCTCACCCTAACCCTAAACCTCATCCTAACCCTAACCCTCACCCTCACCCTAGCCCTCAACCTAACCCTAATTCTAACCCTAACCATCACCCTAATCTTAACCCTTATCCTCACCCTAAATCTCACACTAACCATAACCCTTACAATAACAATAACCCTAAACCCAACCCTAAACCTCACCCTAACCATAACCCTCACCCTAACCCTAAACCTCAAGATAACAATTACCCTCACCCTAACACTAACCCTCACACTAATGCTAAACCTCAACATGACCCTAAACCTCACCCTAAATTTAACCCTAACCCTCAACCTAACCCTAACTCTAACCCTAACCCTCACTCTAAACGTAACCCTCATCCTCACTCTAAACATCACCCTAACCCTATCCCTCAAACTTACCATAACCCTCACCCTCAGACTAACCCTCAACTTTAACCTCACCGACACCCTCACCGACACCCTCACCCTAACCCTAAACTTAACCCAAAACCTAACTCTCAACCTAACCCTAAACCTTAAACTCTCCCTAACCCTAACCCTAACCCTCACCCTAACCCTAAACCTCACTCTCAACCTAATCCTCAGCCTAACCCTAAGCCTAACGCTAAACCTAACCCTAACCCACACACTCACCCTCACCCTAACCCTAATCCTAACCATAACCCTAATCATAAACCTCAACTTAACCCTAAACCTAAAACTAACCCTAACCCTAACCCTCATCCTATCCTTCAACCGAACCCTAACTCTAACCCTAAACCTCACCCTCAACCTAACCCTAACTCTAACCCAAACCCTAACCCTAAACCTCACACTAACCCTAACCCTCATCCTCACCCTCACCATAACCCTAACCCTCACCCTAACCATAACCCTCACCCTAACCAAAACCCTCAACCTAACCCTAACCCTCACCCTAACATTTACCCTCACCCTAACAATAACCCTAACTCTAACACTAACCCTCACAGTAACCCTAAATCTCACCCTAACCCTAAACCTCACCCTAAACCTAACCCTAAACCTCAGCCTCACCCTAGCCCTCACCCTAATCCTAATTCTAACCCTAACCTTCCACCTAAACCTAACCCTAATCCTCACCCTAAAACTCAAACTAACCCTAACCCTAATCCTCAATCTAACCCTCACACTCATCCTAACCCTCACCCTAACCCTTACCCTAACCCTCACCCTAACCTAACCCTCACCCTTAGGGGAAACACACTGTCAGCCTAAGCCTCACCTTTACTCTTACCATCACGCTCACCCGAATCCTCATCCTAACCCTAACCTTCATCCTAACACTCACCCTAACGCTAACCCTGTCTATCACCCTAACCCAAACCCTCACCCTCACCCTCACACTCAACCTAACCCTAAGCCTAAGCCTAACCCTAAGCCAAACCCTCACCCTCACCCTAGCCCTCACCCTAAACCTAATCCTAACCCGATCCCTCATCCTAACCCTCACCCTAACCCTAAACCAAACCATCACCCAAAAATTATTCCCTACCCCCAACCTCATTCTCAGCCTAAACCTAAGCCTAATCCTAAACCTAACCCTAACCCTCACCCTCAGCCTCACCCTCACCGCAAACTAAACCCAAACCAAAACACTAACAATAACCCGAATTTTAAACCTAGGCCTAACCCTATTCCTCACCCCCACCCTCACCCTCAGCATAACCCTAAGCCTAACCTAGGCCTAACCCTAACCCTCACCGTAACCCTAACCCTAACCCTAATCCTAAACCTAACCCTAATAATCAGCCACAACCTCACCCTAACACAAAACCAAACCCTAACCCTTACCCTAACCCTAAGCCTAAACCTAACCTTAAACATAACGCTCACACTCACCCTCACGCTAACCCTAATCCTAAACCTAACTCTATCCTTAACCCTAACCCTCACCCTAATACTTACCCTAGCCCTCACCCTAACCCTAATCCTAACCCTAAACCTCATCTTAACTCTCTCCCTAAGACTAACCCTAAGCCTCACCCTAACCCTAACCCTAACACTAACCCTAACTCTAAACCTAAACCTCACCCTCACCCTAACCCTAACCCTAACTCTAACCGAAACCCTAAACCTAAACCTTATCCTAACCCCAAACCTAACCCTCACCCTTACCCTAACCATAACTGTAACCCTAACCCTAACCCTAATAGTAACCCTAACCCTAACCCAACACTCACCCTAACTCTAACACTAACCCTCACACTAACCCTAACCATCACCCTAACCGTAAACCTCACCCTAACAGTAACCCTAACTCTCACCCTCACCCTAGCCCTCACCCAAACCCTAATCCTCATCCTCACCCTAAACCTCACACTAACCCTAACACTAATCCTCGATCTAACCCTCACCCTCACCCTAACCCTTACCCTAACCCTCACCCTAACCCTAACCCTCACCCTTATCTTAACCCTCACCCTCGGCCTAACCCTCACCTTTACCCTTATCATCACCCCCACCCTAAATTTCACCCTAACCCTAAACATAACTCTACCCCTAAACTTCACTCTCGCACTAACCCTAATTCTAAATATAACCCTAACACTAAAACTCACCCTAAACCTAACCCTCACACTCACCCAAACAGTAAACGTAACCCTCACCCTAACCCTAACAATATCCTCACCCTAACCCTAACCCTCAACCTAACACTTACCCACAGCCTAACACTAACCCTAACCCTAACACTAACCTTCACACTAACCCTAACCCTAACCCTCACACTCACCCTCACAATAACCATAACTCTCACACTAACCCTAAACCTCAACCTAACCCTCAACCTCACCCTAACCCTAACACTAACCCTAACCCTAAACCTCACCCTAACACTCCCTCTAACCCTATATCTAACCCTAAACTTCAAATTCACCCTAACCCTAACCCTAAAGCCCACCCTAACCCTAACCCTAAACCTCACCCGCACCCTCAACTTCACCATAACACTAACCCTAACCCTAAAAATAAGTCTAACAATAACCCTAACCATCAACCTATCCCCTATCCTCACCCCAACCCTCACCCTCAGCCTAACCCTAAGTCTAAGCCTAACACTCACCCTAACCCTCACACTAACCCTCACCCTAACCCTAACCATAAACCTAACCCTATCCCTAAACCTCAACCTAAATTTCAACCTCACCCTAACCTTAACACTAACCCAAACCTTAAACCTCACCCTAACACTCCCCCTAACCCTAACTAGAAACCTAAACCTCATCCATACCCTAACCCTAATCCTCACCCTAACACTCCTCCTAACCCAAACCCTCACCCTAACACTTACCCTGACCCTAACACTAACCCTAATCATAACACAAACACTCACACTAACACTAAACATCAACCTAACCCTAAACCTCACCCTAATCCTAACCCTAACCTCACCCTAACCCTAACCCTCATCCTCAACCTAATCCTCACACTAACCAAACACTAATCCTCAATCTACCCATCACTCTAACCCTAGCACTCACCCTAACCCTAACTCTCACCCTATACCTCACCCTAACACTAACTCTACCCCTAAACCTCACCCTCACCCTAACCTTAACTCTAAAAATAACCATAACATTAAAGTCCTCACCCTAACCTTAACCCTAAACCTCAGCCTCAACCTCACCGCAACTCTAACAATAAACCTACCAATAACACTAACCCTCACCCTAACCCTAACCCTAACCCTCACCCACATGCTGGGCCTAAGCCTAAACCAAAGCCTAAGCCTAACCCTCACCCTAACCCTCACCCTAAACCTAACCCTAACACTAACCCTAACTCTAACCCTAAAACTCACCCTTACCCTAACCCTAACTCTAACCCTAAACCTAAACCTAAACATCATCCTAACCCTAACCCTAACAATAACGCTAACCCTAACCTTAACCCTACCCTAACCCTACCCCTAACCCTAACACTAAACCTAAACCTAACGCTAACCATAACCATAACCATAACCCTCACCCTAACCCTAAACTCACCCTAAAACTAACCCTAATCCTCACACTCACACTAGCCCTCACCCTAACCCTAACTCTCACACTCAACCTAAACCTCATCCTAACCCTAAACTTAACCTGAACACTAACTCTCACCTTAACCCTAACCCTAAACCTCACCCTAACCCTAAGCCTCTCCCATACCATAACCCTCAACCTAGGCCTAACCCTCATCTTTACCCTTACCGTCACCCCCACCTTAACCCTCACCCTAACCCTAAACCTCACCCTAACCCTCACCTTAACCCTAACCCTACCCCTAAACCTCACCCTCACCCTAACCCTAACTCTAACCCTAACCCTAACACTATAAACCTCACCCTAACCTTAACCCTAACCCTCACCCTCACCGTAACCATAACCGTAAACCTAACCCTAACAATAACCCTAACCCTAACCATAATCCTAAACCTCACCTACACCCTAACCCTAATCCTAACCCTAACCCTCACCCTAAACCTAACCCTCACCCTTCCGTAATCCTAACCCTCACCCTAACCCTAATCCTAATCCTAACCCTCATCATAACCCTCCCCATAACCCTTACCCTAACCCTCACCCTAACACTAACCCTCACCCTCACCATCACCCTCAGCCTAACCCTAAGCCTAACCCTAAACCTAAAGCTAACCCTCACCCTCACCCTAACCCTAACACTAACCCTAACCCTAACCATCACCCTAACCCTCCCGCTAACCCTATATCTAACCCTAAACCTCACCCTAACCCTAACACTAAGCCTAACCCTAAACCCCACCCTAACCCTAAAGGTAACCCTCACTCGCACCCTCAACCTCACTGTAACTCTAACCCTTACCCTAACAATAGCACTAATCCTAACCCTAATCATCACCCTAACTTTAATCCTTATCCCCACCCTCACCCTCAGCCTAAACCTAAGCCAAAGCCTACCCCTCACCCTAACCCTCAGACTCACCCTCACCCTAACATTAATCCTAAACCTACCCCTATCCTTAAACCTCAACCTATACCTCACCCTCACCCTAAACCTAACACTAAACCTAGCCCTCAATTTCACCCTAACCCTCCCCTCTCAACCTAACTCTAACCCTAAACCTCACCCTCACCCTAACCATAACCATAACACTAACCCTAAACTTCACCCTAAACCTAATCCTCACCCTCACCCTCAACCTCACTGTAACTGTAAATCTAACCCTAACAATAACACTAATCCTAACCCTCTACTTAACCTTAACACTAACCATAACACTAAACCTAACCCTAAACCTAACGCTAAACCTAAATCTCAACCTAACCCTACTCCTCAGCCTCACCCTCACCCTAACCAAACCCTAACCCTAACCCTCACCATAACCCTAAGCCTAACCCTAATGCTAACCCTAACCCTCACACTAACCCTCAACCTAACCCTAAATCTAACCCAATCCCTAACCCGAATAATCATCCTAACCCTCACCCTAACTCTAATCCTAACTCTAAAAATCATCCTAAACCTCACCCGAACCCTAACCTTAACCCTCACCCTAAACCTAACCCAAACCCTCACCCACATGCTGGGCCTAAGCCTAAACCAAAGCCGAAGCCTAACCCTAACCCGAAACCTCACCCTAACCCTAACCCTAACACAAACCCTAACTCTAACCCTAAACCTCACCCTTACCCTAACCCTAACACTAACCCTAACTCTAAACCTAAACCTCATCCTAACTCTAACCCTAACACTAACCTTAACCCTACCCTAACACTACCCCTAACCCTAACACTAAACCTAACCCTAACTCTAAACCTAATCCTAACCCTAACCATAACCCTCACCCTAACCCTAACCTCACCCTAACACTAACCCTAATACTCCCTCTCACCCTAGCCCTCACCCTAACCCTAACCCTCATCCTCATCCTAAACCTCACCCTAAACCTAAACTTAACCTGAACACTAACTCTCACCCTAATCCTAACCCTAATCCTAACCCTCACCCTTACCATAACCCTCATCCTAGGCCTAACCCTCATCTTTACCCTTACAGTCACACCAACTTAACCCTCACCCTAAACATCACCCTAAACCTAACCATCACCCTAACCCTAACTCTACCCCTAAACCTCACCCTAACCCTAACACTAACCCTAACACTAAGCCTAACACTAAAAACCTCACCCTAAACTTATCCCTAACCGTCACCCTCACCGTAACCCTAACCCTAACCCTAACAATAACCCTAACTCTAACCCTAATCCTAACCCTCACCCTCAACCTAACCCTAATTCTAACCCTAACCCTCACCCTAACCCAAACCCACACCCTTCCGTAACGATAACCCTCACCCTAACCCTAAACCTAACCCTCACACACATGCTGGGCCTAAGCCTAAACCAAAGTCTAAGCCTAACCCTAACCCTAAACCTCACGCTAAACCTAACCCTAACACTAACCCTAACTCTAACCCTAAACCTCACCCTTACCCTAACCCAAACTCTAACCTGAACCCTAAACGTAAACCTCATCCTAACCCTAACCCTAAAAATAACACTAACCCTAATCTTAACCCTACCCTAACCCTACACCTAACCCTAACACTAAACCTAAACCTAACCCTAACCCTAACCCTAAACATAACCCTCACTAACCCTAACCTCACCCTAAACTAAACCTAGTCCTCACACTCACCCTAGCACTCAGCCTAACCCTAACTCTCATCCTCACCCTAAAACTCACCCTAACCCTAAACTTAACCTGAACACTAACTCTCACCCTAACCCTAACCCTCACCCTCACCCTAAACCTAACCCTCACCCTAGGCCTAATCCTCATCTTTACCCTTAACATCACCCCCACCTTAAGCCTCACCGTAACCCTAACCCTCATTCTGACCCTCACCTTAACCCTAACCCTACCCCTAAACCTCACCCTCACCCTAACCCTAACTCTAACCCTAACCCTAACACTAAAAACCTCACCCTAACCTTAACCCTAACCCTCACCCTCACCGTAACCATAACCCTAACCCTAACCCTAACAATAACACTAACCCTAACCCTAACCATAATCCTAACCCTAACCCTAACCCTCACCCTTCTGTAAGCGTAACCCTCACCCTAAACCTAATCCTGAACCTAACCCTCATCATGACCCTCCCCATAACCCCAACCCTAACCCTCACCCTAACCCTAACCCTCACCATCACCCTCAGCCTAAACCAAAGCCTAACACTAAACCTAAACCTAAACCTCACCCTCACCCTAACCTTAACACTAACCCTAACCCTAACAATCACCCTAACACTCCCCCTAACCCTATATCTAAACCTAAACCTCACCCTCAGCCTAACCCTAACCCTAACCCTAAACCCCACCCTAACCCTAAAGCTCACCCTCACCCGCACCCTCACCCTAATTGTAACTCTAACCCTAACCCTAACCATAACACTAACCCTAATCCTAATCATCACCCTAACCTTAATACTTACTCCCACCCTTACCCTCAGCCTAAACCTAAGCCGAAGCCTAACCCTCACCCTAACCCTCACACTCACCCTCATCATAAACCTAATCCTAAACCTAACCCTATCCCTAAACCTCAACCTAACCCTTACCCTCACCCTAACTTTAACACTAACCCTAACCCTCAAACTCACCCTAACCCTCCCCCCTAACTCTAACTCTAACCCTAAACCTCACCCTCACCCTAACCCTAACCCTAACCCTAAACCTCACCCTAACCCTAAACCTCACCCTCACCCTCAACCTCAGCTTAGCTCTAACCCTAACCATAACAATAACAATAACCCTAACACTATCCCTAACAGTAACCCTAACCATAACCCTCACCCTCAGCCACACCCTCACCGTAAACTTAACCGTAACCAGAACACTAACAATAACCCTAACCCTTACCATAACCCTAACCCTAACCCTATCCCTCAAATCACCCTCACCCTAACCCAAATCCTAAACCTAACAATATCATTAACACTAAACCTCACCCTAACCCTCACCCTAGCCCTCACCCTAATCCTAATCCTAACCCTAAACCTCATCCTAACCCTCACCCTAACCCGAACCAAAACCCGAAGCCTAACCCGAACCTGAACCCTTACCCTAATGCTCGGTCGAAGCCTAAACCTCAGCCTAACCCTAACCCTAACCCTCACCCTCACCCAAACCCTAACACTACCCCTTATTATAACCCTAAACCTCACCCTCACCATAACCCTAACTCTAACCCTAACCCTAAACTTAATCTCTTCCTAAACCTAACCCTAACACTCAACCTCACCCTAAACATAAACCTCACACTAACCCTAACTCTCACCCTAACTCTTACCCTCATCCTAACACTAACGAAACGCCAACACTAACGCTCACAGTAACCCAAATATTACCCTCACCCTAAATCTCACCCTAACACTAACCCTAACCCTCACCCTTATCCTAGCCCTCACACGAGCCCTAACCCTCATCCTCACCCTAAACCTCACACTAACCCTAACACTAATACTCAATCTAAATCTCACCCTCAACCTAACACTAATCCTAACCCTCACCCTTACCTTAACCCTCACACTCAGCCTATCCCTCAACTTTACCCTTAACATCACCTCCAACCTAACCCTCACGCTAACCCTAACCCTCACCCTAACCCTAACTCTACCCCTAAACCTCACCCTCACCCTAAACCTAACTCGAACCATACCCTAACACTTAACCTCACCCTACCCTAAACCTAACCCTCACCTTCACCCTCACCATAACCATAACCCTCATCCTAACCCTCACCCGAACCCTAACCCTAACCCTAAACCTTACCCTAACACTAACCCAAACCCTCACCCTTGCCCTAGCCTTCATCCTAACCCTAATCCTAAACCTAATCATCACCCTAACACTAAAATTAACCAAACCCTAACTGTCACAGCAACCCTAAGGCTAACCCTCACCCAAATGCTAACCCTCACCCTCACCCTCACCCTCAGCCTAACCCTAAGCCTAAACTAAACCCTAACCCTAACAAAAACCCTCACCCTAACCCTAATCCTAATCTTAACCCTAACCTTATACCTCACCCTCACAAAAACCCTCACCCTAACACTAACCCTAACCCTAACACTAAACCTAACCCTAACACTAACCCTAAACCTAACCCTCACCCTAACGCTTCCCCTAAATCTATATCTAACCCTAAACCGCACCCACACCGTAACCCTAACCCTAATCCTAAACCTCACTCTAACCCTAACCCTAACCCTCAACCCCACGCTCAACCTCACCGAAACTCTAACACTAACCCTAACAATAACAGTAAATCTAAACTTAACCATCACCCTAACCTTAATCCTCACCCCTACCCTCACCCTCAGCCTAACCATAAGCCTAAGCCTAACCCTCAACCTAACCCTCACACTCACTCTCACCCTAAACCTAAACCTAAACGTAACCCTATCCCTAAACCTCAACCTAAGCCTCACTCTCACCCTAACTCTAACACTAACCCTAACCCTCACCCTCACCCTCAACCTCACTGTAATTCTAACCCTAATACTAACAATAACAGTAACCCTAACCCTAACCATAACCCTCACCCTCAGCCTCATCCTCACTACAAACTTAACCCTAACCATAACACTAACAATAACCATAACCCTAATCCTAACCCTAAACATAACCCTAATCCTCACCCCCACCCTCACCCTCAGCCTAACCCTAACTTAACCCTAACCCTAAAGTTTACCCTAAACCTCACCTTAACACTAACCTAACCCTAAACGTAACACCAACCCTAACCCTAAACCAAACACTAAATCTAAATCTAATCCTCAGCCTCACCCTCACCCTAACCCAAACTCTAACCCTAAACCTCACCATAACCCTAAGCCTAACCCAACCCTAACCCTCACACTCACCCTCACCCTAACCCAAATCCTAAACCTATCCCTATCCTAACCCTAACCCTAACCCTAACCCTCACCCTAGCCCTCACCCTAAACCTAATCCTAACCCTAAACCTCATCCTAACCCTCAGCCTAAACCTAACCCTAAAACTCACCATAACCCGAACCCTAACCCTCCCCCTCATGCTCGGCCTAAGCCTAAGCCTAAGTGTAAGCTTAACCCTAACCCTCACCCTATCCCTAACCCTAACACTAACCCTAACTCTAACGCTAAACCTCACCCTCACCCTAACCCTAACTCTAACCATAACCAGAAACCTAAACCTCATCCTAACCCTAACCCTAACCCACACCCTCACCCTCACCTTAAACATATAACCCTAACCTGAACACTAACAATAACCCTAACCCTAACCTTCACCCTAACCATAACCATCACCCTAACCCTAAACCTCACCTTAACATTTACCCTCACACTAACACTAACCCTAACCCTCAACCTCACCCTAGCACTCACCCTAACCCTAACCCTCATCCTCACCCTAAAACCTCACACTAACCCCAACATTAATCCTCAATCTCACCCTTACATTCATCCTAACCCTAAACCTAACCTCACCCTAATCCTAATCCTCACCTTTACCATAACTCTCACCTTCAGCCTAATCCTCACCTTTACCCTTACCGTCACCCCCACCCTAACAATCACCCTAACACTGTACCTCACCCTAACCCTCACCCAACCCTAATTCTACCCCTAAACCTCACCCACTCCCTAACCCTAACTCTAACCCTAACCCTAACACTAATCCTCACACTAACACTAACCCTAACCCTCACCCTCATCGTAACCCTAACCCTAACCCTAAACCTTACAATAACCCTATCCATAACCCTAACCCTCACCCTATCCATAACCCTCACCCTAAACCGAACCCTCACCCTAACACTTAACCTCACCCTAACACTAACCCTAACCGTAACACTAACCCTCACACTAAACCTAACCCTCACCCTAATCCTAAACCGCACCCTAACCCTAAGCCAAACACTAACCCTAACCCTCATCCTAGCCCTCACCCTAACCCTAAGGCTATCCCTTACCCTCACCCTAACCCTAACCCTCATCCTCACCCGAAACCTCACACTAACCCTAACCCTAATCCTCAATATAACCCTCACACTAACCCTAACCCTAAACCTAAACCTAACCCTAACCCTCACCTTTATCTTAACCCTCACCCTCACCTAAACCTCACCTTTACCCTTACCATCTTCTTCAAACTAACCCTAAACCTCATCCTAACCCTCACCCTATCCCTAACCATAACCATCACCCTATCCCTAATCCTCACCCCCAACCTCACACTCAGCCTAACCCTAAGCCTAAGCCTAAACCTAACCCTCACACTCACCCTCACACTAACCCTAATCCTCACCCCCACCCTCACTCTCAGCTTATCCCTAAACCTCAAGCTAACACTCACCCTAACTTAAACCTCACACACACCCTCACCCTAACCCTAATCCTAAATCTAACCCTAAACCTAACCCTAAACCTCAAGCTAACTCTCAACCTAACCTTAACCCTAATACTAACCCTAACCCAAACATTTAACCTAAGACTCCCCCTAACCTTAAATGTAAGCCTAAATCTCACCCTAACCCTAAGCCAAATCCTAACCCTAACCCTCACCCTAACCCTAACCCTCAATATCACCGTAACTCTAACTCTCATCGTCACCCTAACCCTAAATCTAAACCTCAACCAAACACTAACCCTAACCCTCACCCTCGCCCTAGCCCACACCCTAAACCTAATCCTAACCCTAAACCTCATCCTAACCCTCACCATAACCCTACCCCTAACACTAACCCTAGCCCTAAAACTCACCCTAACCCTAAGCCTAACCCTAACCCTAAACCTCAAGCTAACCCTCACCCTAAACTGAACCCTAACTCTAACCCTAACGCTAACACTCGACCTAAACCTCACCCTAACCCTAAATCTAACACTAACCCTAACAATAACCCTCAACCTCAGCCTCACCCTAACCCTAACTCTGACCCTAAACCTCACACTCAGCCTAACCCTAACCCTAACACAAACCCTAATCCTAACCTTAAACCTGACCCTAACCCTAAACCTCAAGCTTACCCTCACCCCAAACTTAACCTAACTCTAAACCTAACGTTAAAACACTCGACCTAACCCTCACCCTACCCCTAAATCTAACACTAACCCAAACCCTAACCCTCGCCCTAAGCCTCACCCTAACCCTAACTCTAACCGTAAACCACACACTCAGCCTAACCCTAACCCTAACCCTAACCCTAAACCTCACCCTAACCCTATCCCTAAAACTCAACCACACCCTGGTCCTCACCCTAATCCTAATCCTAACCCTAACCCTTATCCTAATCCTCACCCTAACACTAAGCTTAACCCTCACCCTCACCCTAACCCTTATGGTAACCCTAACCCTCAATCTAACCCTAACCCTCATCCTCAATATAACCCTTAACCTAACCCTCAACCAAACCGTAAACTTAAACCGAACCCAAACTCTCACCCTAACCCTAACCCTAAACCTCACCCTAACCCTAACCCTAAACCACAACCTCACCCTAGCCCTCACCCTAACCCTAATCCTAACCATAACACTCATCCTAACCCTCTCCCTGAACCTTAACGTAACACTCAACCTAACCCTAACCCTCACCCTCAAACTCACCATCAGCCTAACCCTAAGATTAACCCTAAACCTAACCCTTAACACACACACTCACCCTCACCTAACCCTAATCCTAACTCTACCCTAACCCTAAACCTAACCCTCATAGTAACTCTCACCCTAACCCTAACCCTAACATTCACCCTAACACTAACCCTCTACCTAACCCACACCCTAACCCTAATTCTAATCCTAAACTTCACCCTCACCCAAAATTTAACTCTAACCCTAACGCAAATCCTAAAGCTCAACCTAACCCTAAGCCTAACCCTCACACTCATCCTCACAGTAACCTTAACACTAAACCTTACCCTAACAATAACCCTAACACTAATACTAACCCTCAACCTAACCATAGCCCTCAACCTAACCCAAACCGTGACCCTAACACTTACCCTCACCCTAACACTAACCCTAACCATAACACTAACCCTCACACTAAACCTAACCCTAACCTTACCCTACCCCTAAACCTCAACCTAACCCTAAACCTTATGCTCAACGTAACCCTAAACCTAACCCTAACCCTCACCCTAACCATAACCCACAACCTAACCCTAACCCTCATCCTAACACTTACCCTCACCCTAACACTAACCCTAACCCTAAACCTAACCCTAAACCTAAACCTCACCCTCACCCTCACCGTAACCATAACCCTAACCCTAACGCTAAAAATAACCCTAACCCTAACCCTAACACTCAACCTAACCATAACCCTCAACATAACAATAACCCTCACCCTAACACTTACCCTCACCCTAACACTAACCCTCACACTAACCCTAACCATCACCCGAACCCTAAACCTCACCCTAACACTAACCCTAAACCTCACCCTCAACTTAGCGCTCACCCTAACGCTAACCCTAATCCTCAACCTAAACCTCACACTAACGCTAACACTTATCCCCAATCTAACCCTCACCCTCACCCTAACCCTAACCCTAACCCTCACCCTAACCTTAACCCTCACCCTTACCGTAACCCTCACCCTCAGTATAAACCTCACCTTTACCCTTACCATCACCCCCACCCTAACCCTCACCCTAACCCTAACCCTCACCCTAACCCTAGCTCTACGCATAAACCTAACCCTCACCCTAACCCTAACTCTAACCCTAAGCCTAACACTAAACATCACCCTAACCCTAACCCTAACCCTCACCCTCAACCATATGCTCAGCCTAACCCTAAGCCTAACCCTAACACTAACCCTAAACCTAACACTAACCCTCACACAAACCCCTTCCCTCACCCTAACCCTAATCTGAACCCTAACCCTCATTCTAACCCTCACCCTAACCCTAACCCTAACAATCAACCTAACACTAATCCTCACCCCCACCCTCACCCTCAGCCTAACCCTAAGCCTAAGCCTAAGCCTAACCCGAACCCTCACACTCACCCTCTCCCTAACCCGAATCCTAACACTAACTCTAACACTAACCCTAAACCTCAACCTTACGCTCACCCTAACCTTAACCCTAAAACTAACCCTAATCCTAACCCTCGACCTAACCCTCCAACTAACCCTAAACCTAACCCTAAAACTCACCCTCCCCCTAACCCTAATCCTAACCCTAAACCTAAACCTCACCCTAACCCTAAACCTAACCCTCACCCTCACCTTCACCATAACTCTAACCCTAACCCTAACAATAACACTAATCCTAACACTAAACTTAACACTAATGATAAAACTCACCCTCACCCTAACCCTAATCCTAACCCTAACCTTCACCCTAACCATCACCGACACCCTCACCCTAACCCTAACCCTCATGCTAACCCTCACCCCAAACCTAAGCCTAACATTAAAACTTACCCTAACATTAACCCTAATGCTAACACTCACCTTAGCCCTCAACCTAACCCTACTCGTAACCCTAAACCTCACACTCAACCTCACCCTCAGCCTAAACCTAAGCCTAAGCCTAACCCTCAGCCTAACCCTCACACTCACCCTCACCCTAATCCTATTCCTAAACCTAACCCTATCCCTAAACCTCAACCTAACCCTCACCCTCACCCTAACACTAACACTAACCCTAACCCTAAACCTCACCCTAACCCTCCCCCTAAACCTAATTCTAACCCTAAACCTCACCCTCACCCTAACCCTAACCCTAAACCTAACGCTAAAGCGCACCCTAAACCTTAGCCTAAACCTAACCCTCCCCCTCCCCCTCAACCTAACCGTAACTCTAACCCTAACCTTAACAATAACACTAAACCTAACCATAAACCTAACCCTAACCGTAAACCTTACCATAACACTAACCCTAAAACTAAACCTCACGCTGACCCTCCCCCTAAACCTAAACCTCACCCTCACCCAAACCCTCACCCTCACCCTAAAGCTAACCGTAACTCTAACCCTAAGCCTAACAATAACACTAACCCTATTCTTAATAATAACCATAACCCTCGCGCTAAGCCTCACCCTCATCGCATATTTAACCCTAACTATAACAGTAAAAATAATCCTAACCCTACCCCTAACCCTAATACTTACCCCCAGAGTCAACCTCAGCCTAACCCTAAGCCTAAGCCTAAGCCTAACCCTAACCCTAACGCTAACCCTCACACTAACCTTAACCATCACCCTATCCCTAAACCTCAACCTCAACTTAGCCCTCACCCTAACCCTAACCCTCATCCTCACCCTAGACCTCACACTAACCCTAACACTTATCCTCAATCTAACCCTCAACCTCACCCTAACCCTAACCCTAATCCTCACCCTAAGCCTAATCCTCACCCTTACCGTAACCCTCACCCTCAGCCTAACCCTCACCTTTAACCTTACCATCACCCCCACCCTAACCCTCACCCTAACCCTAACCCTCACCCTAAACCTAACTCAACCCCTAAACCTCACCCTCACCTGAAACCTAACTCTAACCCTAACCCTAACACTAAACCTCACCCTAACTCTAACCCTAACCCTCACCCTCAACCAAACGCTCAGCCTAAACCTACGCCTAACCATAACCCTAACACTAACCATCACACTAATAATCACACTAACCCTCATCCTCACCCTAACCTTAATCCTAACCCTAACCCTCATCCTAAGCCTCAACCTAAACCTAACCAAAACAATCACCCTAAATCTAATCCTCAAACCTACCCTCAACCTCACCCTCAGCCTAACCCTAAGCTGAACCCTAAGTCTCACCCTAAACCTCACACGCACCCTCACCATAACCCTAATCCTAACCCTAACTCTAACACTAACCCTAAACTTCAACCTAACCCTCACCCGAACCTTAACCCTAAAACTAACCCTAACCCTTGACCTAACTCTCCAACTAACCCTAACCCTCACCCACACCCTAGCCCTCACGCTAACCTTAACCCTCATCCTCACCCTAACCCTCACCCTTACCGTAATCCTCACCCACAGCCAAACCCTCACATTTACCCTTACAGTCACTGCGCCCAACCCTCACCCTAACCCTAACCCTCACCCTATCCTTAACCCTAACCCTAACTCTACCCATAAACCTCAACCTCACCCTAACCCTAATGATAACCCTAACCCTAAACCTCACCATAACCCTAACCCTAACCCTCACCTTCACCCTCACTGTAAGTCTAAACCTAACCCTAACAATAACACTAATCCTCAACCTAAATTAACAATAACCCTAATCCGACCACTCACCCTCACCCTACCCCTCATTATAACCCTCACCCTCACCCTCACCCTAACGTAACGTCAAGGTAACACTAACTCTCATACTAACACTCACCCTAACCCTAACTCTAACACTAAACCTCACCCAAACACTAACCCTAAACCTCACCATCACCCTAGACCACACCCTAACACTAATCATAACCCTAATCCTCATCCTAACCGTCATCCTAACCCTATCCCGCACCCGAACCCTAACCCTAACCCTGAATCTCAAACTAACCCTAACCCTCACCCTAACCCTAAACTTAACCCAAACCCTATCTTTCACGCTAAACCTAAACCTAAACCTCACCCTAACCCTTACCCTAATCCTAATCCTAACTCTAACAATAAACCTAAACCTCAACATAACCCTCACTCTAACCTTAACCCTAAAACTAACCCTAACCCTAACCCTCGACCTAACCCTCCAACTAACCTTAACCTTCAACCTCACCCTAACCCTCACGCTAAACTTAAACCTCATCCTCACCCTAACCCTCACCCTTACGGTAAACCTCACCCTCAGCCTAACCCTCACATTTTCCCTCAACATCACCCCCTCCCTAACCCTCACCCTAACCCTAACCCTCACGCTAACGCTCACCCTAACCCTAAATCTATGCCTAAACCCAATCCTCACCCTAACCCTAATCATAACACTAACCCTAAACCTCACCCTAAATCTAACCCTAACCCTCACCCTCACCCTCACCCTCACCCTAACCCTAAATCTAACACTAACCCTCACCCTAACCCTCACCCTCAGACTCACCCTAAATCTAACTCTAAGCCTAACACTCATCCTAACCCTCACCCTCACCCTAACCCTAAACCTAACACTCAACCTAACCCTAACCCTCACCCTCACCATAACCCTTACCCCAACCCTCACCCTAACCCTAAACTTAACCCGAACCCTAACCCTAAGCCTCACCCTCAACCTCACCCTCAGCCTAATCCTAAGCCTAACCCGAAACCTAACCCTAACACACACCCTCACCCTCACCCTAAACCTAATCCTAACCCTAAACCTAACCCTAACCCTCCCCTTAACTCTCACCGTAACCCTAACCATAACACTAACCCAAACCCGAACCCGCAACCTAACCCTCACACAAACCCTAACCCTAACACTAACCCTAACCATAACCCTCGCCCTAACCACCCCACAACCCTATATCTAAACTTGTACTTCACCCTCACCCAAACCCTAAACCTAACCCTAACCCTAAACCCCACCCTAATTTAACCCTAAATCTCACCCTCATTCTCACTCTCAGCCTAACCCTAAGCCTAAGCCTAACCCTCACCCTAACCCTTACACTCACCCACACACTAATCCTAACCCTAATCCTAACCCTAAACCTATCCCTAAACCACATCCTAACCCTCCCGCTCTCCCTAACCCTAACACTAAACCTAACCATAAACTTCAGCCTAACCCTCCCCCTAAAACTAACTCTAACCCTAAACCTCACACTCAACCTAACCCTAACCCTAAACCTAACCCCAAATCTCACCCTAAACCTCATCCTAACCCTAACTCTCACCCTCACCCTCAAGCTCACCGTAACTCTAAACCTAACCCTAACAATAACACTAACCCTAACCATAAACCAATGTCTAACCATAACACGCATCCTCAAACTCAACCTCACCGCAAAATTAACCCTAACCATAACATTAACAATAACCACAACCGTAACCCTAACCCTAATCCTCACCACCTTCAACCTCAGCCTAACCCTAACGCTACACTTAACCCTAACCCTAAACCTAACCTTAAAACTAAACCTAACCCCAACCCTAAACCAAACCCTAATCCTCAGCCTCACCATCACCTTAACCCAAACCCTAAACCTAACCCTCACCCTAACCCTAAGCCTAATCCTAACCCTAAACCTAACCCTAACTCTCACACTCACCCTCACCCTAATCCTAATCCTAAACCTAACCCTATCCCTAACCCTAACCCTAACCCTTACCCTAGCCCTAACCTTAACCCTAATCCTAACCCTAAACCTCATCCTAACCCGCAGCCTAACCCTAACCCTAACCCTCACCCTAACCCTCACCCTAAGCCTAATACTAACCCTAACTCTAATCCTGAACCTCACTCTCACCCTGACACTAATTCTAACACTAACCCTAAACCTAAAACTCATCCTAACCCCAACCCTAATCCTCACCCTCAATGTAACCTTAACCCTAACCCTAACCCTAACCCTAACCCTCACCCTAACCCTCACCCTAACCAGAACCCTCACCCTAACACAAACCCTCACCCTAACACTGACCCTCACCCTAACACTAACTCTAACCCTAACCCTAACCCTCACAATAACCCTAACCCTAACCCTAAACCTCAACCTAACCCTCAACCTCACACTAACACTAACACTAACCCTAAACTTAAACCCCACCCTAACCCTAACCCTAACCCTCACCGCCAACTCACCCTCACAGTATCTCTAACTCTAACCCTAACAATAACTAACCATAACCCTTACTATACCCCTAACCCTAATCTTCACCCCCACCCTCACCCTCAGCCTAACCCTCACCCTAACCCTCACACTCACCCTAAACCCCACCCTAATTTTAACCCTAAATATCACCCTCATCCTCACTCTTAGCCTAACCCTAAGCCTAAACCTAACCCTCACCCTAGCCCTTACACTCACCCACACCCTAACCCTAACCCTAACCCTAAACCTATCCCTAAACCACATCCTAACCCTCCCACTCTCCCTAACCCTAACACTAAACCTAACCATAAACTTCACCCTAATCCTCCCCCTAAAACTAACTCTAACCCTAAACCTCACACTCAACCTAACCCTAACCCTAAACCTAACCCCAAATCTCACCCTAAACCTCATCCTAACCCTAACTCTCACCCTCACCCTCAAGCTCACCGTAACTCTAAACCTAACCCTAACAATAACACTAACCCTAACCATAACCCGATGTCTAACCATAACACTCATCCTCAAACTCAACCTCACCGCAAAATTAACCCTAACCATAACACTAACAATAACCAGAGCCGTAACCCTAACCCTAATCCTCACCCCCACCCTCAACCTCAGCCTAACCCTAACGCTAAACCTAACCCTAATCCTAAACCTAACACTAAAAAGAACCCTAAACCCAACCCTAAACCAAACCCTAATCCTCAGCCTCACAGTCACCCTAACCCAAACCCTAAACCTAACCCTCACCCTAACCCTAAGCCTAATCCTCTAACCCTCACACTCACCTAATCCTAATCCTAAACCTAACCCTATCGCTCACCCTAACCCTAACCCTAACCGTTACCCTAGCCCTAACCCTAACCCTAATCCTAACAATAAACCTCATCCTAACCCTCACCCTAACCCTAACCCTAACCCTCACCCTAACCCTCACCCTAACCCTAACACTAACCCTAACTCTAATCCTAAACCTCACTCTCACCCTAACCCTAATTCTAACACTAACCCTAAACCTAAACCTCATCCTAACCCCAACCCTAATCCTCACCCTCAACATAACCTTAACCCTTACCCTAACCCTAACAATAAACCTAACCCTAACCCTCACCCTAACCAGAACCCTCACCCTAACCCAAACCCTCACTCTAACACTTACCCTCACCCTAACACTAACTCTAACACTAACCCTAACCCTCACAATAAACCTAAGCCTAACCCTAAACCTCACCCTAACTCTCAACCTCACACTAACCCTAACACTCACCCTAAACCTAAACCCCACCCTAACCCTAACCCTAACCCTCACCGCCAACCTCATCCTCACAGTAAATCTTATTCTAACCCTAACAATAACACTAACCCTAACCCTTACTATCCCCCTAACCCTAATCGTCACCCCCACCCTCACCCTCAGCCTAACCCTCAGCCTAAGCCTAAACCTCACCCTAACACTCACACTCACCCTTACACGATACCTAATCCTAAACCTAAAAATATCCCTAAAACTCAACCTAACCCTCATCCTCACCCAAACCCTAAACCTAAACCTGACTCTAACCCTCCCCCTAACCCTAAGTCTACCCCTAAACCTCACCCTCACGCTAACTCTAACCCTAAACCTCACACTACACCTCACCCTAAACCTAACCCTCACCCTCACCCTCAACCTAACCTTAACTCTAAACCTAACCCTAACAATAACTTTAACCCTAACCATAACCATAACCATAACCCTCACCGTCAGCCTCACCCTCACCGCAAACTTAACCCTAACAATAACACTAACAATAACCCTAACCATAACCCTAACCCTAAACCTCACCATAACCCTAACACTAACCCTAACCCTAACCCTCTCCTTAACCCTGCCCCTAAACATAACTCTACCCCTAAACCTCACCCTCACCTTAAAATTAACCCTAACCCTAATCCAAAACCTCACCCTAAACCTTACCCTAACCCTAACCCTAACCCTCACCCTAATCCTAAGCCTAACCCTAACCCTCAACCTAAGCCTAATCCTCAAGCTCACCGTAATCCTAACCCTAACCATCACCCTATCCCTAAACTTAACTCGAACCCTAACTCTCAACCTAACCCTACCCCTAACCGTTACCCTAACCCCAACCCTTACCTTCATCCTCACCCTAATCTTAAGCCTAAACCTAACCCTCAACCTAACCCTCACACTTACGCTCACCGTAACCCTAACCCTCACACTCACCCTAAACCTTACCCTAATCCTATACCTAACACTAAGCCTAACCCTCACCCTCACCATAACCCTCACCGTAACCCTAAATCTAAAACTAACACTAACCCTAACCCTCACCCTCAGCCTAACCCTAACCCTAACTCTAACCCTAAACCTCATCCTCACCCTCACCCTAACTCTAACCCTAAACCTCACCCTCACCCTAGCCCTCACTCTAACCCTAATCCTAACCCTAACCCTCATCCTAACCCTTACCCTAACACTAACCCTAACCCTTACCCTCACCCTCACCCTAAACCTAACCCTAACCCGAAACCTCAACCTAACCCTTACCCTCAGCCTCACTGTAACCCTTACCCAATACTCATTCTAACCCTAAACTTAACCGGAACCCTATCTCTCACCCGAAGCCTAAGCCTAACCCTCACCTTAACAATAACCCTCACCCTCACCATCACCCTAAGCTTAACCCTAAGCCTAACCCTAACCCTAACCCTAAAACTCACACTTACCCTAACACTAAACCTAATCTTAATCCTAAAACTAACCCTAAACCTCACCCTCAACCTAATACTCACCTTAAGCCTAACCCTAACATTAATCATAACCCTTACACTAAACCTCACCCTAACACTAACCCTCATCCTCACCTTAGGCCTTACCCTAACCCTAACCCTCATCCTCACCCTAAACCTCACACTAACCCTAACACTAATCCTCAATCTAACCCTCAGCATCACACTCAGCCTAATCCTATCCCTCCCCCTAACCCTAATGCTAACCCATACAGTAACCCTCACACTCAGCCTAACCCTCAACTTTACCCTTACCATCACCCCCACCTTAACCGTCACCCTAAGCCTAACACTCAGCCTAACCCTGACTCTATCCCTAAACCTCACCCTCACCCGAATCCTAACTCTAACCGTAACCCTAACATTAAATCTCACCTTAACCCTAACCCTCAACCTCAACCTCATTCTCAGCCTAAGCCTAACACTTTCCCTAACACTCACCCTGACCCAAGCCCTCACCTTAACCCTAATTCAAACCCTAACTCTCATCCTAACCCTCACCCTAAGCCTAAACCTAACAATCAACCTAACCCTAATCCACACGCCCACACTCACTCTCAGCCTAACCCTGAGCCTAAGCCTAATCCTAACCCTAACCCTCACACTCACCCTCACCCTAACCCTAATCCTAACACTAACCCTAACCCTAAACCTTATCCTCAACCTAACCCTCACCCTAACCTTAACCATAACACTAACCCTAACATTAACCCTCGAACTAAACCTCCAACTAACCCTAAATCTAAAACTAAACCTCATCCTCACCCTAAACCTAATCCTAACCCTAATCCTGAACCTGACCCTAACCCTAACCCTAATCCTCACCCTTACCCTCACCCTCACCATAACTCTAACCCTAACCATAAAAATAACACTAATCCTAACCCTAAACCTAACCCTACTCCTAATCCTAACCCTAATCATAACACTCACCCCCACCCTAACACTAATCCTAACCCTAACCCTCAAAGTAATCCTAAAGCTCACCCTCACCTTAACCCTAACCCTCATCCTAACCCGAACCCGAACCCTAACCCTAAACCCAAACCTTACCCTAACACTAACCCTAACCCTCACCCTCACACTAGCCCTCAGCCTAACCCTAATCCTAACCCTAATCCTCACCCTAACCCTAAACTTAACCGAAACCTAACTCTCATTCTAACCCTTATGCTAACCCTCACCCTCACACTAACCCTCACCCTCACTCTCAACACCAGCCTAACCCTAAGCCTAACACTAACCCTAACCCTAACCCTCACACTAACCCTAACCCTAACACTAATCCTAATCCTAAACCTAACCCTAAACCTCACACTCACACTAAACTTCACCCTAACCCTAACCCTAACCCTATCACTAACCCTAACCCTAACCCTCACCCTCAGCCTCACCCTAACCCTAACTTTAACACTAAACCTCACACTCACTCTAACCCTAACCCTAACCCTAACACTAAACCTCACGCTAAACCTAACCCTAAACCTCACCCTCATCCCAGCCCTCACCCTAACCCTGACCCTAACCCTAAAACTAACCCTAACCCTCACACTCAACTGCACCCTCACCCTCACAGTAACTCTAAGCCTAACTCAAACCCTAACCCTCAACCCCACACTAACCCTAACCCTAACTCTCCCCAGCACCCTCACCCTCACCGTAACTCTAACACTTACCCTAACAATAACACTAACCCTAAACCTAACCATCTCCCTAACCCTAATCCTCACCCCCACCCTGACCCTTAGCCTAAACCTAAGCCTAAGTCTTACCCTCAACCTAACCCACACACTCACGCTCACACTAAACCTTAAACTAAACGTAACCCTACCCCTAATCCTCAACCTAACCCTCACACTCACCTTAATCCTAACACTAACCCTAACCCTAAACCTCACCCTAACCCTCCCCAAACCCTAACTCTAACCCTAAACCTCACACTCACCCTCACGCTAACCCCAACCCTAATCCTAAACCTCATTCTAACCCTAACCCTCCCCCACACGCTCAACTTCACTGTAATTCTAACCCTAAACCGAAAAATAAGAGTAACCCTAAAACTCACCCTAACCCTAATCAAAACCCTCACCCTCAGCCTCAACCTCACTGCAAACTTAAACCTAACGATAACACTAAAAATAACCCTAACCCTAACCCTAACCATAAACCTAAACCTAACCCTAACCCTCACCTTTATATTAACCCTCACCGTCAGCATAAATCTCACGTTTACCTTTACCATCATCCTCACCCTAACCCTCAACCTCATCCTAACCCTCACCCTAACCATAAACCTAACCATCACCCTAACCCTAACCCTCACCCTCAACCTCACGATCAGCCTAACCCTAATCCTAAACCTAACCCTCATCCTAACCCTCACCCTAAACCTAACCATAACAATCACCCTAACCCTAATCCTCACCCCCACCTCAACCTCAGCCTAAGCATAAGCCAAAGCCGAACCCTAACCATAACCCTCACACTCACCCTCACCATAACCCTAATCCTCACCCCCACCCTCACACTCAGCCTAACCCTATACCTCAAGCTAACACTCACCCTAACCTTAACCCTCACACTCACCCTCACCCTAAACCTAAACCTAAACCTAAACCTAACCCTCACCCTAACCTTAACCAGAACAGTAACCCTAATCCTAATCCTAATCCTAACCCTAATCGTAACAATCACCCTCACCCTAAGCCTAATCCTCAATCTAACGATAATGCTCACCCTCTCTGTAACCTTAACCCTATCCTAACCCTCACCCGAACCCGAACACTAACCCTAAACCTTACCCTAACACTAACCCTAACCCTCAACCTCACCATAGCCCACAGCCTATCCCTAATCCTAACCCTAATCCTCACCCTAACCCTAAACTTAACTGAAACCTAACTCTCACCCTAACCCGACTGCTAACTCTCACCCTAACCCTAAATCACCCTCACCCTCACCACCAGCCTAACCCTAAGCCTAACACTAACCCTAACACTAAACCTCACACTCACCATAACCCTAACCCTAATCCTAATCCTGAACCTAACCCTAAACCTCACACTCACCCTAAACCTCACCCTAACCATAATCCTAAACCTAACACTAACCCTAACCCTAACCCTTAACCTCAGCCTCACCCTAACCCTAACTTTAACCCTAAACCTCACATTCACTCTAACCCTAACCTAACCCTAAACCTCACCCTAACCCTAAACCTAAACCTCACCCTCACGCCAGCCCTCACCCTAACCCTGACCCTAACCCTAAACCTAACCCTAACCCTCACATTCACCCGCACCCTCACCCTCACAGTAACTCTAACCCTAACCCTAACCCTAACCCTAAACCTCATTCTAACCTTAACCTTAACACTAACCCTAAACCTCACCCTCACCCTAACCCTAAACCTAACACTAAACTCCACCCTAACCCTAACCCTAACTCTAACCTGCACCCTCACCCTCACCTTAACTCTAACCCTTACCCTAACAATAACACTAACCATAACCCTAACCATCACCCTAACCCTAATCCTCACCCCCACCCTCACCCTCAGCCTAACCCTAAGCCTAAACCTAACCCTCAACCTAACCCTCACATTCACACTCACCCTAAAGCTAAACCTAAACGTAACCCTATCCCTAATCCTCAACCTAACCCTCACACTCACCCTAACCCTAACACTAACCCTACCCCTAAACCTCACCCTAACCCTCCCCAAATCCTAATTCTAACCCTAAACCTCACCCTCACCCTAACCCTAAACCTAACCCGAATCCTAAACCTCACCCTAACCCTAACCCTCACCCTCACCCTCAACATCACTGTAATTCTTACTCTAACCCTAACAATAACAGTAACCCTATCCCTAACCCTAACCCTGACAATAACCCTCACCCTCAGCGTCACCCTCACTGCAAACTTAACCCTAAACCTAACACTAACAATAACCCTAACCCTAACCATAACCCTATTCCTCACCCCCACCGTCACCCTCAGCCTAACGCTAACATAACACTAACACTAACCCTAACCCTCACCGTAACCCTAACCCTAACCCTAAACCTAACACAAACCCTAACCCTAAACCAAATCCTAAACCTAACCCTCACCTTAACCCTAAGCCTAACCCAAACCTATCCCTCACACTCACCCACACTCTAACCCAAATCCTAAACCTAACCCTATCCTATCCCTAACCCTCACTCTATCCCTCACCCTAGCCCTCACCCTAAACCTAATCCTAACCCTAAACCTCATTATAACCCTCACCCTAACCCTAACACTAAACCTCACCGTAATCCGAACCCTAACCCTCCTCCTCATGCTCGGTCCAAGCCTAAGCCTAAGCCTAAGCCTAACCCTAACCCTCACCGTATCCCTCACCCTAACACTAACCCTAACTCTAACCCTAAACCTCACCCTCACCCTAACCCTAACACTAACCCTAACCCGAATCCTAAACCTCATCGAACCCTAACAATAACTCACACCCTCCCTCACCGTAACCATATAAATCTAACCCTAACCCTAACAATAACCCTAACCCTAACCCTAACCCTAACCCTCTCCCTAACCATAACCCTCACCCTAACCCTAGCCCTCACCCTAATACTTACCCTCACGCTAACACCAACCCTAACGCTAACACTAACGCTCACACTAACCCTAAAAATCACCCTACCCCTAAACCCCACCCTAACACTAACTTTAAACCTCAACCTCACCCTAGCACTCACCCTAACCCTAACCCTCATCCTCACCCTAAACCTCACACTAACCCGAACAATAAATCTCAATCTAACCCTCAGCATCACCCTAACCCTAAACCTAAAACTCACCCTAACCCTAACCCTCACCTTTACCGTAATGCTCACCCTCAGCCCAACACTCATCTTTACCCCTACTGTCACCCCCACCCTAAGACTCACCCTAACCCTAACCCTCACCCTAACCCTCACTTTATCCCTAATCCTACCCCTAAACCTCAACCTCACCCTAACCCTAACTCTAACCCTAACCCTAACACTAAACTTCACCCTAACACTAACCCTAACCCTCACCCTCACCGTAACCGTAACCCTAACCCTAAAAATTAACCTAACCCTAACCCTAACCCTCACCCTAACTCTCACCCTACCCTAATTCTTCCCCTAAACCTCACACTTACCCTAACCCTAACTCTAACCCTAACCCTAACACTAAACCTCACCCTAACACTAATTCTACCCCTAAACCTCACACTTACCCTAACCTTAACTCTAACCGTAACCCTAACACTAAACCTCACCCTAACACTAACCCTAACTCTCATACTCACCCTCACCGTAACTGTAACCCTAACCCTAACCCTAACAATAACCCTAACCCTAAACCTAACCCTCAACCTAACCATTACCCTCACCCTAACCCTAACCCTCAAACTAACACTTAACCTCACCCTAACACTAACCCTAACCCTAACACTAACCCTCACACGAATCCTAACCCCTCAACATAATCCTAAACCTCACCCTAACCCTAACCCTAACTCTAAACCCAACCCTCACCCTAGCCCTCAGCCTAACCCTAACTCGAAGCCTCACCCTCACCCTTACCCTAAACCTCATCCTCACCCTAAACCTCAAACTAACCCTAACACTAAACCTAATACTCAATCTAACCCTCACTCAAACCCTAACCCTAAACCTAAAACTAACCCTCACCTTTATCTTAACCCTCAACCTCAACATAAACCGCACCTTTACCCTTACCATCAACCTCACCCTAACCCTAAACCTAATACAAACCCTCACCCTAACCGTAAACCTACCAATCACCCTAACCCTAACACTCACCCTCAACCTCACGCTCAGTGGAACAATAAGCCTAATCCTAACCCTTACCCTCAACCTCACCCTAGCCCTCTTCCTAACACTAATCCTAAACCTAATCCTCACCCTAACCCTCACCGTAACCCTAGCCCTAACCATCACCCTAACCCTGATCCTCACCCCCACCCTCACCCTCAGCCTAACCCTAAGCCTAAGCCTAACCCTAACCCTAACCCTCACACTCATCCTCACCCTAACCCTAATCCTCACCCCCACCCTGATCCTCAGCTTAACCCTAAACCTCAAGCTAACACTCACCCTAACCTTAACCCTCACACACACCCCCAACCTAACCTTAATCCTAAACCTAACCCTAAACCTAATCCTAAACCTCAAGCAAACACTCACCCTAACATTAACCCTAACACTAACCCTAACTCTAACCCTCGACCTAACCCTCCCCATAACCCTAAATGTAACCCTAAAACTAACCCTAAACCTCAAACAAACACTAACGCCAACCCTCACCCTCACCCTAGCCCTCACCCTAAACCTAATCCAAACACTAATTCTCAATCTAAACCTCACAGTAACCCTAACCCTAACACTCACCCTAACCCTAAACTTAACCTGAACCCTAACTTTCTCCCTAACGCTACCTCTAACCCTCACCCTAAACCTAACCCTCACCCTCAGCCTAAACCTAAGCCTAAGCCTAACCCTAACCCTAAACCTAGAACTCACCCTAACCCTCACCCTAACCCTAATCCTAACCCTAACCCTAACCCTAACCCTAATCCTCAAGCTAAACCTCACCCTAAACTTAAACCTAACAGTAAACCTAACACTAACCCTAAACCTAACCCTCATCCTCAGCCTCACCCTAACCCTAATTCTAACCCTAAACCTCACACTTACCCTAACCCTAACCCTAAACATCACCCTAACCCTGAACCTAAAACTCAAAATCACCCTGGCCCACACCCTAACCCTAATACTAACCCTAAACCTCAGCCGAAGCCTCACCCTAACACTAACCCTAAACCTCACCCTCACCCTCACCCTAACCTAACCCTAACACTCAACCTAACCCAAACCCTCACCCTCAACCCTAATCCTCACTCTAACCCTAAACTTAAACCTAACCCTAAATCTCACCCTAACCCTAACCCTAACCTTAACCCTCACCCTAACAATATTACGCATCCTCACCATCACCCTCACCCTAAAACTTAGCCTAACCCTAACCGTAACCCTAAACCTCACACTCACCCTAACCCTAACACTAATCCTAATCCTAACCCTCACCCTCTTCCTCACCGTAACACTAACACTAATGCAAACAATCACACTAATCCTAACCCTAAACCTAACCCTAACCCTAATCCTAAACCTAATCCTAACACTCACCCTCAACCTAAGCCTAATCCTAACCCTAACCCTCACCCGAAAACTAACCCTAACCATAAACCTTACCCTAACACTAACCCTAACCCTCACCCTAACCCTAGCACTCACCCTAAACCTAATCCTAACCCTAATCCTCTCCCTAACCCTAAACTCAACCGAACTCTAACTCTCACACTAAACCTAAACCTAACCTTCAAACTAACCCTAACCCTCACCCTCAACCTCATCCTAACCCTAACCCTAAACCTAACCCTCACACTCACCTTAACCCTAAACCTAATCCTAATCCTAACCCTAACCCTAAACCTCACCCTCACCCTAACCCTCACCCTAACCCTAACACTAACCCTAAACCTCACACTAAACCTAACCCTAACAAAAAACCTTAACTTAAACCTCACCCTAACCCCAACCCTAAACCTCACCCTCACCCTAGCCCTTACCCTAACCCTAAACCTAACCCTGACCCTCATCCTCACACTCCCCCTAAACCTAACCCTAACCCTCACCCTAACCCTAACCCTCACTCTCAAACTCACCCTCAGCTTAACCATAAGCTTAAGCCTAAACCTAACCCTAACACACACATTGACCCTCACCCTAACCCTAATCCTATCCCTAATCCTACCCCTTACTCTAACACTAAACCTAACCCTCACCCTTACCCTGACCCTAATCCTAAACCTAACCCTCACCCTAACCCTAACCTAACACTAAACCTAACCCTAACCCTCAACCTAACCCTCCCCCTAACCCTAACTCTAACCCTAAACCTCACACTCCCCCTAACCCTAATCCAAACCCTAACCCTCCACCTAACCCTGACCTTAACCCTAAACCTCACCCTAACACTAACCCTAACTCTCACCCTCAGCCTAGCCCTCAACCTAACCCTAATCCTAACTCTAAACCTCATCCTAACCCTCACCCTAACCCTAACTCTGAAACTCACCCTAACCCTAAACTTAACCCTAACTCTCAACCTAACCCGAACTCTCAAGCTCAACTTAAGCTTAACCCTAACCCTCAACCTAACCCTAAACTTAACCTGAACCCTAACTCTCACCCTAAAACTAACCCTAAACCTCACCCTCACCGTCATACTCACCCGCACCCTCACCCTCACAGTAACCCTAACCCTATCCCAAACCCTAACCCTGAACCTCACCCTAACCCTAACCCTAAAACTCACCCTCACCCTAGCCCTCACCCTAACTCTAATCCCAACCCTAACCCTCATCCTAACCCTCTCCATAACCCTAAAACTAACCCTCACCCTATCCCTAACCCTCATCCGCACCCTCACCCTCAGCCTAATCCTAAGCCTAACCCTAAACCTAACCCTAACCCTCACACTCACCTGCACCCTCACCCTCACAGTAACTCTAAGCCTAACCCAAACACTATCCCTAAACCTCACTCTAACCCTCAGCCTAACCCTAATCGAAAACCTCACCCTAAACCTCACCTTTACCCTAACACTAACCCTCACCCTAATCCTAAGCCTAACTCTAACCATTAACCTAACCCGAACCCTCATGCTCACCGTAATCCTAACCCTAACAATCACCCTAACACTAAACTTAACTCGAACCCTAACTCTCAACCTAACCCTATCCCTAAGACTTACCTTAGCCCTAACCATCACCCTCACCCTCACCCTAATCATAAGCCTAAACCTAACCCTCAACCTAACCCTAACACTCACGGTCACCGTAACCCTAACCCTCACACTCACCCTATAATTTACCCTAATACTAATCCTAACACTAAGCTTAACCCTCACCCACTCCCTCACACTCACCATAACCCTAACTCTAACTCTAACACTAACCCTAAACCTAACCCACAGCCTCACCCTAACCCTAACTCTCAGCCTCACCCTAAACCTCACCCTAATCCTAACCCTAAACCTCACCCTCAACCCTAATCCTCACTATAACCTAAACTTAAACCGAACCCTAAATCTCACCCTAACAATAACACTAACCCTCACCCTAAAAATAATCTGCACCCTCACCATCACCCTCAGCCTAAAACTTAGCCTAACCCTATCCCTAACCCTAAACCTCACACTAACCCTAACCCTAACACTAATCCTAATCCTAACCCTCACCCTCTCTCTCACCATAATTCTAACCCTAACTCGAACAATAACATTAATCCTAACCCTAAACCTAACCCTAACCCTAAACCTAACCCTAATCCTAACACTCACCCTCACCCTAACCTTAATTCTAACCCTAACCCTTACCCGAACACTAACCCTAACCATAAACCTTACCCTAACACTAACCCTAACCCTCATCCTCACCCTAGCACTCACCCTAACCCTAATCCTAACCCCAATCCTCAACCTAACCCTAAACTTAACTGAAAAATAACTCTCACACTAAACCTAAACCTAACCCTCAACCTAACCCTAACCCTCAACCTCCCCCTCCCCCTAACCCTAACCCTAACCCTAACCCTCACACTCACCCTAACCCTAACCCTAATCCTAATCTTAACTCTAACCCTAAACCTCACCCTCACCCTAACCCTAACACTAACCCTAACCCTCACCCTCAGCCATACCCTAACCCTAACTCTAAACCTAAACCTCACACTAAACCTAACCCTAACACAAACCCTTAACCTAAACCTCACCCTAACCCCAACCCTAAACCTCACCCTCACCCTAGCCCTTACCCTAACACTAAACCTAACCCTGACCCTCATCCTCACACTCCCCCTAAACCTAACCCTAACCCTCACCCTAACCCTAAACCTCACTCTCAAACTCACCCTCAGCCTAACCCTAAGCTTAAGACTAAACATAACCCTAACACACACACTGACCCTCACTCTCACCCTAATCCTATCCTTAACCCTAACCCTAACTCTAACACTAAACCTAACCCTCACCCTCATCCCCTAAACATCAACCTAACCCTCCCCAAAACCCTAAGTCTAAGCCTAAACCTCACCCTCACCCTCATCCTAACCCTAACCTTAATCCTAAATCTAACCCTAACCCTAACCCTCACCCTCACCGTCAACCTCACTGTAAGTCTAAACCTAAGCCTCAACCTAACCCTGAACCTAACCCTCACACTCACCCTCACCGTAACCCTAGTCCTAACGGTAACCCTATCCCTAAACCTCAACCCAATTCTCACCCTCACCCTAACCCTAACACTAACCCTCACCCTGAATATCACCCTAACCCTCCCCAAAATCCTAAGTCTAAGCCTAAACCTCACACTCAACATAATCCTAACCCTAACCTTAATCCTGAATCTACCCCTAACCCTAATCCTCACCCTCACCCTCAACCTCACTGTAAGTCTAACCCTAACACTAACAATAACGGTAACCCTAACCCTCACCCTAACCCTAACCATAGCCCTCACCCTCAGCCTCACCCTCACTGCAAACATAACCCTAACAATAACACTAACAATAACCTTAACCCTAACACTAAACATAACCCTAATCCTCACCCCCACCCTCACCCTCAGCCTAACCCTAACTTAGCCCTAACCCTAACCCTAACGCTAACACTCACCATAACCCTAACCCTAACCCTAACCCTAAAACAAACCCTAACCCTAACCATAACCCTCACCGTAACCCTAACCCTAACCCTAACCCTAACCCTCACCATAACACTAACCCTAACCCTAACCCTAACACAAACCCTAACCCTAACCCTAACCCTCACCGTAACCCTAACCTTAAACCAAACCCTAAACCTAAACCTACTCCTCAGCCTCACCCTCACCCTAACCCAAAAAATAACCCTTACCCTCCCCCTAACCCTAAGCCTAACCCAACCCTAACCCTCACATTCACCCTCACCCTAACCCAAATCCTATACATAACCCTATCCTAAGCCTAACCCTCACCCTAACCCTCACCCTAGCCCTCACCCTAAACCTAATCCTAACCCTAAACCTCATCCTAACACTCACGCTAACCCTATCCCTAAACCTCACCCTAACCCGAACCCTAATCCTCCCCCTCATGCTGGGCCTAAGACTAAGCCTAAGCCTAAGCCTAACCCTCAACCTATCCCTAACCATAACACTAACCCTAATTCTAACCCTAAACCTCACCCTCACCCTAACCCTAACTCACACACGAACCCGAAACCTTAACCTCATCCTAACCCTAAACCTAACCCACACCCTCACCCTCACCGTAACCGTATAAACCTAACCATAACAATAACCCTAACCTTAACCCTAAACCTCAACCTCACCCTAGCCCTCATCCTAACCCTAATCCTAACCCTAACCCTCATCCTAATCCTCACCCTAAATCTAAACCTAACCCTCACCCTCACCATCACACTAACCCTAACCCTCAACCTAACCCTAACCCTCACCCTCAACATAAACCTTACCCTAAGCCTCAACCTAACACTAAACTTAACCCGAAACCTAACTCTCACCCTAACCCTAACCCTAAACCTCACCCTAACCCTAACCCTAAAACTCACCCTCACCCTAGCCCTCACCATAATCCTAACAGTAACCCTCTCACTAACCCTAACCCTCACCCTCACCCTAACCCTCAGCCTAACCCTAAGCCCAACCCCAACCCTAACCCTAACTCTCACACTCACCCTAACCCTAACCCTAACCCTAATCCTAATCCTAACCCTAACCCTAAACCTCACACTCTGCCTAACCCTCACCCTAATCCTAACTCTAAACCTAACACTAACCCTAAGCCTAAACGTCACCCTCACCCTAGCCCTTATCCTAACCCTAATCCTAACCCTAACCCTCATCCTAACACTTCCTCTAACCCTAAGCCTGACCCTCAACCTCACCTTCAGCCTAAAGCTAAGCCTAACCCTAAACCTAACCCTAACACACAAACTCCCCCTCACCCTAACCCTAATCCTATCCCTAACCCTAACCCACACCCTAACTCTCACCCTAACCCTAACATTACCCCTAACACTAAACCTCAACATAACCATCACCCTAACCCTAACTCTAACCCTAAACCTCACCCTCACCCTAACCCTTACTCTAACCGTAACCCAAACTCTAAACCTCACCCTAACCCTAAACCTAACCCTCACCCTCACTCTCACCGTAACCTTAACCCTAAATCTAACCGTAACAATAACCCTAACCCTAATACTAACCCTCACCCTAACAATAACCCTCACCCAAACACATACCCTCACCCTAACACTTACCCTCAACCTAACACTAACCCTAACCTTAACACTAAACCTCACACTAACCCTAACCCTAACATTAACCCTAAACCTCAACCTAGCCCTCACCCTAAACCTAACCCTAACACTAACCCTAACCCTCACCCTCACCCTCAAACTCACCCGCAAACTCACCCTCACAGTAACTCTAACCCTAACCCAAACCCTAACCCTAAAACTCACCCTCACCCTAGCCCTCACCCTAATTGTAAACCTAACCCTAACCCTCATCCTAACCCTCCCCATAACCCTAACCCTAACCCTCACCCTATCCCTAACCCTCATCCGCACCCTTACCCTCCGCCTAGTCCTAAGCCTAACCCTAAACCTAACCCTAAACCTAACCCTAACCCTCACACTCACCCTCACCCTCACCATAAATCTAACCCTAACCCTAACAATAACCCTAAACCTAACCCTAACCATCACCCTAACCCTAATACTCACCCCCACCCTCACCCTCAACCTAACCCTAAGCCTCAGCCTAACCCTCAACCTAACCCTCACACTCACCCTCACCTTAACCCTAGTCCTAAAGGGAACCCTATCCCTAAACCTCAACCTAACCTCCACCTCAATTTAACATTAACACTAAGCCTAACCCTAAACCTCACCGTAACCCTCCCCCAAAACATAACTCTAACCCTAAACCTCAAACTCACCCGCACCCTAACCCTAACCTTAATCCTAAAATTAACCCTAACCCTAACCCTCACCCTCAACCTCATCCTCACTGTAACTCTAACCCTATCCCTAACAATGACAGTAACCCTAACCCTAATGCTAACCCTCACCCTCAGCCTCAGCATCACTGCAAACTTAACCCTAACCATAACACTAACAATAACCCTAACCCTAACCATAACCATAACCCTAATCCTCACCCCCACCTTCACCCTCAGACTAACCCTAACTTAACCCTAACCTTAACCCTAACCCTCACCATAACCCTAGCCCTAACCCTAACCCTAACAAAAACCCTAACCCTCAACGTAAGCCTAACCCTAACACAAACCCTAACCATAAACCAAACCCTAAACCTAAACCTAATCCTCAGCCTCACCCTCATCCTAACCCAAAACATAACCCTAACCCTCACCCTAACCCTAAGCCTAACCCAACCCTAACCCTCACACTCACCCTCACCCTAACCCACATCCTATACCTAACCCTATCCTAACCCTAACCCTCACCCTAACCCTCACACTAAACCTAATCCTAACCCTAAACCTCATCCTAACACTCCCGCTAACCCTATACCTAACCCTAACCTCACCCTCACCCTCACCCACACCAGCAACCTCACCCTCACAGTAAATCTATCCCTAACCCAAACCTTAACCCTAAGCATCACCCCAACCCAAACCCTAATACTCACCCTAACCCAAGCCCTCATCATAACTCTAATCCTAACCCTAACCCTCATCCTAACCCTCCCCATAAACCTAACCCTAACCCTCACCCTATCCCTAACCCTCATCCGCACCCTTACCCTCCGTCAAATCCTAAGCCTAACCCTAAACCTAACCCTAACCCTAACCCTCACACACACCCTCACCCTCACCATAAATCTAACCCTAACCCTAACAATAACCCTAACCCTAACCTTAACCATCACCCTAACCCTAATACTCACCCCCACCCTCACCCTCAACCTAACCCTAAGCCTCAGCCTAACCCTCAACCCAACCCTAACACTCACCCTCACCTTAACCCTAGTCCTAAAGGTAACCCTATCCCTAAACCTCAACCTAACCCTCCCCCTCACCCTAACCCTAACACTAACCCTAATCCTAAACCTCACCGTAACCCTCCCCCAAATCCTAACTCTAACCATAAACCTCACCCGCACCCTAATTCTAACCCTAACCTTAATTCTAAAACTAACCCTAACCCTAACCCTAACCCTCACCTTCAACATCACCCTCAGCCTAACTCTAAGCCTAACCATAAAACTAACCCTAACACACACACTCACCCTCACTCTAACCCTAATCCTAAACCTAACACTAACCCTAACCTAACCCTACTATTCTCACTATAACCCTAACCCTAAAACTAACCCTAACCATAACCCTAACCTAACCCTCACCCTAACCCCAACTCTAACCCTAAACGTCACCCTCACCCAAAACCTAACCCTAACCCTAATGCAAACGCTAAACCTCACCCTAAACCTAACCCTATCCCCAAACCTCACCCTCACCGTAACCTTAACCCTAAACCTAACCCTAACAATAATCCTAAACCTAATCCTAACCTTCAACCTAACCATAAACCTCACCCTAACCCAAAATCTGACCCTAACACTTACCCTCACCCTAACACTAACCTAACCCCAACAAGAACCCTCAAACTAACCCTAACCCTAAACTCACCCTAACACTACCTTCACCCTCACCCTCAACCTCACCGTAATTCTAGCTCTAACCCTAACAATAACCCTAACCCTAACCCCAACCCTAACCCTCACCCTCAGCCTCACCCTCACAGCAAACTTAACCCTAACCATAAGACTAACAATAACCCTAACCCTAAGCCTAACCTTAACCCTAATTCTAATCCTCACCCACACAGTCACCCTCAGCTTAACCCTAAACCTAAACCTAACCCTCACCATAAACCTAACCCTAACCCTAACCCTAACCCTAACCCTAACCCTAATCCTAACCCTAAATCTAATCCTATTCTTCAGCCTCACCTGCACCCTAACCCAAACCCTAACGCTAACCCTCGCCATAACTCTAAGCCTAAACCTAACCCTAACCCTAAGCCTCACACTCACCCTCACCCTAACCCTAATCCTAAACCTAACCTTATTCCTAACGCTAACCCTAACCCTCACCCTAGCCCTCAACCTAACCCTAACCCTAACCCTAAACCTCATCCTAAACCTGACACTAAACATAAACCTAAAACTCACGCTAACCCGAACCCTAACCCGAACCCTCATGCTCGGCCTAAGCCTAAGCCTAAGCGTAACCCTAAGCCTAAACCTCACCCTCAGCCTAACCCTCACATTACCCTTACTGTCACCCCCACCCTAACCCGCACCCTAATCTTAACCCTCACCCTAACACTAACTCTACCCCTAAACCTCATCCTCACCCTAATCCGAATTCTAACCCTAACCCTAACACTAAAACTCACACTAACCCTAACCCTAACCCTCACCCTCAAACTCACCCTCAACTTAACCCTAAGCCTAAGCCAAACCCTTACCCTAACCCTCACCCTCATCCTAGCCCTCAGCCTAACACAAATCCTAAACCTAAACATCAACCTAACCCTAACCCTCACCATCACAGTAACCCTTACCTAACCCTAACCCTCACCCTCACCCTAACCCTAATCTTAACCCTAAACCTCAACCTAACCCTAACCCTCATCCTATCCCTCCCCGTAACCCTTAACCTAACCCTCACACTAAGCCTAACCCTCACCCTCAACCTCAACATCAGCGTAACCCTAAGTCTAACGCTAAACGTAACCCTAACACACCCATTCACCCTCACCCTAACCCTAATGCTAACCCTAAACTTCACCCTCACCCTCACCGTCAGTGTAACTCTAAGCCAAACCCGAACCCTAACGCTAACACCGACATTCACTCTAACCCTTACCCTAATCCTAATACTAATCCTAACCCTAACCCTCACCCTCAGCCTCAACTTAACCCTAACTCTAACCGTAAATTTCAACCTCACCCTAACCCTAAACTTAACCCTAACTCTAAACCGCACCCTAACCCTAACCGTAAACCTCACCCTCACCATAGGCCTCACCCTAACCCTAATCCTAACACTAACCCTCATCCTAACCCTCCCCATAACCCTAACCCCAACCCACACACTAACCCTAATCCTCACCCTCACCCTAACACTCAGCCTAACCCTAACCCTAACCCTCATACTCACCCTAACCGTAACCCTAATCCTAATCCTAAACCTAACCCTAAACCTCACCCTCAGCCTAACCCTCACCCTCACCCAACCCTAAACCTAACACTAACCCTAACCCAAAACCTCAACCTCAGCCTCACCCTAGCCCTAACTCTAACCCTAAACCTCACACTCACCCTAACCCTTACCCTAACCCTAACCCTAAACTTCACCCTAACGCTACCCCTAAACCTCACCCTCACCCTAGACCTTTCCCTAACCCTAATCCGAACCCTAACCCTCATCCTAACCCTTCCCCTAACCTTAACCCTCACCCTCAACCTCACCCTCAGCCTAACCCAAAGCCTAACCCTAAACCTAACCCTAACACACAAACTCACCCTCACCCTAGCAGTGTCCTTAACCCTAATCCTAAACCTAACCCTCATCCTAACCCTCAACCTAACCCTAACCATCAACCTCACCCTAATCCTGACCCCCACACACACCCTCAGCCAAACCCTAAGCCTAAGCCTAACCCTAACCCTAACCCTCACACTCACCCTCACCCTAATCCTAATCCTAAACCTAACCCTAAACCCCAAGCTAACCCTCATCCTAACCTTAACCCTAACCCTAACCCTAACCCTCGACCTAACCCTCCCCCTAACCCTAAATGTAACCCTAAAACTCACCCTAACCCTCACCCCAATCCTAATCCTAACCCTCACCCTACCCTAACCCTCACTCTCACCGTAACCCTAACCCTCATCCTCACCCTAGCCCTCATACTAAACCTAATCCTAACCCTAATCCTAACCCTCATCCTAACCCGCACCCTAACCCTAACCCTAACAATAACCCTACCCCTAACCCAAACCAACACCCTAACCCTAATCCTCACCCCAACCGTGACCCTCAGCCTAACCCTAAGCCTCAGCCTAACACTCAACCTAACCCTCACACTCACCCTTACACTAACCCTAGTCCTAAATGTAACCCTTTCCCTAAACCTCAACCTAACCTTCACCCTCACCCTCACCCTAACCCTAACCCTAACCATAACCCTGTCCCGCAGCCTCACCCTCACTGCAAACTTAACCCTAACCATAACACTAACAATAACCCTAACCCTAACCATAACCATAACCCTAATCCTCACCCCCACCCTCACCCTCAGCCTAATCCTAACTTAACCCTAACCCTAACCCTAACCCTCACCATAAACCTAACCCTCACACTCACCCTCACCCAAACCCAAATCCTAAACCTAACCCTGTCCTAACCCTAACCCTCACCCTAACACTCACCCTAGCCCTCATCCTAAACCTAATCCTAAACCTAAACCTCATCTTAACACTCACGCTAACCCTAACCCTAAATCTCACCCTAACCCTCCCCCTCATGCCTAAGCTTAAGCCTAAGCCTAACCCTAACGCTCTCCCTATCCCTAACTCTAACACTAACCCTAACTCTAACCCTAAAACTCACCCTCAGCCTCACCCTAACTCTAACACTCACCCGAAAGCTAAACCTCATCCTAAACCTAAACCTAAACCACACCCTCACCCTCACCATAACCGTATAACCATAACACTAACAATAACCCTAACCCTAACCCTAACCTTCATGCTAAACATAACCCTCACCCTAACCCTAACCTCACCCTAATATTTAGCCTCACCCTAACACTAACCCTAACGCTAACACTACCGCTCACACTAACCCTAAAAATCACTCTAACCCTAAACCTCACCCTAACACTAACCCTAACCCTCAACCTCACCCTAGCACTCACCCTAACCCTAACCCTCATCCTAACCCTAAACCTCTCACTAACCCCAAGACTAATCCTCAATCTAACCCTCACCCTCACCCTAACCCTAAACATAACCCTCACCCTAACCCTAACTGTCATCTTTACTGTAACGCTCACCCTCAGCCTAACTCTCATCTTTACCCTTACCGTCACCCCCACCCTAACACTCACCCTAACCCTAACCCTCACCCTAACTGTAATTCTACCCCTAAACCTCACCCTCACCCTAACCCTAACTCTAACACTAACAATGTAACCGTAACCCTAACAATAAACCTAACAATAATCATGACCCTAACCCTAACCCTCACCCTAACCATAACCCTCACCCTAACCCTAAACATCACCCTAACACTTACCCTCACACTAACACTAACCCTAACCCTAACACTAACCCTCACACTAACCCAAACCCTCACCCTAATTCTAAACCTGATCCTAAACCTTATCCTAACTCTAACCCTACCTTCAAACTAGCCCTCACCCTAACCCTAATTCCTACCCTCACCCTCACCCTAACCCTAACCCTCATCCTCACCCTAATCCTCACACTAACCCTAACCCTAACCCTAATCCTCAATCTAATCCTCACCCTAACCCTAACCCTAACCCTAACCCTCAACCTAACCCCATCCCTAACCCAAACTCTAACCCTAAACCTCACCCTCAACCTTACCCTAACCCTAACCCTAAAACTCACCCTAACACTAAACTTCATCCTCACCCTCAACCTCACCGTAATTCTAGCCCTAACACTAAAAATAACACTAACCTTAACCCTAACTCTAACCCTCACCCTCAGCCTCACCCTCACCACAAAATTAATGCTAACCATAACACTAACAATAACCCTACCCTAAGCCTAACCCTAAGCCTAAATCTAATCCTAACCCCCACCTTCACCCTGATCCTAAACCTCACACAAACCCTAAAAGTAATCCTCAATCTAAACCACACCCTCACCCTAAACCTAACCGTAAACCTCACCCTAACCCTAACACTCACCCTTGCCGTAATCCTCACTCTCAGCCTAACCCTCAACTTTACCCTTACTGTCACCCTCACCCTTACCCTCACACTAACCCTAACCCTCATCCTAACCCTAACACTAACCCTCACCCCCTACTAAACCTCACCCTAACCTAACCCTAACACTAAACCTAACCCTAACCCTAACCCAAAACCTCACCCTAACACTAACTCTAAGCCTAAACCTCACTCTGACCCTAACCCTAACCCTAACCCTAATCCTAAACCTCACCCTAAACCTAAACCTTAACCTAACACTTACCCTCAACCTAACAGTAACACTAATACTAACACTAACCCTCACACTAACGCTAACCATCACCCTAAACCTAACGTCACCCTAACCCTAACTCTAACCCTAAACCTAACCCTCATCCTAACCCTCACCTTAACCATAAACCTAAACATCATCCTAACCCTAACCCTCACCCTCACCTTTAGCCTCAGCCTAACCCTAAGCCTAAGCCTAAACCTAACCCTAAACTTCACACTCACCGTAGCCCTCACCCTAACCCTAAGCCTAAATCTAACCGTCATCCTAACCCTCAACCTAACCAGAAACAGAACCATCACTCTAAACCTAATCCTCATCCCCACACTCACCTTCAGCCTAACCCTAAGCCTAAGCCTAACCCTAACCCTAACCCTCACATTCACCCTCAGCCTAACCCTAATCCTAACCCTAACACTAACCTTAAACCTAAGCCTCAACCTAACCCTCACCCTAACCCTAACCCTAACCCTAACCCTCAAAATCACTTTAGTACTCACCCTATCCATCACCTCAAAACTAACCCACACCTTCACCGTAACCCAAACGCTAACCCTGACACTAACCCTACCACTAACCCTAACCCTAAACCTGACCCTAATCCGAACACTAACCCTCACCCTCACCTTTGCCCTCACTGTAACCCTAATTGTAACCCTAAACCTCATCCGAAACCTCACCCTCACCCTAACACTAACCCACACGCTAACCCTAAACGTAATTCTAACCCTCACCCTAAACCTACCCTGACACTCACCCTAACCATAATCCTCAACTCAATCTCACC